>NW_020664369.1:6379661-6415723 GCF_002925995.2 Terrapene triunguis
CAAAAAAAAAAAAGCCGCCGGAGGGCCCCCCCGCACCAGCTTGCCTCGTCTCCACCTCCCCCTGTAGGGGAAAGTGCCCAGCCCACTCAGACAGCAGCATTTCAGGCAGGCGGCAGCACTGCCCTGCAGCACAGAGCACCCCGGGATTAGGAAGTGAGCAGCTGGGGCGTGCTCAGCCTGCGGCCACTGTGACCCCACCAAGTTGCTCTGTGCGTGGGGCAAGTCTGGCCCCACGTACAAGAACGGCCTGTAGCGCCGACCCGCCCGCGGCCCATCCCTGCGCTGCGGCCCCGGAGGGTTCGGGGCAGGGCACGGCATGTGCAACAGCTGGGCAAAGGGGCTGGGGGACATGGGAGCCCTCGAGGAACGGGAGCGACCAGCCGCCCCAGGGGAGGGGCCCGGCAGGCGCCAGCTCTATCTCTCAGGCGCGGAGTCTGGGAGGGCGACCCGGCCGGGCGCCCCGCAGCCTCTCCCACCTTCACGCGGCTCGAGACACTGGACAAACAAGCAATTTTGTCCTCCCCAAATCCCCGCCCTAGCCCCGCCTCTTCCCCAAGCATGCCGCATTCCTCCTCCCTCCCAGGCTTGCGCTGATCAGATGTATGGCGACGCAAGCGCTGGAGAGAGGGGGTGACACCAGTGTGCGTGGTGTGGCCATGAAGAAGGTAGGGCCAGGGCGGGGATTTGGGGAGGGATACAATGGGGCAGTGAGGGGGCGGGGCTGGGGGCGGGGCCAGGGTGGGGATTTGGGGAGGGATCCAATGGGGGGAGGAGGGAGTGGAGTCGGGGCGGGGAGGGCGTGAGCCCCTCCGGGCTCCGCCTGTGTGCCGGAGTGGAGGGCAAAATTGCTTGTTTGTCCCGCGTCCCAACCTAACATCGGTCGGGACGCGGGACAAACAAGCAAATATCGGGACGGTCCCGATAAAATCGGGATGTCTGGTCACTCTACTCTTCTACCAGAGAAAACCTGAGCAAATAAAACCTATTACTTATTCCTGAGTACTGTGGCAACAGATCTATGATGGAAAATTTAAGATTACAGGTGACCTGGGTATTGCTAACCATGGAACTTCTTCCCATAGGCTGCCTTATTCTGAAAGGATGCTGCCATGAGGAAAAAAGAGTGCAGTCCATAGCACCTGGGACAGATAGGAATGGGACCATGTGATAAAACTCTCCCATGTCTTGCTGTTAGTGATGCTTTAGTATTGGTATTACAGTATACCAATGACTAACCCTTCCTGCCAATTGAATTCAGAATCTGCTACATGCAGACAGATTTCAAATGCTGTGGTTTTCACAGCTGGTTCTCTGAGGCTGGTCCACACTAACCCCCCACTTCAAACTAAGATACGCAACTTCAGCTACGTGAATAAAGTAGCTGAAGTCAAAGTACCTCAGTTCGAACTTACCGCGGGTCCAGATGCGGCAGGCAGGCTCCCCCGTCGACTGCGCGTACTCCTCTCGCAGAGCAGGAGTACCGGCGTCGACGGCGAGCACTTCTGGGATCGATCCAGGATCGATTTATCGCGTCTAGACAAGACGCGATAAATCGATCACAGAAGATCGATTGCTTACCGCCGGACCCGGAGGTAAGTATAGACGTACCCTGACAGAAGCTGTTGTCAGAAACCTCCAGACAATAGTGACAGTAACCTCTATAGAAATGGCAGTTACTCGTGCTTTATGTATGTGTGACTCTCCACCTCACCAGGTTTCTCATAAAGCTATACTCTATATTCTATTTTAGGGATACGGTCAACTTGTGTACCAATCACAGAGTCTATGCGCCTCCTCTCAGTGTGAGCTGGGTTGTTGCTACTGTGCCCATTGCTCCTGCCAGTTTGTCGCTGGCTGCTGTGTGTAAAATGGCTAACCCAATAAGGCAGAGGAGCTGGTGTTGGCTGTTCACTTTGCTAAGGCAGCTATGTCTCAAGTTTCTAGTGCAAATTATTTGAATCCCAAACACCACTTATGCCTAGATGTACTCCTTGGAAAATTCTATCACGGGTACATTTCACACTCCGCTCCTGTCAGGCTGCAAGTTTAGTAGGCCAAACTCCTTTGCTTCCTAGTTGAAACTTCTTTGAAATTGCAACTATTGTATTTGCTATTAAGTCTGCAAATATTTAATTTAGGGACTTCAAAGACTTTGAATAAAATATAACCCTAATTTGCTAGCCTTTTTCCTTTTCATTAAAATTGTTAGTGTCACATTTGTTTCGAAAGCTGTTTCTTCTAAGCTGCTAATGTGCCCCCTCACCATCCACTTCCATCCTCTTCCTGCAATCTCATCAAAGAACACTATGTTCTGCTTTCTATTAAGCACCACAGTAGGTCACTTTGACAGATTATTCTTTTCAACTTCTCGTACAAAAAAGAAATTTTCTATATTCTTAACATTTTCAATCTTTGCTCTTCCTAAGTTACAAAAATAACTTCAAGGAAAAAGTGAAATTGAATCTGGCATTCTTCAATTATTTCCACACTTCCTTGTCCTTGATGAGTGACTGAAAGAAGGATGGCATCAGGGATTGGTAGTGGGATATAAAGTCTTCAGCTTTAAGTTACCAATTCCAATCTACCAGTCTGGTAGTGAATACAAGTTGTTAATTATAACTGAGTATTTCATTTCCTGTGTGAAGTTAGTTGACTGTCTGAGTCCTAATGGGCAAGTGGCCTCATCCATGGTATGCATACATGCACAACAAATAGGACCATGTTTCTCCTGTACAATAGTGTACAAACCTTTGAATAAAATGACCATACTAGGTCAGACCAATGCTCCACCTAGCCCAGTATCTTGTCTTCTGACAGTGGCCAGTGCCAGATGTTTCAGACAAAATGAACAGAAAGGGAAATTCAGGTGATCCATCCTGTGTCATACCGTCCCCGATTCTTATGGTTGGATGTTTAGAGACACCACTAACCACTTTGGCTAATAGCAATTGACTTATTCTCCATGAATTTACCTAATTCTTTTTTGAACCCATTTATACTTTTGGCCTTCACAACATCCCATGGAAACAAGTTTCATAAATTGACTGTGCATTGTGTGAAGAAGTACTTCCTTTTGTTTGTTTAAAACATGATGCCTATTAATTTCATCGGGTGACCCCTAGTTCTTGAATTATGTGAAGAGATAAATAATGCTTTCCTATTCACTTACTCCACACCATTCATGATTTTATAGACCTCTATCATATCCCTTCTTAATCATCCCTTTTCTGAGCTGAACAGTCTCAGATTTTTAATCTCTCCTCATGTGGAAGCTGTTCCACACTCCCACACATTTTTGTTGCCCTTCTGTTTACCCTTACCAATTCTTATATATCTTTTTTGTAATGGGGCAACCAGAACTGCACACAATATTCAAGGTGTGGGAGTGGATTTATATAGTGGCTCTATGATATTTCTGTTTTATTATCTATTCCTTTCTTAATGGCTCCTAATATTTTGTTAGTTTATTTGACTGCTGCTGTATGTTGAGTAAATATTTGCAGAGAAATATCCACTATGATTCATATATATATATATATATATATATATATATAAGGGAGAACAGTGAAGTGGCAAAAATTGCCGATGATACAAAATTACTAAAGATACTAAAGTCCAAAGCTGACTGTGAAGATTTACAGAAGGATCTCACTAAACTGAGTTACTGGGCAACGAAATGGCAGATGAAATTCATTGCTGATAATCGCAAAGTAATGCACATTGGAAAAAAATAATCCCAACTCTATACACAAAATGATGGTGCATAAATTATTTCTTACCACTAATATATATATAATTTTTGCAATTTTTGCCACTTCACTGTTCTCCCTTTTTTCCAGATCATGTATGAACATGTTGAACAACATTGATCCTCGTACAGATCCTTGGGGAACCCTGATATTTATCCCTCTCTCCACTGGGAAAACTGACCACTTATTCCTACCCTTTGTTTCTTATCTTTTACTGATCCATTAAAAGACCTTCCCTCTTATCCCATTACTTTTTAGTTTGCTTAAGAGACTTTGGAGAACCTGTCAAAGGCTTTCTGAAAATCTAAGTACATATCCACTGGATCACCCTTGTCCATATGCTTGTTGAGATCCTCAAGGAATTCTAATACAGCTTTTGTAAAGGGAAATCATGCCTCACCAATCTATTAACTAGCTTCCTCATTTTTGTGCAGAGACACTTTTTGAAGTGAAATGCTACTATGGTGGACTTATTTGGTATTTTTCTCCACAGGGATGTTAAATTTAATTATATTAGGGTTGCTGTTACTGAGCGGTTCAGCTATCATCCCTCTTGGATCAGAACCAGGGCTTACACTGGCCAGTCTCTACCACATGGGATTTTTACTTAGAGATGATCAAAATTTTTCATACAAAATTTTGTTTTCAAACAAAAAATGGTTTTTGTTCAAGCCTAAAAACTAAAGTGCAAAAAAAATGGGTGTTTTTTGTTTGCTTTTTTGTTTCAGTTTTCCAGATTTTTGTTAAAGCCAAACATTTCAAAATTTGGAAAAAGCAAAAACGAAATGCTACCTTTGTCACTCTCCAACTTTTCAAAGGTTGGAGAAGTTTTGAAAAATTACAGAATTGCAAAATGAAAAATGAAAAAGTGAGAACAAAACAAAAAACTTTAACAGAAAACCCTCATGAATATCACATTCATCTTATTGCACTCAGAGGAAAAAAAGAGGAAAGGAGAAAATGCCAAAAAAATTCAAACTTTTGAAATATTGATTTTTTCAAAGAAAATCATAAAAAAAACCATGTTTTTATTTCAAACCCCAAGAAACAGAAACCATATTAATTTTAACAGGATTTTTTTTTACCCGTTCTATTTTTACCCTTTAAAATGTTGGGGGGGGGGGAATGCAAGTCGATACTGTAGTCAATGTAGGTATTAAAAGTATCCAATGGTCTGCAGGAGAGCTGTGTAAAACATTCACTAAAAAATAAATTCCCTTACAATTTTTCAATATTTAAGTTCATCCACCTTCCAAAGTCCCAGGGGAAAGTCCTGGCTCCAGTGAAACCAAAGGGAATTTTGCTACTGATTTCAATGGAGCCGGGATCTGACCTCCTGTGCTTTGGATAAAATGTTTGTTTTCAGTGTTTCCCCCCCCAAAGATTGGCATTACATTTCAGCACTATCTGAGTGCTCACAACAACTTTGAGGCAGCTTTTTTATGGTACATTTGAGTTTCAAACTGGGATTGGTTATATGGTGGAATTTGAATAGCTGAAGTCACATGGTATTTCTTCCAGTTACCCTTTTGGCTGATTAGCTGAGCCTTCCCATATGCTCAGTAGGATCAACAATTTTGACTTGTTTTTCTAGGGAAGTTGCATTTGGTATGCTCCTTCTGAGCCAATCAGAAAACCTGAGTTTCTCAGTTATTTTCCCAGGAGCCTGAGCTCTGGGATTTCCCAAATTGCCATTTGTAGGACCTGTCTGGATATATTTATTTTGTACAGGTCTGAGAGCTTTCAGCTGCTTCAGAGAGTGGATCTTTGCTGTTCTCTGCTCTAATGTGGGCGGGGGGGGGGGGGGGGTGGCGAACAGACCATCATGGACTTGCCTGACAGACCCTCAGATCACCAGAGGGAAAACAAGCCTGCAGTCCACCAGAAAATCCAGGGAAAGGGAGATCAGGCCATTGTTCCACTTCCTTGAATTTAAGGAAACACCACCAGGTTGAAGTGATGTGGGAGTCTGTCATAAGGTCACTATGGGGGGAAGGATTGTGTAATGACAGAATTCAGTCCAAACTCCAAATTTCTGGATATTTCCCCATTATTTTGTTTTTTATGTGGTTTGCCATGTTGAGGCTGGTTTGCTGAATGATGTTATATGCAGTTGGTTGTGGTATGGTTGGTTTACTAGGTGTTCTTAACTATTCAAGCAGACCTTACTACAGTAGGTCAAACTGTTCATAACAAATTATTTATCGAAATAACTTAGCTTACTTTTCTATTTTCACAGTGTCCACATAGAGGATTTACAAAATTATTGGTTATTCATATCTAAGCAAATGCTTTGCTATGGAGTGTTTGCTAAATGATTCAGTCTGTGTGACTGGTTTCCTAAGTTACATAGTATTGTTTCTGTTCCCTTATTGGACAAACTGCATAAACATGCATGGTGCCATTGGGACTGAGAAGGCAGGTAGGAGAAGGGAGCATATTAGGAAGAGGGAGAGTGGGGTCAGGAGCTAAGCAGGTCTAACGAATTGTAGATGATTTTCAATGTTTTGGACATTAAAGAGTATTATATCAGAGTAGGTGCATGCATCCAAGACTTTAAAATATTTAGGTTTCTTCCTGACTGATGGAGAGTGAGAGAGACAAAGACCAGATTTATTGGCTGGTTAACAGATTTAACATTCCAGTTTCTCTTGGAATTACATTTGTGTAGAAATGCGTAGTGTTATTTGTGAATACAGCAGCCAGATCCTTGACTGTCTCATTTAATTGCCTGAGTGTCAAGCCTCCAGCCAGGGAGTCATATACAACCACACACACTATTTCATATGTCTGGCAACAGCATGGATTGAAATTTACCAGTTTCCATTAATCATGCTATAATTCTCAAACTGTTCACCATGGTCATTAATCAGGTGTACATGTGCAGTGCACTTTGCAAAGGGTGCATTTGTGTACCTTCCTCTGTCTAATCTTATTAATTCTGATAATGCCAGATCTTTATCATTTCTTTCTCTATAGTCACTGTCAGTCACTTCCTTCAATAGATATGTGTGTGAGCTGATAGCCAGAAGTTCCAGAGGTCAAAGAGATCTTTACTCTATTGATAAACAGGAAAAAGCACTGCCACAGAGAGCTTCATATGCATAGGTTTCCTCTGGTCACAAGTGGGGGGACGGGGGGAATCACCATAACTATAAATGGACCTAGATTTTCAGGCATATTGGGCTTATTGGAGAAAGCGCTCATAGCAGGGGTATGGGACGGCTTCCGTATGAGGAGAGATTAATAAGACTGGGACTTTTCAGCTTGGAAAAGAGATGACTAAGGGAGGATATGACAGAGCTCTATAAAATCATGACTGGTGTGGAGAAAGTAAGTAAGGAAGTGTTATTTACTCCTTCTCATAACACAAGTATTATGTTGTGAGGGGGTCACCAAATGAAATTAATAGGCAGCAGGTTTCAAACAAACAAAACAAAGCATTTCTTCACACAACACAGAGTCAACCTGTGGAACTTCTTGCCAGAGGATGTTGTGCCGGCCAAAACTATAACATGGTTCAAAAAAGAACTAGATAAATCCATGGAGGATATGTCCATAAATAGCTATTAGCCAGGATGCACAGGGATGGTGTCCCTAGCCTATGTTTGCCAGAAGCTGGGAATGGGCAACAGGGGATGGATCACATGGTGATTACCTGTTCTTTTCATTCCCTTTGGGGCACCTGGCATGGCCACTGTCCGAAGACAGGACGCTAGGCTAGATAGATCTTTGGTCTTACTCAGTATGGCCGTTTTTATGTTCTAAGGATCCTAAGTGCTCTTGGCTCCCCTCCTGTAGACTTTGAGAGAAGCACAGACTAAGACTTTGTGATGAGCGATGGTGCGGAGAGCTGCAGATCTGTGTGACTCTGGTGAGCCTCCATCTACCCAGTACCTTAGTAAAACAAAATCACTAAGCTTGGTTGGTTGGTGATACTTCCAGGCTCCCTTGGGACCAGAGACAGAGCTGCATGGAGACACATGGGCTGCTGCTACTCCCTGATCCAAATCATGAGCAGGGTTGGTGGAAGGGTGAAATCGTGCAGCTGAAAGACTTTTACCCATGGAACATTCTCACTACCAGGAAGGAAGTTAGACAGACTACTGCCAAAGTTACTGGAAGGAGGAGGGTATTTTACTCTTTATTCTATTTTGTTTTTTTCACAGTTTATGACTGCATTCCCTTCCCCTAATAAAGATGTCCCTGTTTGTATACAGTCTCAGAGTACTTACAAGTGGGGATTTTCTGCTTGTTAAGTGCACTCAGGGAATGTGTGTTTAGTTTTCCCAGGTTCCTGGGTGACGGCTCAAACTGGTTTTATTATTTGTTAAGAGGAACCCTAGATATATTGAACTGGTCCTTTTTTGCTGTCATGAACCACCTGTGAAGGCGGTAGTCAACTAGTCCTATTTGGTTAACTATTAGTGTGCAAGATGTTAGGCTTGTGGTTTGGGGGACTGCTCTACCACTGCTTATTTGTCCCATAATACTAAGGGTATTTCAGAATTCTCTCACACAAGCACACTTATTGGATATACCGGTTTATCACCAAAGTCATTTTATCACAGTAACCAGATGACAATTGTGGGCTAGGGGGGAGGGAGGGAGGGAATAGCCCTATTTGTGAGGGATGCAGTCATATACGCCACTCACTCTTGTTTGATTAGCTGGGATAGTGTGCCAAAGAGTTTTGATAACTGTAGCCCTCAACTTTCCATTATTACATTAACAGACTTTCTACTTCTGCCAAATGAGTTTATTGAGAATTCATAAAACTTCTGCTACTCAGGAGCATTTTTGTGACTAAATGATCATGTATAGGTGAACAATAAGCTCCAGCAGAGGTGCTCTTACGATTTGCAAAGCCCCTCAGAAGGAATAAGTTTGAGACCCCAGGGAACTCCTATTAGGGTGCCAGCCCACCAGAAATGCTAAGTGGAAATCGGAGTTTGTTCATCTGGGGCAGGGTGGAAACGCGAGAAGCAGTATATACTTCTGGATCTCCAAGAAGCAGTACATCTGTAATGGCCTTTGTCTGATGCTCCCTATGAACATAAAATCCTACACAATTCACTCCTTCAATAGCAGATTTAGGCCCCAGAAAGTAAGTATTTCTAACTATGAAAGTTCCTGAATCTTATCAGGAGACCCGAGAAAGTTAAATTGTAACATATTGAATCATACTAGATTACACTTAATCATCATAAATCCAACCACATCCTGGCTTCTTAAAAGGAATTTACTTGGATGGATCACATCAAAGTAACTATCCAAAATGAAGATTGATCGGTGTAACTGTGATCTCTGTACTTTTCTGCTTGTCATGCTTTAATCCTATAAGCTAAGAAGATTCAGGAAACAGATCAGCTGCCTAGTCACATTTTACCTCGTCGTATTTGTTCATATGATCCTCCTTTCAGCTTTCCAGAAGGTGGTCTCCAATTTTATTAAGAAGGAGAATATGTAACAAGTAACACCAGGAGATCAGAGTTATATATTTTAAAATAAAATGACCTCTTTATTTCTCATCATACATTTTTTTCCTATTCTGTTTAAAAAGCTTACTACTCTCCATGTTAGGAAATTAAGTAGTCAGCAGATAAATCATGCCGCTTGAGGTACTAGAAATAGATATATTTGAGATGTGAGGTTATTAGAATGTCTGCAAAGAGACTGAAACAATCATTTTACACACATAGGCTGGTTAATCAAAGCCTGGGTTAATTATTTTAAAGGACTAACCATGTGCTGTTGGTATAAAAACCTTTACAAATTGCAAAGCCTATTTTTGCTCTTTCCCATGCTGTATTTCTTTCCCCAATAAAGCACCAGCAAACTCATCAGCACTATAGATCACATATGGGCTGACTTAAAGGTATTGAAATATGATGAGTGTATACACTTGAGATGTCAGGTTATTAATAAATCCTGCAACGTGATGGGCCTGATGCCATGACTACTACTATTCACTGGTTTGGGTTCATACGCCTTTCAACTCGCCTTCTCTCACTTGTGCATCTGCTACCCTTCTGATTTGTACATCTGCCTTTTACCCTCTGCAGGCAGATGCATTGATACTTTTCATTTTCTCTCTCCAATCCCCTTTTTTCTTAGCTACTCCTTCCTTGTTCTTTATCTTTTTCCCCTACCGTTTGCACACTTTAATGTTGAAAAAACAATTCTTTTCCACAAATTCTTTCCACCTACCTTCTCTCCTACATCAATAACTGAACCAAAAAAGAAAAGGTGTTTTTTTTTTACAGCTAATTTGCTATGTCGCTGTGCACAGAAAAAGGTGAAACTTAAACTACAGCTAAGGATTCACAAATGACAGAAATGGGTTATTTTTGTCAATTTTCTCCTTTACTCTTTAATGGATGCCCACACAGCCGCCTTCCATCTCTGAGATCTCTGCTTTGCGAGAGCCAGTGCAGTGCTTCTCATCTCTTAGTGATGAGTGATTTTCACAATGTTCTGCGATTCTAACAAATTCTAAAGATTTTATTATTATCTAAACAGAATCAGATCCTGCACTGGAAGAAAAATTAACTAGATAAACCAAATAGTATTTTCCCTCTTTTCTATACTTTATTTCATTTCAAAATCAACTACCTGTAATGTCAAAATTCATTTAAAGTAAAATTCACCCCTTTACAGAGGATAAGAGCAAGGTCAGTGCATCACTTAGGTTCTACTTAAGCTCTCAGGTGCACAAGTCCTGGGCTGGCCCTCTGGCACAGGGGTGAATTTCACTCACAATGCAGGGATTTTTCCCTTTATGCTGCCACAATGTGGTTGCTCATTGTAAATACACTATTGTGTGATCTAATCTTCTCAATATACATGAATGACTAAAGTTTTTGGAATGATCCCACTATAGCAACAGGTTGAATGGTGCACACTAAATACACACATAGCCACCCCACAAACCAATGGCTTTTTCCAGACTTGCTCTTTTGTGGTATATCTCATATCAGTTAAAAAATGTTGGGAGTTGTGGGGGAGAGGTGGTTGGTCTCAGTTCTTCTTGCTTCATCCTCAGGGCCGCCGAGAGCGGGTTCGGGCCCCGGTGAAAAAAAATTTTCAGGCCCCCCAGCAAGGGCGGACTGGCTAAACAGGGCCGACGAGAAGGGGGGTGGGGGGAAGCCAGGCCCCGGGCCCCCTTCTGGACCGCCGGGCCCCGTGGGCCCTCCCCACCCCCCTAGTCGGCCCCGTTCATTCTTGTAACAAAGGTGTGACGTACAGGAGAGCTAGTAAGAAACTGAAGTTTGTTTCAGGCCTGAGTCATCTGATATGCTCACATAAGTATCCACTCACTCCAGTGGGCACTGCTATGATGCAAACCTCCAGCTCCAATCCCAGTATGCATATTTGAAAAAAACAAGTCATTGAAAAGCCAAAGTGTATCATGATCAGTGAAAGTATCATCAGAAGGCCCATGTTTCCTAGAGGGACTGTTATTGAAGGAACACCAAGAAAACAGGGAAAATCAGGGAGTTAGACTGGAAGTAACTCAGCCACATGGACAGAGCCATCCAAGGGGTTTAATAAAGTTTTACTTATGCAACTAAACCAGCATTCAGCATCAATCTTTGCTAATGTAACACTGTAGCAGCATCTCAGCTGTGAGTTCTCTGCAGGGCAGCAGCTGGCAGTGTGAGCCTTGAAACTCAGTCTGAAGCCCCCCAAAACCCTGGATTTTGCAGACACAAACATAGCCTAGCAATGGACCCAGTGGAAGGAGGAGTTCAAGCTCTACACATACCTGGCAATGCAGGAGGACAATAACAGCAGCACCAATAGACATCAGTACAGCTTGGGTATGCAGCATGGTGGTGGTACAGAAGCCATAAGACAAATTACACATCTGCAAAGACCCAAAGCCACTGAACTGGGCATTGGAAAGATGTCACTATCCATTGCCCACAGTTGATGATATCTTGGCAGAACTTTCCAAAGCCAGAATCTTTATGGTCTGTGAAGTGAGGAACAGGTTTTGTTATATAAATCAAGATAAAGAGTCCAGCATGTGACAACCATTGTAACACCATTTGGTTGCTACAGATGACTGATCATGCTGATGAGCATAAACCCAGCACCACAAGTGTTCCAGAGAAGTGTTGGAAGGACTGCCTGGGTTGAAAACAATTGCAGATGGTATCCTCATTGTAGGTAAAGGGAGCAATGATACAGAAGCTGAACAAGACCATGACAAACTTTTCTACAGTGATGCAGGGACCGGAACATAAAACTTAGCTCAGAAAAAAATGTGTGTGGTGACATACATTGGACAGCCTTAAAAACCAGAGAGACGGAAAGCAGATTCCAACAAGATCAAGGCAGTGAGAGACATGCCACCTCCAGTTCATATGAAAGGGAGATACTGTTTCATAGGAATGATGCATTTTCTGTACAAGTTCTGTCCATCCCTGGCTGCAGCAGCAGAACTCATGTCAGCTTACAAGGCAGGAGGTTGAATGGGAATGAGCAGGCCCTACACACAGCAAGCATTTGACTCATTGAAACAAATGATAATGGATGTCCTGAAGTACTAACAGCCTGGACATTGACTGACACTCCAGGGTGATGCATCAGAGAAAGGGTTGGGTGTAGCTCTTTTGCAGAAGCTACTGGGAACTTAAGTCAGCAGAGTTCTGCTAGAGTGTGAAAAGGGAGATGCTCAAATAGAAAAAAAAAAAAAAAGCATTGGACTTTTGTATTTGGAATGGAGCAATTCTATCATTACATCTGTGGCCACTCAGCAATAGTGCAAACACATCACAAACCCCTAGAGACAATCGTGGCAAAGCCCCTCCTTAGTGGTCCAAAGATATGTCAGCACATGTTGATGCACCTCCAGCACTACCAAATAGAGATCAGACATTGTCCAGGATGACTATTGGTGTCAGCTGGCACCCTGAGCAGGGCATATATATCCAGCCTGGGGGAAAGGGATCAGAACATTTAATCCATTAACATGCTACACTGTCTCCTAGTTTCAACAGAGACCTGGATGTAAATCAAAGAGGCTATAGTAAAGGACATCCAGCAATAGGCAATCAAGAGAGTGATATTAGCAGGGTGACTAGAAGACAAAAGACAAGTACCAATCGGAATAGGACAATATTTTCAAATGAAAGATGAACCGAGTGTTCAGGAGGGAATTATATTTTGAGGCCAGAGAGCTGTTATCCCTGCCTCAGTAGATAAGAATGGTATGCAAAAAATACATGCCTTGCCCTTGATTTTGACAGCTTTGTTAGACAGGCTTGAGAATGTACTTTCTGTCTGGGGATGAAAACCCAGCTCAGCTCCTTGATAGAAGGGTGTCACACCGACTGGTCATGTGATAATTGCAAGCAGAAAGAGACTCTTACCATTTGAACTGCCCACCTGACCATGGGAAAAGGTGGGGACGGATTTATTTACTTTGCAGGAAAAGCAGTACTTGATTACAGTGGACTATTGTTCAGATTTCTGGGAGGTCAATACCCTGCCTATTACAAGAAGCCAGTCAGTGGCTAGCAAACTGAAAGCCCACTTTCTGAGATATGATATTCCAGACACTGTATTCACTGACAATGGACTCCAATTTGTCTTGCAAGAATTCAAGAAATTGCATGCAAATGGGAGTTTGACCACCACACCTCCTCCCTAGCATACCCACAGCGTAATGATAAGGTGGAATTAGATATGAAAATATGAAGAGACTGTTACACTAGCTATTTTTTCTGGTTCAGACCTCTTGTTAGCATTTTTGGTACTCAGGAAGACCCCATCACAGAAGTGCCAAAACAATCCAGTGCAGGCATTGATGGTGTGATGGAGCAAAACCATGCTACCAATGAGGGGAGACCTTTTGCAGCCAGAAGGATGGAGCACCACTGAGAGCAGATGGCCAACAATCAGAGAAAGCAGAGTATGGCAGGCCAGTCAAGAACCCTACAAGCTCTGGAGACTCTTATTGTTACATCTGAAGAGCAGTGTCAAGAGACCTTGCAACTGTTCTAAATGGGCAGTCAAGAAGTTCCTTGGTGTAGAGGAACTCTAGTGTAAATCCGATATAGCTGTTCCCATGTCAGCCCTGCCTGGATTCACCACTATAACATTGTGTGTCAAAGCCCAGAGCTCACCCCATGCTGGTGAACTTCACAGGCTGAACAGCCTCTTGGGTCCACTACAAGCTAGCACAAGCTTTTAAGCTTCTCCGACTGGTTAAAATCCATTTCTTGTCCAACCCTAAGATCAAGATGGAAGTGCTAACAGGTATCTCAAAACCACCTTTGCATCTCCTAAATTCAGCTGAGTCAAGCTCTACTGTGCGGCAACACAGGTTATAAACCAGTGTGTGTGTGTGTTTGTGTGTATGTAGCCCAATTCTGCTTTCAGATGGGCATGTGTAGCATACGGCCAAAGTGCATATTCACAATCCACTTTCATGGCTGGCCTACTATTATTATTAGCTGATGGAGTTACTTTGTTAACTCAAGGGGTAGTGATCTGTGCTGTGGTGCCAAAAGTCCCAGGTTAACAGTCTGCAGATGGTTCATGAAGGGAATGTTTATACATGTACTTCTCCCACTGACTTCCATGGGAGTTTCACATGCACACCAGATGTAGATTTGAGTACATAATATTTCCTATCAATTTACACACCAGTTTTGTATGTCAAAAACAGCAGTTGGGTTTTTTTTGGGGGGGGGAGAGTTCCTACTTAAAATTTACTAAGTATACAGTGAATGTTTAAGAAGGCTCAGTGAAAACCAGGAGTAAGACAGACTTATTGGTCTTTTGTTCCTCCATTGTTAACTGCTCTGAAGTATTCTCAAGCAGTCAGCAAGGTGTCTGGCTGTCTGCAATATGAATGGCTGAGCCTTTCTTGCAAAGAATGGAATACACTATGTTGCTGGAATTGCATACAAAAAAATCTTTAGTGATATGGAAAAAGGCTTTGGGACCTTGGATGTCAGTTCTAGGAAAGATGAATTTATAGGTAGAACAATATCTCTCCTAGAACTGACATCCGAGGTCCCAGAGGCTTTCTCCATAACACTAAGGATTTTTTCATGCATTTCCAACAATGTGATATATGGTGCACATAGTATTTTGAACTATTTCACACTCAAAGTGACACCAGCAAACTTTGGATCAGAAAATCAGTTCCCACTTGCCCCCGATATTATTTCAGAACTTTTGTTTCTAGCAATTATTTGCTTAGCAAAATGGAAAGTAGCATTTTGCAATGAAAGGGAAGGTCAGAGCTCAAATTCAGCTTGCCTTGACACTTGCTTTTCATCTAAAACCTTTCTTTGTGTTCATTAGGGATACATGATCTACTCTGGGAAACTAAATGGCAAGGTGTCTATAGGTGCAAATTAAACCAAACCTCTTTCAAGTTACATACTTTGTATAAGCTTCTTTTGCAACCCACTCAATTGCAGCAATCCTTCTATCTGAATATTGCAAAGACTGCTCTCCAGGTCTGTCTCCCTTTCTTTTTTACAGCCGGCTGATCCCTTTCCTAAACACAGCTGAGCCAAACTCTGGCATCATTAGTGGAAGTTTTGCCATCGATTTCAATGGAGACCTGGCTTTGTCCCTACTGTTCTGAAATAACAACTTTCCCATCTCACCGATTCATAGATTCTAAGGCCAGAAGTGATCAGTGTGATCATCTAGTCTGTCCTCCTGTAAAACACAGGCCAGTGAACTTCCCCAACATAATTCCTAGAGCAGATCTTTTAGAAAAACATCCAATCTTGATTTACAAGTTGTCAGTGATAGAGAATCTGCCACGACCCTTGGTAAGGTGTTCCAATGATTAATTACTCTCACTGTTACAAATTTACGGCCTTATTTTCAGTGTGAATTTGTCTAGCTTCAACTTCCAGCCATTGGATTGTGCTATAATTTTCTCTGCTAGATTGGGAAGCCCATTATTAAATATTTATTCCCCATGTAAGTACTTATAGACTGTAATCAAATCACCCCTTAACCTTCTCTTTGCAAAGCTGAATAGGTTCAGCTCCTTGAATCTATCACTATAAGGAATGTTTTTCTAAGCTTTAATTATTCTCATGGCTCTTTTAGGAACCCTTTCTGATTTATCAAGATCCTTCTTGAATTGTGGGCATCAGACCTGGACACAATATTCCAGCAGTGGTTGCACCAGTGCCAACTACAGAGGTAAAATATCCCATCTACTCCTACTCGAGAGTCCCCTGTTTATGCATCCCAAGATCACATTAGCTTTTTTGGCTACAGCATAACACTGGGTTTTCATATCAGCCTACCCTGTCCATATCACTTATACCAGGGATTGGCAACCTTTGGCATGCAGCCCGCCAGGGTAAGCACCCTGGTGGGCCGGGCCGATTTGTTTACCCACTGCATCTGCAGGTTCGGCCAATCACGGCTCCCAGTGGCCCCGGTTCGCCGCTCCAGGCCAATGGGGGCTGCGGGAAGCGGCACGGGCCGAGGGATGTGCTGGCCATGGCTTCCTGCCACCCCCATTGGCCTGGGACGGCAAACCGCAGCCAGTGGGAGCTGCGATCGGCTGAACCTGTGGATGCCTCAGGTAAACAAACCGGCCCGGCCCACCCGGGTGCTTACCCTGGTGAGCCGCGTGCCAAAGGTTGCTGATCCCTGACTTATACCAAACATAATATCCTCAAAATGATCCCGCTCTATTACTTTAACTCCTCCTTAGATACAGGTGTTCTACCAATTATGATATATATGGTTTTATATACTTTTTTTCGCATGTTCTCTGACTCTATGTTTCACTGAAGAGGTACTCCCCTTAAATATGTGTAGCTTAGGTACGGATACAAACTGAGGAAAGACCTTCAGTACTTGCTTATAGAGCCCTTAACCAGTCAAAATCTCTGATTCTATAATGTCATTCTCGGAGAGTACAAATTTTGAAGGATGTAATTTTGGAAATTATAGCAGTGCAGTAAGATGAAAGTGTCCACCCACTATTTTGATAAAAACAAAACAAAGCAAATCAGGGGAAAGGAAGAAAAAAAATTCACCTGTACAATTACAGTAGTTTGTAAGAGTGTGGGGACTACTGTTAGAAAAAATAGAAATAAAACTCAACAGGTAAATATATCTGGTCCTGCAAAGATTTTTGGATTTTTTAAAAGTCTCTCCTAGCCCTGATTTTCCAGACAAACTGATAATATCTTAGTAGCAGTTTTGGAATAAACCCATCAGCACCTTGTTTTGTGTCTAGAAGCATATAGCAAGCAAGGTAGAGCTTAGACTAGAGATGTTATGTGATTACCTTGCAAATAACCGTATTCTGCACTAACTGAAACATCAGATTGTCTGTTTGAGTAGCCCGCCAAAAGTGCATTAAAGTAGTTCAGGCTTTTCCTTTTTCTCACCGATTCCCCCTATGCCTCTCCCCTATCAACCTTCTTTTTTCCCCTCAATCTCTATATTTCTTTCTTTCTTTTTTGAAACCTAAGGCCAGCTCATAACCCTCCTTCTGTGAGATGTTGTTCTTCCATGAAATCACATCAGCGGGTGATTGCATTGAATCACAATGACACAAAACCATCACATATGGACACATCACAATGTAATATCAGGATCTTGTGCCCATTATCACTCTGTGGCCCTCTGCAAATGTAATAAGTAATAAAGTGATTTTCTAGTTGTTGAAGTCTGACTGCCTCCATCCTCAATAGAGGGTGCATGGGAATCAAACCTATTTTACGTATATGATAATGAGTGAATGCATAGTTTTAGATCAAATACCAAATCCATCCTTGGTGTAACTACTTCCAAGACACTTAAACCAATTTTTCCTGATTGGTATAAGAATTTGTTTTTCTTTGACCTCATAGCTTCACGTTGCTTAGCAGTTTGGACAGTTTTGTGTTCATATGCAAGTGCACATAACATAATAAACAAACAAACAAAGTCTTCTCTCTTATACTGATGCAACTCCATTCACTTCAATGGTATTGCACTAGTACAACTGAAAACAGAAACTAGACAAGGATTCAAAGCAGCAGGATAGAATAGGATGTATCTAGCCTTTTGTTTATCCTTGCTGGTGTCTGTATATTTACTAGTGTCTGTAAAACTCATAAAAATGTACAGCATGCCAGTGAGAGATATATAGTGTCATTTTAATGCAGTGCTTTTCACATTGTATTCCTTCCCCTTCTTCCTATTTAGGTGGTAATCACAAGACTTGGATTCAAGATAAGAAAGAGATTTTACTGGCAGCAATGCCCAGTTATTAGCAGATTCCATGAGTAATTGTGTGGGCAGCTTTCGAGCTGCTTGTGGGTCACTCCCATGATTGGACTGCTGAAGAGATGTCTGAGCTACCTTTTACTCCTGCCTGTCATCCCCTTTTAATTCATTTTTGATTCAGGGAAATGTATATTATTTTGTCTACTTGGGAATAAAAATAAATGTACTCTCTCATTAAAATCATAAACAGACAGGCCTCATAAGACAATACAAGGAGAATATTTATGTATACTGCTGTGTATGTACTCAATGTATGAGTTTTGGTATGCCCCCCCTTTATCCCTCAACACCTTTGTTTTGTGCATCAGCAGTTGCTTTTTTTCTTTGCATTTCTGAAGGCATTTACATATTTTTGATGATTAGAATTAGAAGGCCTTCTCACTAAGAAAATAATTCTAATATGGTGTGGAAGTTGTAATTTGGAAAGGTCACAAACCTATATCTGGAAACACTAAATTTAAGTGGTTGAAGCTCAGTTTTCATCTCCAAAGTTTTCATTTGCTGCTTTCAAAAATAATATTTGCATTTCCATTTTGGTGAAACAATCTTGTGTCTTCCAGTAAAACAGACAGAGATAGGAAGCCAGATAAATGGTACTTCTACCTAACAAAAGAAGGACAATAAAAATGTGATCTTTTGGACTGAAAACAAAATCATATCTAAGAAATAGTGTTGTCAGGAGGCGGCTGCAGGATGGTTTCTGTATTTGTGTTCTGACATTGTCACTTTTCAGGGCAGAACATGGTTCTATTTGAAAAAGCAGAGGTCTCTGCCTGGGGCGCACAGCAGTTTCAAGTGATCTTAGTAGTTCTTGATGTGTGATTTATAAATAGAAAACATCTTCAAAAGACTGGCCTGATGACAACACTGCATTCTGCGGTGCCCCATGGAAGGCCCAGGTACCGTAAAAGGAGGAGTCACACACAGTCCCCTGCTTTGAGGAGAACATATGCACATCAGGAAGTAATACCAGGGTGCTCATTCTCAGGGAAAGTATGGACATGTGGGTAAGGGGAGGCTAAGGATATTACTGTTTCTAGTTAATTGAAAGGAAACCATACATACATTCCACCCTCTGAGATCAATAATAGACAGGAGGGTGGGAGGAAAAGATGGGTAACCCTAGGGTCAAATATCATCCCACTGAAATCAATGGCAGTTTTACCATTGGCTACAATGTGAGTAGGATTTGGCCCCTAGTTTTTAAAGGCTACTTGTGACAAGGGAACTTTGGTAGAAGTCAGTGGTTCAATTTTCTCTCTTCTGGCTCCATCACTTCAGTCTCCCATTCTTGGATGGGCTGATTCCAGTGCTTCAAAATGACTTAGCCCTCTAGCTAAATGATGAAGCTCCTTCCCTATCGCCTTCTGGGGTAATTAAAAAAGTGCTGAAACTACAAACAAAATCTTTTCAACTCGTCACCCTCAGCACAAGCTTCCCTATATACTTTTGATCCTCCTCTGTGTCATAAGGTCTCAGCTTACTCTCAATTTCACAGTTTCTCTAAGCAGAGAAACTCTGCCAGTCCCCCTCCTGACCCTGGGCTTCCCCATGTATCTCCTCAAATTGTTCAGTCTGTTTCCTAAGCCTTCTTCCTGGCCTACTGTAGACAGCCTTCTAGCACTTCCTGCCATTCATCTGGCTCTGCTATGAAGGGTGTTTCTACTCACTATAGATCTCTCCTCCGTCTGAGTGACTGAAAAGGTTTTCTATTGTAGGAAGCACTTCCTCTGGTTTACAGTCATGTGATGATTGGTCACCTGACCCAAATACCAGCCCAAACTCAAACTATCACCAGAGAGGTGGATAATTAGGTACTTAGGCACTGGTGTGGCTGAGTCCAATTTCCGTAAAGGACCAGCCAACCCTGTGACACTATTTCTGTGCTGAATATACTTATAGAAAATGATATGCATGTGTGGTATCCTTGTATGGTATCAATTAATGACAGGTGAACTACAAAGTGTCCTTGGTTTCAGCTGTATTTGAATACCAACTGGATAACATCAGACAAGCAGCACTTAAAATATGATAATCTTAGGTACCAATCTTGAAATAGTTTCGAAGGAGTGGTCTGCATACTTGCTATATGGAAGGAACATGGATATTCAATACCGTGGTTGTTTCCATATTTAAATATAATATTTTATTCATAGAAAATCTGCAATCTGTCAGTAGTGCAGGAAAGGATGAGCCATTGTTTTGTAAGTTTTTCTTTCGGCAGCTATTAACAAAGTTTCCGAGCATATATTTGAGAATCAGGGCGGGTGAACATGCACATCTAGGGGTTCTGCACTGCAAAAAATACAATGAAAGAAGAGAGAGACTAGGGAGACAAGAATGAGAGAGAGGGTAAAAAAAAAATAAAGAAAGAACCCCATGAATATTCACTCAGTAACTCTTGTCACTACCAATGAGAGGTGAGTGCTCCTGAATTCTGGGGTAGGCAAGGCAAAGAGAGACCATACCTTCACCCCTGGGATCTCCAGGCACAAGAAGAATATATTAAAATTTAAAAAGACACTGTCAAATACATAACACATTGGCATCCACTCTTGCCTTCAATTTGTGTTGTGTACTGTAGGCATAATCTTACTGCAGATCTGAAAATACCGTCAAATTGCACTCAATTCTTTTAAAGCTGGTTTTAATGCTGGCTCTAAATCTCATTAGCAGCTCCTGACAAGAGGGGCACTGAACCACATTAATTGTGCATCTAATGTGGATAGAAAAGGTCAGACAATATGTGGGAATGTCCACTGAATGGAATGAAGATGAAATAGTGGCAAGCCCATCTATCTGTGTCTTAGTCCCTCTATTGTGAACCTGCATTCAAAGTTAAGCAGAATTAATGGAGATTCCCAAAATCTTATTTTCCTTTGGAAAAATATTAAATCTCTACAGCACAGGGCTATGTTTACATTAAAAAAAATCTTCTCTTGAAGTGTGTCTGTAAATTGTACTTTATGGATATTATATTGTATACATTTTATCTAGCCCAGACAATTAACTTATTTTAAAAACATTGTATTTCATACATAAAATAGAGTGTTAGCTATTTAATGAACCATCTGAGAATGTGAAATTTCTGTTTCTCTAACAATTAGCCCTTCCAATTGCCTATCTGAAAGGCATGGAACAAAAACAGTCAAGAGAAAGGGTTAGTACTTTTGACTGAAATAGTCTTGAGAATGGATATTTCTATATTTAACTGGTGGGAAATAAACCAAATAGGAGATAGTAATCACACACAAGAATTGATTGTGAAATGATGTATCTGATTGCCTGACAATGCAAAGATTTCTATTACAAAACCACCACAGTAATGTAAATGCCAGTTTAGGAAGAGGGTAGGATCTCATTGCAGAATTATGATTCATTTTGAAAAAGCAGCTGTAAAAAAAACATTTAATTCACTACAATATCTGATGACATTTCTCTCATCAGCAGTAGTCTCACTGGAGATGTACCATCTTGTTTCCACATGCAAACCTGGTGGGGGCACTAGGTCAGCATATATATGTTTCTGCATAATCTTTTCACTTAAAGCTGTATGCAATTACATTAACGTGACAAAATATACACAAATATATGGCTCCTACTGAAAATAAAGTAAAACTTACACCTGAATTTGCATTTTGGAAGGGAAAGGTCCATATTGTGATCTGAGATATACCAGTGAAAATATGTAATGACTCAATTTACATTCTGAATTATTTTGCTTGAATTACTGTGTAATTTCATGGTGCATCTCAGAATAGAATATGGCCCAGACACTTTAAAAAAAAATTAAATGATGTCAGCATATTCCATTCCTCTGGAGCTACAAGTTCGAACTCTTTGGCAACACACTTTGTTATCATTTTCACAACAGTGCAAATACTTGAGACAGTAAATTTTAATATGTAACCATAGAATCATAGGTTTAGAAGGGACCACAAGAGTCATCTAGTCTGCCAAGATGCAGGATTTGTTGTGGCTAAACCATCCAAGACAGATGGCTATCCAGCCTCCTTTTGAAAACCTCTATTGAAGGAGCTTCCACAACCTCTCTAGGTAATCACAACCACACTTATTAAACATCACTTGATCTCAAATAAACAAATAATATCTGACCACAGTAGGGTTTTTTCCCATTATATCCTATAGCTTAAGGAGGATGAATGAAATAATTTAGCACAGAAATACCTATTTGTTCTATAATCCAAAGCCATATCAAATGTATAAAATTGTAAAACAAATAATACGAGGAAACAAATCTGCATGCACTCACCAAAGTATAAAAATGTCAAATAACCTTGGAATTCTTTGGAGCAAATTACAAAATTAATGGGAACTAATATATGTGTGTGTGTGTGCACGCGCATGTTCATCTATCAGTTAAATAGCTGTACCTTCTATTAAAAAGATGCAATATATCTATATCTATTAGAGCAGTGGTTCTTAACCTTTACTGCAGCCTGCACCCCTTTGGTTCTCAAAATATGTTCTTGCACCCTTTAAACCTAAAAAATATGTTCTCGCACCCCTTAAAACTAGATATATTTTTGTTTGTATATTGCAGTAATCGTTAAAAAATGTATAATGTTAATAAATACATAGGTTTGATGAAACAAAGTAGTTGTACTTACGTGCCTGTGCTTAATTTGTGTTTTTGATGATTTACCTTGTAAAAAAATCTGTCATGTCTCACACCCCCAGAAAGGGCATCTCGCACCCCCAGGGGGTGCGTGCACCCCAGGTTAAGAACCACTGTATTAGAGTGTGTGCATTCATTCATTTACCTACTAGTCCACTCATCTACTTCTAATATTATCTAATGAATACTGTGATACCGCAGGGCCAGGGAGCAGTGGGAGAGTGGTAGAGGGGAAATATATATGCCCTAGGCTAATTAAGGCATGTAGACTAGGGAGGGTTGCTACAGGAGCACCTGTAATCAATTAAGGTCCTGCCAGGAAACCTAATAAAAAAAAACCTGCTTCAGGCAGACAGGGTGTGCGAGGAAGGAGAGAGGACTGGAGTTTGGAGGTGTGTTGCTGACAGCTGAAAAACCAGAGAACCGGAGGAAGGGAGACCTTGCTCCAGCAGGGCAGGGAGACTACTTTCCCCAGCGTCAAGGACCGAGGGTAACCCGACCCAAGGGGGAAGAGGGTAAGAAACCCTCAGGAGTTGAGAGGGCCTTGAGATCAGAGTGAGGAGCAAACCCAGACCCTTTCCTGCTTCCCTCCTCTGCCACCTTCCCGGGCCACTAGCGGGGCCCTCGGCGCCCCAAGAGCAGGGGAAAGGGATAGTGTCCTAGCCCCCCTTGCCAAGAAAAGCATGGGCCCCACCATACTAACATCAGACATTTTGCCACATGTGGTGTCAAGGGAGGGATTTCCACGACGTGAACGTAACCCATGGTGGGTCATGACCACCCTGCCCCCAAGATGGAGGACCTAGTCTAACCATAGGTTTGATGAAACAAAGTAGTTGTACTTACGTGCCTGTGCTTAATTTGTGTTTTTGATGATGATGCACCACTGGTGCAAGCCACTGCCGCCCAGTAGGAGGCTACTCAGGTCCAGGCAGCTGCCCAACAGGAGGCCATGAAGCAAGAGACTAATCGCCTGCTGATGTCCCAGGCCACCCAAGATTGGGCTATGCTGCAGGAACTAGTGAACCAGGTGAAGGCCCTTACAGAGCTGAATTGTGGGTATGACAGGACACGGACCATAGGGGCCAGCTACTGTCTGCAGAAAATAATGATGATGTGGAGGTGTACCTCCTGGCCTTCGAGAGGACAGCCCTGCTGGAGGCCTGGCCCTGAAACCAGTGGTCGGGCATCCTCACCCCATTTTTGTGTGGGGAGGCCCAGAAGCCTACCATGATATGACTGCAGAGTAGGCGGCAGATTACCCCCAGCTGAAGGAGGAGATCCTGGCCAGGTCCGGGGTAACGATGGCCTTGAGAACCCAGAGGTTCCATGAACGGCAGTCTTGTGAAGACAAGACACCGCGGTAGCCAGGAAGTGGTTACGCCCAGAGGCCCTCAGCTCTGAGAAAATGATGGAGCTCCTGATGCTAGACCGCTATACGAGGGGACTATTCTCAGGCCTCCAACCCTGGGTAGGCCAGAATGACCCCTCCACCTATGATGAACTGGTCACCCTCACAGAGGCAGCCCATGAACTGTTTGAAACCACAGGAGGTGAAATACGGTGTTCCAGGAAGCCAGTCCCAACCCCGAGGCCCAGGATCATCAAGAGCTTCAGGAAAGCCATAGCTAGAAGAACAGGCACCAAGGAGCAGCCTGAGGCCCTGAAGGGACCTGGGAGTCTGGGGGGAAGAGGGCTGGGGGAGCGGGTCAGAAAGCCCAAGACAGAGGGCAACCTCCAGGATGAGATATCGTTGTTATGAGTGTGGGGAGTTGGGGCATATAGCAGCCCAGTGCCCCAACAGGGAGGAGCCCATGCAATGCAATCTGGGGGATCCTGGGGAGCAATGTGGCCTAATCAGCCCGGTGGGGGTCGCGATGGCGCCACATGAGTACACCAGGCCAGTAAAGATGAATGACATCCAGACCATAGCTCTGGTGGACTCTGGGAGTGCTGTCACACTGGTCTCAGGAAAATTAGTGGGGCAAGACCAACTGAGGTTGACAGGGACTTTCCCAGGTTCGAGAACCTACTCCCCCCCTCTTGAGTTAGGGGAGGGCAGTAAACCCTGAGCAGAGATCGAGGTGCCCATGGATGGCCCTGCCCCAATTTTTGCTGGGTTTTCCCCAGAGTTATTTTCATCCCCTGGGAAGTCCCGGAAATTAGACAGGAAAGGAGGACAGATAAAAGATTAGGAACCAGGATTTAGGCAGCAAACCAGAGAGCTTCCCTGGTTGGGAGGAGGCCCCGTCAGGGAAACCGCAAGGTAGCACAGACTGGTGGAGACCCAGCGATGGCCACAGCACGAGCTTAAGCACCCCAGGGAAGGAGAGGAGACCGATCCAATAGAATCAGGCCAGATCGGTCCTGCATGCGAGTGTTTTGGGCAGGACCAAGCCTATGACCCACCGTATGCAAACGTGAGGGAGGAGGTAGTAGAGGTAAATGGTGTGCCAGTCGAAGGGAAAACTCAAGGCCCAGGGTCATACTATATAATCAAACAGGATCTGTTGTACCGTGTAGTGCCAATACGGGGGGAAGTAGTAGAACAGCTCTTGGTTCCACGGAAGCACACAAGGGCCGTATTAGAGTTAGCTCACAGTCATCCATTTGGGGGATATTTAGGAGCAGATAAGACCCTGGATAGAGTCCTAAGGAGGTTCTACTAGCTGGAGGTATGGGGAAGAATGTAATCGCACACATGGCCCAGATGAGAGAACGAATAGCCCAAGTGACCCCCGTAGTACAAAAGCATTTGGAGAAAGCACAAGGGGCCCAGCAAACTTACTACAACCGTCAGGAAAAACATGGAAATTTCAACCAGGAGAATGGGTGCTGGTACCAACAACAGAAAGCAAGCTCCTGGTCAGCTGGCGTGGACCCTATGAGATTGTGGAAGCCGTTGGGGAGGTGAATTATAAGGTGAAGCAGCCAGACAGTCAAAGAAGATCTACCACATCAACTAACTGAAACCGCGGCTCAATCAGGAGACGTGCCTGGTCGTCCTGCCAACTCCACCCCAGGCAGATGGGCCACATGGGTAGGTAAGGATATCCACCGAATTAGCCCCAGAACAATGAACAGAGGGTGTTGAGATGATCCAGTGGAACCAAAGTGTGTTCTCCACAAAACCAGGCTGTATGACGCTGATCCAACACCACATCGTCACCTATCCTGGAGAAAGGGTGATGATAAAACCATATTGCATACCAGAGGCAAAAAGAGAAGTAATTAAGGTGGAAGTAAGGAAGATGCTGGAACTTGGGATGATTGAGGAATCGCACAGCCAGTGGTCCATCCCTATTGTTTTGGTCCCTGAGGTTTTGTAATGATTTCCGGAAGTTAAACAAGGTATCCCAATTCAATGCCTACCCAATACCATGTATCGATGAGCTGGTGGATCACTTAGGCAAGGCCCAATACTTGACCACCTTGGACTTGACAAAAGGCTACTGGGAGATCCCCCTGGCTGAGAATGCCAAGGAAAAAAAATGCTTTCTTTAAACCCGACGGCCTCTTCCAATATACCACCCTCCTTTTCGGGTTTCATGGGGCCCCCGCGACTTTCCAACAATTGATGGACAAATTACTTCAACCCCATGCCAAGTATGATGCCACCTATTTAGACGATGTGGTAATCCATAGCCCTGACTGGGAGATGCACCTGGGGAAAGATGCTCTTAGACAGGCCAGCCTCACCACTAACCCATCCAAATGTGCAATAGGATTAGCTGAGGCCAGATACCTTGGATATGTAGTCGGAAGGGGCCTGGTGAAGCCCCACTGGAACAAAGTGAAGGCAATACAGGAATGAACCCGCCCGAACCGCAAGAAGCAAATCAGAGTGTTCTTAGGGATAGAGGGATACTATCGCCGGTTCATCCCTCACTTCACCATGAGGGCAACGCCTCTGATGGACTTAATAAGAACTCGGGGCCCGGAGATAGTTAAGTGGACCAAGGTGGCAGAAGAAGCTTTCACTTAAGGATGGCCCTTTGCAGTCATCCAGTGCTCAGAGCCCCAGATTTCAAGAAAGAATTCATCCTACAAACAGACGCCTCAGAGGTAGGACTTGGGGCCATCCTTTCACAGATGGTGAGGGATGAGTATCAACCGATCCTTTACCTCATCCAGAAGCTCCTGCCCAGGGAGCAATGGTATGCCGTAGTAGAAAAGGAATGCTTAGTGGTTAAATGGGCCACGGAGATTTTACAGTACTACTTACTCGGGCGGTGGTTCACCCTTCTGACGGACCACGCCTCACTCCAATGGATGCACACAAACAAGGAGAGGAACGCACGAGTAACTAGATGGTTCCTATCTCTACAACCTTTCCACTTCCGGATACAGCATAGAGCTGGAAGCCAACATGGCAATGCAGACGGTCTGTCATGACAACACTGTCTCTCGTCCCAAGTAGCCCAACCCTGTGGTGTTGAGCAGGGGCGGGGGGATATGTGATAAAGCAGGGCCAGGGAGCAGTGGGAGAGTGGTAGAGGGGAATATATAAGACCTAGGCTAATTAAGGCATAGTTCCCTGTAGACTAGGGAGGGTTGCTACAGGTTAATTGGAGCACCTGTAATCACCTGCCAGGAACCAAATAAAAATCCCCTGCTTCAGGCAGACAGGATGTGCGAGGAAGGAGAGAGGACTGGAGTTTGGAGGTGTGTTGCTGACAATTGAAAGACCAGAGAACTGGAGGAAGGGAGACCCTGCTCCAGCAGGGCAGGGAGACTCCCTCCCCCAGTGTCAAGAACCACGGGTAACCCTACCCAAGGGGGAAGAGGGTAAGAAACCTCCAGGGGTTGAGAGGGGCTGGGGCTCAGAGTGAGGAGCAAACCCAGACCCCTTTCCTGCTTCCCTCCTTTACCACCTTCCCAGGCCACTAGCAGGGCCCTCAGTGCCTCAAGAGCAGGGGAAAGGGGTGGCGTCCTAGCCCCCCCGCCAAGAAAAGCGCGGGACCCACCATACCAACATCAGCCATTTTGCCACAATACTGACAGGCAAGTGAGAAGTTATTAACTTTTTGTAATCCTGACACAAGTCAGGTGAGTAGGGCCAGGACCCCAATAATATCTGTGGCTCCATCACACCCTTCTAGAAAGTTCAGCTTGGCTAATGTATTAATGCTTACAGCAGTGTAACATAGTTGCTAAAAGCATATCTTTCCAAGGCCCCGCATGGTATGTCATCAGAGTTAATAGTATGGCAAATAGGAAGCAAAACATACGTGCCTCCCTTAAAATGAGGAGACAGCCAGGTGATCGGAGGGATCCAAATCCTGAGAGAATATACCAGGAATATCTCCCATTTTTCTTATTTTAGGAAAATAGATTTTAACACTAATTGTTAAGCTTCAAATATAAAAATTCCTCAGATACCCCATGCAAAGTGGAATCTGGAATCTGTTGGTGAGCATCATAAATCAAATGTAATGAAAATTACAAATACGGGTAGACAGAGCTATGCAGATTTACACCAGCTGAAGATCTGGCCCGTACAATTCATGTGTTCACAGTTAAAGGTGTTCTTTTTCTCAGGTGACATTCAAGCTACATTTTCCTTTTATTCTCTCACCTGGAACATGTCACCTCCACACAAACCTCTATAGGCACTTTCACCTGAAGCTGGCCTTTATGAAGATGGATATTCATACTTGGCAAGCAACTCCAGCTCCTTTCAGAAATAGTCTCATCTTCTTTGTAAATGTCAGAAGAGGCCTACAAAACCAAACAGTTGCCAAACCCAGAATGTCTGCATGAATGTCACAATGATGCACGCTACATGCATACTGTATGTGTAGGTTGTGTATGTGTCAAATTCTGTCAGGTTTACCTTAAAGAAATGCTGTGTTTTAGAAACAGTTACCTGCGGCTGAGGGTGAAATCATATTCGTGCTCTGCATGGGTCAGTAGTTACTGGAGCTTGCCACCACTGGGAAGAATAAAAGCATATTGCCTTACCTCTACTTCACTGTGCATTTCAATGTCTCTAATCACACTCTCTGATTATCCTTGTTTTAACCACGTATACTTCAATAATCAGCTCTCTTTATTTTATTTCAAGATACTGTCGAGTATTGATTGTTGTTGCTATTTACATTTACTTTGGTGATAATGATTAATTTCATACCCATCAAGAGATATCTTGGCTGGGGTTCATCATGTTTCCATGGCAGCAAGTTATTATTTCCAGGGGAATAAAGGGCCTGCTCTGTCACTCACTATCATGGAGGAGGGTATACAATTAACCTCTGCCACCAGTATATCAGTTAAATTTGTGAATTTTCAGACAGCAATATATAGCTATAAAAGACGGGTTTTCTCCTGAAACCCTTACTTATTCATGGAGCCTTACTGACATCAATATCACATGAGCAACACTTCCTCATGGCAGGTTTCAGAGTAGCAGCCGTGTTAGTCTGTATCCGCAAAAAGAACAGGAGTACTTGTGGCACCTTAGAGACTAACAAATTTATTAGAGCATAAGCTTTCGTGGGCTACAACCCACTTGTTCGGATGCATATATCCTCATGGGCGTCAAGACTGCAGGTTTGTGCCTATTTCTAAATAATTCCCTCTCATGGTAATTGAATCCAGTAAAATAAAAAAAGTTATTACAGTCTCAGTTCTTTACTCCAAAAAACATTTTTTGTGCCCCAGCTTCCTCCTCTCTCTGTGGGTCACGTGATTGCAAATTATTTTATTTAAGAACTCAAGTTGACACCAGCAAAAAGAAAAGCTGTCAGATAGGGACATTTTAAATGAGTTATCTCAACCACTCTAGTTCCTCTGCATATAGAAACACATTCTGTTCTGAAAGCGGCTATTTGGCTCACTCCATTCCCAGTTGCTCTGACCCCTCAGTTCTGGGTGTACCAGCCCCAGAAATGCCAATTCAGCAATAGCCCATTAGCCATTTTTGCAGTTCTTATACATCCCTTCTGCAAAACCACTTTTCAGAGATGTAGCCGCTGGAAACAACCCTTCTTTGTCTGCAGGCATGAACAGGTAATTTGGGGTCAACATATACTGTATATCACAAGCTTTTTTAAAAGGGTTTTATCATTTATGTAGAAGAATTGTGTGAATGGTGTACATAATCATGTACAATGAAAGCTACATTTAACTCTTGAGGTAATTATATTCATTAATGGCCAAATTCTGCCTTAAAATATGCATACAGGTTGCCCATTAACTTTGCTGGAAGATATGCACACATTTATTAAGCATCATTTAATTTCTTCACCATGGGAAAATTATTTTAACAAAGGCAGATATTGAAAAGCATCACATTCTCACCTCTAAATGATGGCTAAGAGATTAGCCTCCAACAAACCTTTCAACATTTAAAAAAATGTAAGAAACTTATTGTTTTCTCCTTAGATTGGTGAAGTTTTGCTACTGAAAATCCATCTACCACATATTTTTGGAAAGGGCTCAACAAGCCCAGTGTATCCTGGGTAATTAAAGGTCTAAAATTAGCCCAAGTAAAAATGCTTTACAGGGAAGACTGAACATTGGAATTCTTTTCACAACCTAGAATTGGGGAACAAGGACTCCACAGATCCAGACCATGTGTTCTACTATAGGCTAATGAGCAATGCACAGGGTTTGGGACATGTGGATTTCCAGTCTGGCCAGGTCCACAACTACTCTATCAGCTCCATAATGCTCCTTCATGTGGCTTGTTCTGTGATCCACAGGGGATCCCTGAGTTCCTCTGTATGTAGTTTTTTACAGCCTTTGTGATCGTCCTCTGTGACCACCCAGTGCAGTGGAAATGGGGCATTTCCATTGCATTTGAGGCTTTCTGAGTATGCAGAACAGTGGGTCTGGCCTTATGTGTGTTTCAGTTCCTTAAAGTATCTCAAACTATTCTCAGTCAGCTCCAGATTATCTTTGTATCCAAACTACCCCCCTTTGAAGGATCACATGTAAAATATGTGAATGCCACTTTGAGTCTATTAATTCAGTAGATTCAATATTTTTGAACAATTGCCATTATCTAGCAGATCATAACAAAAGCCATCTGTCATTACACTGCCTGTGGTTCCTATTCTCAGAGAATCCCAGGGGCTACTCCTTCCTCCCAACCCCTATAAGTGAAAACCATCCCATTGTAACTGGAAAGTGGCAGGCCACGGAGCACTGTACCTTTGGTCTGTGAAGCCGTAAGCTTCAAGGAGTAGAGCAGGATATGTGCCATTAAGGACCTGATCCTGATGCGCTTACTCACTATGAGTAGTGCTTATTTAATTGATTTCAGTAGGACTGTTCAAAGATCTCAAAAGCAAGTGATGGTATCAGCATGTGGCCCTAAGAGATTGTGCAGCATGCACACTCCTGCTCTGTAAGGAGAGCTAGGAGAAATGATACATCTGGCATCACTGTCCCTTGCAGGCCATCCCCAAGGGTGGAAGAAGGATTCTGTTTCCCTCCATCTGTGGAGTTTACACAATTTGGCCCAGGATAATACAGAAGGCCTGATTCTGCCAACCTTACTTACATTGGGAAGCATTTAATAAGACAAGTAGTCCTACTGAAGTTAATGAGATTGTTCACATGAGCAGTTGCTTACAAATGTGGCTAACAGTTACAGATTTAGGCCCTGCTATATGATACAGTAATCTATAGCATGTTTGATAAGTACTTGCAATCAGGTGCCACATATAAAGCAAGCAAAATCATTGTCGTGACAATCGTGCATCTCATCTGAGCTTGATGAGAGCTTGTCACAACTTCATCTGCCCATAGAAACCCATGCTCATAATAAGAAAGATACATTTAACAGCATCTATAAGCATCTATTAATCATATAATACATAGCATTTTTAAAGAAACAGAACAGTAAATTAAAATGTCATCAAAATGTTTCCTCCCTCCCCAAATATGTGATACAGTATGACGTTTTCATCTGGTTCTGTCAGGTCACATCATATTTTGTCACATCACAGGATATGTTTAACCTAATGCAATGTGATATATGTGCAATGTCTATATCAAAAATTTAAAAGGATACCTTTAAAAAAATAAATCTGAACACTGTATCTGCTACAGATTACAAATATACTTCTGCTTCCTGATGATAGACAGGTGCCCTTATGTTCTCAGAGTCTGAACCTGAGTCAGTAGCAGGTACTTCATCCCCAGCTACTTGCAAATAATAATAATAAAAAGAGTGGACAATTTCATTGAAATGCCACTTACTTTTTTCTTGTAATGGGTCTTGACAAGAAAATGTTCATGCTGTGTGACTTTGAAAATGCCCTTTTCTGGCAGCCAGCCTTTCTGCCAGCACTACTGTTTGCTGGCATTAAATAACAGGAACAAGGGCCAATTTAAAGTCCAGGAATAAACCAATTTATGATGCACAGACTCCCCATGAAGCAATTATTCCCTTGGATGGGCAAATTGCCTTTATTATTCCATAAATTTTGCACAACTTAAATATTCAGTTTCTGATGTACATTACTTGCACGGTAATAACATATTTGGTACAGTTGTCCAAAAAAGACAAGTACTGCATTACTGCTTTAACTTGTTTAGTGTGACATTCCTGGGGGTAGGAAGTATGGGCAGAGCAGGACTGTAGTATGCCCTGTGGAGATGAATTGGACAGGTTTAAAACAGAGCTTTCTGTTGTCTTTGAAGGTCTGTGAAGGTCCAAGGCAGAGAATACATAGTTTATTCCTCTACAGTTCAAAACATGGAGCTGCTCTCTCTTTTCCCCAGTATTTTGAGGTGTGTTCATATTTTCTACAGTCCCCTATAGTTAATTCTTGGTATAATTTTTGGGTAGCCTCAGGGCCTCCCTGTCATATGCAGCTTCTGTAAGTGTAGTAGTAATTCTTGCTACCTCTGCAATAAATCTCATTCTCTTGCCTTTAACAGTTTGGGAGCAATAGGAGGCAAGGAAAATAGAAGCAGAAAAGGAGAGCAAGCCCCTTATGTTCTATAAAGTGTGGGGTATTATTGTCTTAAAAGTACTTCCGCAAAAAATGATTCACAGTTATTTTGTTTTCAAATTTGTTCCATTGATACGTCCAAGGAGATTTTTTTTTTCTGCTGCAAACAGCTGTAGGTGTCTGAAGTTGGACATCCTAAAATTGAGACACCTGAACAAAAATACACTTTTGAAAACCTGGCCCAGTATTAGCAGCAGAGAGTTTATAAAGAAGGTGATGCCCACTCACTGAGGTGAGATTATAAAGAGATTGTGGCCTGGACCTGCACCATTTAAGTCAATGGGAGTCTTGCTATTATTTCAGTGAGAGCAAGATCAATCCAGGAAGAATGGAACAGATATTAGTAACTGGACATTAACTTTATTTATTTTTTTTTGTTATTTTACCTTTGGGATTATATTTTAAACTATATTTTCTCATCTATGGCAGTAGGATGGGCAGCCGAAAGAGACGCAGGGTAATAGAAATACAGCTATGTATAGCAAATGTCTTAGTTATTCTGGTAGAATGAAATAGAGAATTCCCACTCACTGCTACGCTAGATTCTACAAGCATACTTGTTAAACAGAAGGCGGGAACGAGAACTAGACAGACAAATGAGCTGGTCTGTCTGCCAACTCCTTCCTCAATCCTTTAAAACGACACTTAAAAATAATCTGCTTCCCAGATAACAGTATTCCATTCCATTCTATCATTTTCTCTATGGGTATAGGGAGTACATATTAAAATGATGAAATGTAAAATTGTTGTTCTGATCAGCTATGGTTGATAAAGTGTCTGTGGCACTTTTTTGCAAGTGTAGGAGTGTTTAGCCCCAGATTCCTGGCCAAATTCCACCTGGGTAATTACTAGAGCTGGGCAGAGAACAGTAATTCCATTTTGTGGAGGACTTTGGGTTTTTTTTACATTTGTTTTTGTTCAGTTTGAAATTAATATATTTTTAAAAATAATTAAAAATCAAAATGTTTTGGTTCAATAATTTTGAAATAAAGTTCTGCCTGATGGGCTGATGGAGATCAGAAGCCCAGAAGCCAAGGAACTTTGTCTGAGTAGGAACCTCAGTGCTCGTTAAAGCATGGGAGCTTGAGTTTTTGACACAGCACTGCTTGATTTCCAATCAAAATTTGTCAAAGTTGGACAGATCCCCTCAGAATGTTTTGATTTCAACAAATCTGCATTTTCCAATGGAAATTCATTCCATTGGAAAATTTCTTACCAGCTCTAATAATTGGATACAATGGGCCAGATTCTGCTCTCAGTAACAATGGTATAAAGTCAGTAACTCCAGGAACTTCAGTTAATAAACTGGTATAAAGAGATCAGAAGCAAGCCCAAAATTCTTGCCTTTATTCTGCATAATATATTGCCCCCTTAGTCTGGCAAATGTATTTCAATTTATACTCATGTTTCACCTTGTAGCGGGTTGGTCACCCGCTCCTGCCTGGAAAGGCTTAAAACAGCCCTGGGAGAGGGCTGTGGCAGGGGAAAAGCTGGGCTGATTGGGAGGAAGCAGGCTCAGCTGGGGTGAGATTGGCAGATTTGGCCTTAACATTAAATTTCCAGGGCTATTAATAGTTCACCAGCTTTTTAAAGCTAGAAAAGATGGAGGTGGTAGTTGGGGAAGGAGGAGTGTTGATCAAAGTTGGTTAGGTTGATGTGGGCTTTCGTCTTTTTCTTCCCTAAAGAAAGCAGATGAGCTCAAAAAATCCAGGTCATGGGACCCAAGCTGGGGTGGGGAGTGGGGGAGGAGGGGATAAAAAGGAAGATTTTACTTTTTCTGAGCCAAGTAGAAATTTCCTTTATGAACTTGGAGGTAAATTTTCAGAAGTATCTAAGTGACTTAGACCAATTTCATGTCCAAAGTGCCTAAGTCACTTGGGAGCATATGTCCCATTGAAAGCTAAACATTCTGACATTTTTACTTTTAGTCTCTCAACAGTTTTTCTGGACTCTTTATGTTTGGACTTTTATTATTGGATGACTTACATTTCAGAGAATTATATATATGCCTATATCTGTATCTGCTTCTTCATCATTAACGTAAGAAATAATCCTTGTTTCTGTATTTGTACTATTTAGTGCTATTTAGTCTATAGAAATGTGTAATTTTAAAACAAACTATTTTATCTATGTTGTGGAAAAAGTCACCCACGCATCATTTTGATCAGAGACTCAAGCCTGAGGCCCGTTTATTGAATACATACCAATGCATTGGGGGTTGCAGCAAGGTGCTGCACCCCCGATACAAAGTACGCAGAGCCTTTTTAAAGCAAAAAACCACAAACAAATTACACATCGTTTACATAGCGATAAGCATATTAGGAATAGGAGAGTTAGGATCTTTTCAATCTGTCCAGCACTCTTTTGCAATCTTTCCAGAACTGGGTGCAAATTGAGTTAAGGGTTTCTTGGTGGTTTCCGACAATGTCATTTCTTTGCCTTATATGGGGTGCCCGTTACATGGATGTTCCAGGCAGGGTACAGTTACATAATGGGGTGCTTATGCAATTGGAGTAGGGGGAGGCATGGTTACACAAAAGGGGTAAGGGGAGGCATGATTAGTCATTTTAGCTGATTGCTTTATGCTTATTGCTTCACACAAGCTGTTATTATATTTTAACAGTCATAGGCACACACACATGATTATTCCTATTGCTGGGGCTTTCCATCCCTCTTCTTCCCGGCCCCGCTGCCTCCTCTGGTCATAACCCTTGACTGTCACTGTCAGTGAGCACAACACTTAGCATGGTTCAGGCTTGTGGCCCGTTAGCTGTAGGGCGGGCCTAGGCCAAGCAGAAAGGCTTAGACTAACAGGGCTAGCTTAATTTTCCCCCACATCTGCCAGGGAGAAAATATATATGATTCTATTTCTTCCAGGGACCAAAAATGCTTAAAATAATAAGTAAAATACCAGATATCAAAATGAGCACAACACAACTAGTGGTTAAGTACACTGAAACAGGTGAGGAAGCTAAACCAGCCAAAGTGCTCTCCAGAGTTTTTACAAGAGGGTGGGAATGTGGCTTACACTTTTCCTCTTTTCATACACATCCCCTTAGTTTAATCCTTGTACTCAGCCATTATATCCCCTTTTGCTGGGCTACTTTCATGAAGCACCACATTGGTAAAATCACATAAATAGACAAAACACTGAACTTCTGAAGCAGGATACATTTGCTGCCCAGTACATTTTAATAATTCAGATGGCAGTTTCTATATTGACTAACTATGTTGAAGAGGAAGATCTCTAACAGAACAAAGTTTTTGCATTTTTGTAAGCTGGTGAATGCTGCTGCTAGGCCTGTGCAGGAATTCAAAGAAATCTACTAATGAAAAGAAACTAAACAGGCCCAGAATTATATCTGCATAAAATTTACATGTTGCAAACTGTGATGAGCTGTTTTTACACACCATTTACTTTTCACA
>NW_020664369.1:6415823-6449714 GCF_002925995.2 Terrapene triunguis
TTTTTTTTTTTTTTTTTTTTTGTGAAGGGGACACTTATGTAATTTCCCAATCTATATATCAAATCATGCAGGCTTTCAGCACATTGTGACTACCAATGCACAATACAGGCCTGGTCCACACTAACCCCCCACTTCGAACTAAGGTACGCAAATTCAGCTACGTTATTAACGTAGCTGAATTCGAAGTACCTTAGTTCGAACTTACCGCAGGTCCAGACGCGGCAGGCAGGCTCCCCCGTCGATGCCGCGTACTCCTCTCGCCGAGCTGGAGTACTGGCGTCGACGGCGAGCACTTCTGGGATCGATCCCAGAAGATCGATTGTTTACGGCCGGACCAGGAAGTAAGTATAGACCTGCCCACAAGCACAGAACTCTCAGTGCCTCCTTCATAAGTGAAGGTGAACTAAAAGGTTATTTTAGCAATTTTCTCCCCATTCATTGCTTGTATTAACCCACAACCTACATACCATTCTGATTTAAAATAAAAAAATTAAAAAAATAAAAATCTCTTTGCCTCCCACGTTTATTGGCTTAGGAAAATATAATCTTGTTGCTCTTCCTGACACATACTGACTAAAAAATGTTCAGATATCAAAGACTAACAGGTAATCATATTGTTTTATCTTTCACTCCCTGGAATCATATGCAGCAGGTTCTTGCCTGCTTTCCTTTCCTTTGGTAAAGCTATGTTAGTAGAAAGAATATATAAATGGCTAATCTTTTGCTTTTAATTGTAATTAAAGATACTGTATTTCTAGTGGGTCACTAAAAAGTTATTCTTGTTTTACAGTATTTTGTCTATGTAGTCAGTGGAGCTCTTGCATGTGAAAGGACTGCAAGACTGGACCCAAAAAATATCAGGTTCAAGATTTAGCCTTCTCTAAACTTGTGCAGACCTTCCTGAGGATACAATGCACACGTTCATGCAGGGGATTTCCCTGCTGATTTCAGACTGTACATAAGGATAATGTAATGACAGGACACCTTACTCTGGAACCCTTAAAATTAGAATGCTTGCTTTGTGCCAGCACTGATCTCCCCTGCTCCCCAACATGGCATCTCTTAGAGCAGTAAATGTAGCTTCTCCCAAGCCGTCTTTGTGGCCTTTGGACTATTGCAGGGATCGGCAACCTTTGACACGCGGCCCATCAGGGAAATCCGCTGGCAGGCCGGGATGGTTTTTTTTATCTGCAGCGTCCACAGGTTCGGCCAATCACAGCTCCCACTGGCCGTGGTTCATCGTTCCAGGCCAATGGGGGCTGTGGGAAGCGGCAGCCAGCACATCCCTCGGCCTGTGCCACTTCCCACAGCCCCCATGACAGTCAGCCATGTTAACATTGTTATAAGTGAGATAATTTAGAAGGATGTTTTCCTAATGCTAAGTAATTCAAAAATAAAATTGTTTAAAACATATTTTTCTTCTATTAATGGAAGTGAACTAATAAGATACATCCCAGTTTTATCTTTAATACTAAGCAAAGACAATGCGTGATAAGATCTCTCATAGATTCTATTTCTTTCTAACAAAGATGGTAAATCATATTTTTAACCGATAATTTTACCTATTTGTCTTGTGTCATAACCGTGTGGTTCTCATCAATATAAACTTCTTTGGTTCTTTCACCAGTGCTACAGAGACAAAGAAGATGCATTTATCTTGAGTGGATATTCAGGGTAATGTCATGATCCTGTTGATATTTATAGGCCTAATCCTGCCATTCTTATTGACTAAATCCCCCATCAACATACTACTGATTTCAATGGACAACAACTTGTCTGAGTAAAGACTGCGGGATTAGATCCTATGACATGACATGTGAGACTGATGTTTTAATGGCACGTAGGCAGACTAGGTGCAATTGAGCTATGCCAAATGGAATGACAATCTCCGGTAGGTTCAGCCCATGTAATGATATCAATGAGGAAAGGAATCTAAGCTAACAATTCAAACCAAATCCTTCAGGGCTAGATTGTAATATCATAAATACTTTACACAGTGTGTAGTTAACCTGAGGAACTCACTGCCATAAGACATTGGAGGTCAAGAGGGGATATACAAAAAAAAAAAAAGATATGAACACTGAACTTCCAGAGTTCAACAGAGTTTTAAAAAATAGGGATATACACCTTCATTTTTTCAGCACATAAACTAATTGCCAGCTGAAAGGACTGTACCGGCATAGCTATGTTGCTAGAGCTATGTTGGCATAACCCTGTAATACAGACACAGCCTAAACTAATGGAAGGGTTTTTCCTTCCATGTAGAAACACCGTCTTTCCAAACAATGGTAGCTAGGTTGATGGAAACATTTTTCCACTGACATAGCTATGTCTACACTGGGGGTGGGGCATTAGGTTGAAATAGCTACAAAAGTCAGAGGTGTTGCTAATTTACACAATGTAGCTATGTCAACCTATATTTTAAGTACAGACCACACCTTACATACCTGGCTGTGTTCTCACACTTTCACTGTTAAGAGCCAGCATAGCCGGGCAGCAATGGAAGCCATAGACTTGGGCTACATATAAAAGTTGTAGCTACATAGCAATGTGGGGTCTAGGGTATGAAAAAACACATCTCTGAGCAACATAGCTATGTGGACAAAATTCCCAGTGTAAATGAAGCCATAGCTATCGACATATGGGGAGGTGGTTTTCCTACACCAGAAAAACTCCTTCTGTCAATGTAGGTTGCATCTACACTGGGGGACTGTGCTGGCATAGCTATGATGGCATAGGCTCTGTAGTGTAGATATAGCCTTAGCTGTATTCTGATAGCAGGCTGTTCTCCTCCCCCTCCCCGCCAGTGCTGTTTTTCTCTTTGGCTTACTTCAAGTATGTTTCAATCTTTTTATTCAGTTTTACAGATCCAGACTAACACGGCTACCCCTTTGATACTTTATTCGGTTTGAATCACTTCCTGAAGCAAATGCCATAGGTACACTATAGAACTATACCGCCATAGCTCCAGTGCTGTAGATATACTAGCATAACTCAACAGCGTAACCACAGCCTACACTGATTGATGGGCCTTTTCCATTGGTGTAGGAACACCACTTTCCTGAGCAATGAAAGGTCTAGGTCTACAGAAGAATGCTTTTGTAGGCTTAGCTGTGTCTACACTGGGGGTTAGGTCAGCATAGCTACATTGGTTGAGGGTATGGATTTTTTCACACTCCTGAGTGACATACCTATGTCAAACCTAATTTTTTAAGTTTGGCCAGGTTTAAATTTTAAGTAGACCAGGCCAAAATTTGTGTGGGCTCACTCATTCCTCATCTATCTCATGCCAGAAAACTTTTATATTTGTTTAGAAACTGTTCCTTACTTCACTTTCTTTGTTCTTTTTCAGTTTTGAACTGCATGGGCTAAATTCATCCCTGGTGTCAAATCCATCAAATTCAGTGGTGTGACTTCAGTGGTGTGGCCCTGGATCTGTAATTCTTTCCCCATCTCCTTAGCTTGTTGGCCTCAGAGACTTCGGTTTGTAGACAAATAGATTGGTAAAAGATCTGCTACATATAACTAAGTGGGATTTGCTTTGCTCACTGTTTCTAAAAGTCGTATTGTCACTTTTAGTTTACCCTATCTCTGAAGTATTTTTTTTTACAAGAGATTAAGGCAAACACTATTCCAAATTGGGTATTGAAAATGCCCAACAATCTTAGTTTGGAAGGCTTCCAGCTGTAGAATGACTCATCTCTTTCTTCTCTACAAACTCTCTGCCAGATTCCTGTCTACAACAAATAGTGCTTTCATCTACTAGTTGGAACTTTATAATTTTCTTGTCATCTGATTTTGTAAATCATTTTCGACTCTATCCTGTTATTTCTAATCTGTCCCATGCATTATAGTTTCAGATGATTGTTGTATACAGACAAACCTAGTTAATCTGCATAAATCTGAGATGTATACTCAAGGCTGGTATACTTTACAGAAGCTGATCCTACATTCTGTGGCAGCTTTATGAAAATTCAACCAGAGGTTTTGATTCTATTTAATATGAAAAATAAGCATTCCTACTATATCTTCTGTTTTTTTGCCAGTAAATGCAATTTATTTTACTCTACCTCTGATTTGTTCAGCTTGAATAGCTGACATCTTCCTATAGACAATACATAATTTCACAAGAGAATTAATTGAGGAGGAAGCTGGAAGTTTCAGCAGATGGAAGTTTTGGCACCTGGGGAGGTTTTGGGTTGTGTGCTAGGTATTTTAGCTGAATATTTCTGCTAAAATAATGAGCACTGATTTCAGATGCCATCCACCCAGCATAGAATCAGATCCTCTTAACAAATCCCCAGTAATGTCTCATCAGCAACTCTGTGTTGCCGGCCAGAGATTACAGTGCACTTATTCAAAAAGTCATTCAAAGACACTTTCAATAGTCCCTCCAGCCTAGAGTTCAGCTTTGGCATCCAAACAGGCCATAACTTCCTTCTAAAGAGCCTTAGGAGCAATACAAGTGCATTATCCCTTTTATCTGCTCCCTTATACAATTACCATTATTTCAAGCCTAAAGATCTTTTTATTAACACACTGTTGTGTCATGGACTATCTGCAATTTAAGATACCATTATTCTCAGTTGAATATGGGTCACATCAGTTGTCTTTCCATCAGGGCCCCATGCGGCAAAAAAAAAAAAAAGGAGAGGAGCGGCAGCACTTCGGCAGCAGCTAAATCACGCTGCTTCTTCGGTAGCAGTTCGGTGGCGGGTCCTCCCTCTCTTCCTCTTTGGTGGCAATTGGGCAGCAGCTCAAAGAGGAAGAGAGGGAATGAGGGACCTACTGCCGAATTGCCGCCGAAGACCCAGACGTGCCGCCCTGATACCGGACGGAGTGCTGCCCCTTTGAATTGGCTGCCCCAAGCACCTGCTTCCTACGCTGGTGCCTGGACCGGCCCTGCCTTCCATTCTAGTATCCTGTCTCTGGCATTGTTCAGAACAAGATGCATCTGGGGTTTATGATGTGTACAACTCCTTCCTCCTCTACCCCGCCCTGAAAGAACAATTCTGGATACATCCATATAGGATGTAGCCTCTTAAGCCCTTTCAGCTGGCAATTAGTTTATGTGCTGAAAAAATGAAGGTGTATATCCCTATTTTTTAAAACTCTGTTGAACTCTGGAAGTTCAGTGTTCATATCTTTTTTTTTTTTTGTATATAGGATATAGAAGCACTGTAAAAAACTTTATCTGGGAATTTTTCATCAGATTTGGGAATTTTTTAGTGCTAGGTTGGGAAAAGTTGGCATCACGATATAGAAGCACTGTGCAGGAAGCGACGCGTGCCGAGGAACTTTCTGGTCGCCACTTCCCGCCGCCCCCCCATTGGCCTGGGGCGGCGAACCGCGGCCAGTGGGAGCTGCAATCTGGCGAACCTGTGGACGCGTCAGGTAAACAAACCAGCCCGGCCCACCAGGGTGCTTACACTGGCAGGCCGCGTGCCAAAGGTTGCCAATCCCTGGTTTATTTCATTGTAATAGAAGACACACAATAAGAATATCTGTGTATGCTGAGAATCCCCCAAAAGTAGGAGTATGTGGGTAAGAGAACCAGAATTGTTTTAGAAAAGCACATGGTTGCACTGACCCATCCAAAACAGTAATAAAATTTTGAGAAACAGAGAGATATGTATGTGCATCAAAGAAAGCACATGACTACTGTCACATTTGAGTGGATGTGTAGTGATTCTAGTACAGTAACAGTATTATTTCTGCTTATATGTCTTGTTCTTTAAAGAAAAGCAACTCCAATATTTGTTTGATTTTTTCAAGATAAAGGCTGTATTGAGAGACAAATACATGTTAGAAGAGAATGTATAAGTAGAATCCAAAATTAATACTTATCAGCTAAGAAAAACTGGAGTTCCAGCTTTTCTATGGCAGTGAGTAGATCTTACGTAGAGCTGCTCAGAGAACTGAAATCACATTTTTGCAACAAACATTTTGTTTCATTTAAAATTCAAAATGACCTATTGTAGCCTTACCATATTTCCATCAACAGCCATCTTGCAGAACAGAGAGCACTGTATCATGTCTGCTTCCCCACTCTGGCCTCTGACCAGGCCACAGTCCCACTTTCTGCACATGTTATAGCTGTTGCTTATTCTCCCTCTAGCCTGAAAACATCTCTGTTGCTGTTTGAATTTGTATCCCAGTGGTCTGCTTTTCAGAGGTGGTGAGTGCTCACAGATCCAATGGATTCATTTCACCTTCAAATCATAGGAGATATTTTTCAGCCTGCAGAGGTGGTAGCTGTGAAATGTGTGCAATGTAATTTTGGAAGATATGCCAGAAAAGTTCAATGGTGAAAATAAGACCTATCCCACTTGCTGCAAGGTGGCAGCTGACAAAAATTAGGTAATTTCAGTTTTTAAACAATTCTGATTATAAATAAATAAATAAATAGAGTGAGAAACAGAATAGAGGAGTGAACTTATAGGATTTCAGCAAAACAGTGGGAGGAAATGAAGAAAAGAAGGTAAGAAAGGAGGAAGAGAATAATTCAAGGAGGTGGAAGAAAGGAAATAAGGGAGATAGCTACCATACCAGGTGGAGAGTGGTGTGATTAAAGAAAGGATTATGTGTTATTTATGTAGAGTTATGGGTGGACACAAGCCTTGTGTCCATGTTGATGCAAAACTGGCTTCTGCTGAGATTAATAAACTGATCATTTCTTTAGCATCAATGTATAGTGATGTGAATTTTTGGGACTCTGGGAAACCAAAAAAAAACCTCAGCACACACAGACCAATGAACATCTGTCAAGTGGTAGTGACTTTTGATCTCTAACCTGGGCCAAAGTCTATTCACCACTGCCCTAAAGATAAAAGGCTTTATAGCCCATTTCCAGCACGCTTCACTGTTACAACTCAGGCCACACAATACAGTCCAAAGAAATAATTTAGTCTACAAAAAGTCAGTTTATATATTTCCCTGTGCTTTCATTTTACTGTAAACAAAGCTTTAAATATGAAGCACTAAGTAATCCCAGGTGATCAGCTTTAAGGAGTTTAGAGGCAAGCATGACTCTCTGACCTGTGCAGACTTACTTTTCATGTCTACCAGGAATATCAGTTAAGGACTTTCAAAAGTGATTTTCCGCTCATTGATCTGAACATGCTGAAATCTAGCTAACCCTCTAAAACTGATTTGACTGGCATTTTATTGGCACAGTATAAACAAGGTCAAGTTAGTAATTATGTCTTTGGAAAAGGCAAACACATTTCTGTACCGTTTCATTTGCTTGTCCAATCCTTAATTTTGTATGTCATCAAAGAACCAACCTGTCATATCAACTGTCTAGTGGCAGCACAATGACAATTGGAGTCCAAGGTTAAGTTTTGATCTCTGCCATTGGGTTTCTGATCCCTGGAGAATGACAGAGCTCTGGAGGAAGTGTGCTCAGTGCCTGGTTACGTGAGCAGTTGAGGAACGTACTTCAACTGTATTTGGAAGCTCATTGAATGATTCTATGGGGAGACCTGCCCTTGGTTGAAAGAACATTTGTCACAATGTGAAGCCTTTACAAGGTTTGGGGTAGGAGCAGGGGCACGAGGAATGAAGGGATTCTGGAAGAACAAACCTACCTAGCTCGCATCACCCAATCAAAAGGAAAGGCTACAGTTTTATTCTTTGTCAGTGTGCACTGCAACGGGAAAGGTTGGTTTCAGTCAGTGTGGGAAAATTCTCTCTGCACAGTTCACTTATACCAGTGATCCTGATTCTGCCACATGATCATCCTAAAAACTTGTGTTTTGATTTCCTGTGCGCTTGGAGCAACTGTGTCTTTCGGGCAATAAGAAAAGGGCAAAACTTTGAATCTTTATGTGACAAGATCTGAAAAAAAAATCCATAAAACCCAAAATTGTAAGTGTAGGAAGGTCACCAAGCATAACCAATGGTTCTCCAGTTCTCAGCTAGTAAAAGAAGAACTTGAAAAAGCAGCATGTGGAATGAGAAGCTGTACTATTTCATTGCTTAGACCAGAAAAAAGTGGGAAACAAAGAAGTGAGGAGTGGAAATTCCAATGCATTTGTCACAAATTGTTTGTAGAAAAAAAAGGAAATGTGCCTTAGGTTGATGGAAACCGTGTCTATGTCAACTATGTTGGAATCATTCTTTCAAGGAAAGTTTACTCTTGTGAAAATGGTTTGGCCGTGATGTTGGCAAGGTCAATGTCAGCTTGGATTATCTGTTGCTTAAGTATCATTCAGGCAAATTAGTTCTGCCTAGGGGCTAGTCTAACCTGAACACCTAGTTCTCTGAAACCTTTTCCTTCCTGAATCAACATTCCTTTTGTTCATGTGCCACAACCATTCTGCTTTTCTTCTTCCCTGTACTAATCTAATTTTTAACTCTGCACCCCCTGACTGTAATGCCCAGAGATCTGCATAGTATCGTGGTTCCTATTACTATAGTATGTGTGTATTTATCCTCACAACACCACTGGTGAGATAGGGAAATGAAGACTAAAAAACAACCTTGACCTTGGCTAGGCTGCTGGTGTCCAGAGACCACCATCTATCCTGCTGACTCACATGTCTCATTGTTCCCTTATACTGCCCTGTCAGTCTATCTATCTGGACCCATCTGTTTGTTTTGTTCCCCCCCGCTCCTGCTCCTCCACACCCCTCCCCCCCTGTAAGCTCTTTGCGACATGATCTATCTTTTTGTTCTCGGGTTTTAGAGCACCTAGCTGTTCTGGTCCCTAAGGCCATATGCGTCAACTCTGTGGGTGCTCTGAGGCTCCAGCACCCAGGATAAAAAAAATAAATACGGAGTGCTCAGCACTCACCAGCTACAGTGGTTCCAGCCTCTGGGGCTCGCTGTCAATCAGCTGTTTGGCAGGATCCAGGGGCTGGCAGGAGGGACTCAGGGGAGGGGGCGGAGAGGAGCTAATGGCAGGTGGAGGGGGCAAAGCAGGAGGTGGGATGAGGCTGAATGAGTGCGGGGCTTTGGGGGAGGGGTTTGAGCATCCCCCGGGAAAACCAAAAGTCAGGGCCTGTGCCTAGGACTTCTAATACTATGATTTCAATACAAATCCCCATTTTATGGGTGGGTGATTGAAGTACAGAAAAACTAAGTCCTAGCTCCTTAAAAAAGGTATTTTGGCACCTAAATCCCACTGAAAGCAAAATATCTTTGAGGACCTGGTCCTAAGTGACTTTTCCAAATCAAGACCACACAGGAAGCCTGAGGCAGAGCAGAAAATTGAATCTGGATATCTTAAGTCCCAGCATAGGGACTCTAACCACTAAACCATGTTTCTTTTATTAGCATTTGAGGATAATGCTATAGCAGCCACACAAAACAAGGTGTGTGCTAGCTGGCTATTGTTGCCCACTTTTATATTTTCAGCATTGTGCTTTCAGCCACCTCAAACATATTATTGTTAAGGTGAGCATTTAAAAGTGCTTGTAGTTAGAGGTGCTCCCTTAAACCAACTACTACCCACCCAATAGTTGAGTCATATCCTAATATTAATAATTCATTTTTAATTTATTTGAAAAAAAAAACCCCCAAAAGCCCTAAAATTTTTTTTTTTTTTTGGGGGGGGGGGGGAGAGCAGGAGGGACAGGGGAGTGGGAGAAATTATAACTTTCTTTACTACTTATCTGCCATATTTCTCCTAAAAAATGCAATTCTTAGTAGAAATATTAACAGAAAATATTAGGGTTATTATGAATATTTTTATCCCAATTCTCATGTTCCCTGAACTATCTTAGATCCATTTCCCCTCCTTCTACCATCCAGAAGCGTGGCTGAAAATTCAGCAGCAATTTATTGTCCAGCAGGCACTTTCTTTGAAAAAAATCAAAGACACAGGTTTTGTTGTTGTTTTAACTGAAAACAGAAAATGTTAAACATTTGGTTTCCAGTTGCTGTTTTTTTTTTAATTTTTTTAAACAAGTTGTTCATAGGATTTTTTTTTGGGGGGGGGAGAAAAAAATCAAATTATCTGGTGTATTATACAGTATAGAGAAAAAAATAATTTTCCTGATCATTCTTGACACCTGCTTTTTTAGCTTCACTATGGGAAATTAATGGCTGCTTTAAAAAAAAACTAAAACAAAAACCTCACACACCACTCACAGGAATACATCCATATCTGACCAAATGACAGTCAAGTACAGAACCATTTATAGATTCAAAACAACTTAGATGCATACTTCATGTCCTTGACACCTAACATTTCTGTCAACTTTACTGAAATCAGAGGGGCTCAGTTCTGCTCGGACATTTTTAGCCTTAGATGTCACAAGATCCAAAAGTTATGAGGTTAGAAAGGAAAATGCTTGGTATATACACAAGGCTGGTGTAAAGCATCTGGTTAGAGCCTAGCATAAAGAGGGCAGATTTATGATGCTTAAAATGAAATATCACTAGGGGTGGAGGATCATTCATACTGAATAAATGTATTCAATGAATTTGTCCCCTTTGTGTGTGTATGAATGTATTCACTTTTTCTTTTTTTTTTTAAATCTACAAAGGAGGCAGTGTGACCGAGCATCTAGAGCAGTAGACTGGGACACAGAGTCCTATGTTATATTTTTCACTTGGCCACTGGGTCTGCTTGGGCTAGTCACCTCACTGCTGTGTTCTTTAGTTTCCCCATCTATAAAATGAGGACAGTGGGTACTGACCTCTTTGTGAAGCACTTTGAGATCTATCAGTTTCTTCAGTGAATTATTCTTGGACTACAGTTCATTCATAAACTGTTAATCAAGAGTATCTGAAATTCAAATTTAATCTTAGATAAGTCAAGTTTTGTACCTTCTGATCCATGTAACTTACCAAACACAATGTGAAATCCAAATGGTAAATTTGAGTATAAAAATCAAAATTAACCATTCAAAATGTATACCATTGTTAATTGTGGAATTTTAAGCTTGATTTTGGTGAATATTCAAGCATTTGAGCTCTAAATTTGCTTTTTACAAATCTTTGCACTAATGAAGTATGTTCCATATATTATTCAAGACAAGTAAACACAAAAGGAGCTGAAATGTAGATGAAGTAGATTTAATTAAAACATTAAAACAAACATTTAAAAAAATAGTTTCAGAGTTCATCAAATTCTAAATATTACTAATGGCTAGCTAAATAGTCCATTCAAGTCAATGGTACTCTTTTCACTGAATCCAATGGGTTTTGATCAGGACCTTCCACTAGAAAGCCTTTTGTGAGTTTGAGGATAGAAGATGAAATCTACCCCCTCTGAAGTCATAGATGCAGGCATTAAGAACATATCTGCAGTATATATACACATAGCTTCTTACATAGTATCTGTGCATACATTTCACAATTACATTAATGACCAGAGTGATTTTGTTCAAGAGCTCACATGACACTCTTTTGGTGAGCTAGAATGTACCAGACTCAGGAGATTCCTGTAACCCCGTAATGGGCAACCTACAGCCAGTGGGACACATGCGGCCCGTCAGGGTAATCCATTGGCGGGCTACCAGATAATTTGTTTACATTTGAATGGCTGCCCGCAGTTCCCAGTGGCCGCGATTCACCGTTCCAGGCCAATGGGAGCTGTGGGAAGTGGTGTGCCCGCAGGTTGCCCACCACTGATGTAACCCCTCTGTGCCCATTGCCAGTTGACATTAAGAGATTCCTGGGTCACACCAGGATCTGATGTTATTTATCCTGAGGAGTTCCTCAAGATTACAGGATATTGGCAGAGACACTGGATCAGGCAGTGTTCAAGTGTTTGCCTAGGCTCGCCACATTCACATTTGGGGTCATTCCTCAGCTTCATATTGTCACCAGTCTTTGCCACCCGAGCTGTCACTTGATTTAGAGTTCAGTGTTTTAGTTTGAGATCAGAGCTGGGAGGGAGTTGTTCTGAAAGAACCAAGTTCTCTGAGATACCTGGCATTTTCTGTGGTTTTGTTACTCTGTATCCTTCCACGGTGGTATTTTGGGGCAAGGGATTTTCAGAAGCAAAGCCCTTTCTGGACTTCAGCCTCTTGGGTGGTGGAATGTGTCCAACCAGTTGGTGTCTTGGATCATGCACCAGTTTTGTCTCTCCTTTGTCTCCTGCTTCCCTGATGGTAGTGCAATCCCTGAAAAGCAGTATAGTGACAGTGTGAGTTGGTTTAGAAGTCCCTGTGATAGATTAAGTTCAGTATTAAATTGTGTGTGTCTGGCTTGCACATGACCATACTGGGCACAGTACACTGCAGCTAATAGCTCAGGGCGAGACTGGTTGCTCAGGATGTTTTGGGGGTCAAGCTCGCCATTTGTTTGGCCAGTTTCTGGAGTATAGAATTCCAGGAGTTCACTTTCTTTCAGCTTCTCGATGTGCTCTTTGAATGTCAATGTTCAGTCCAACGTGAACCCAAATATGCCAGATTATACCATTATGTGGTCTATAAATATAATTGAAGATGGCTTCGAAACATGCAAAATTTTAGGGGTTGTATTGCTCTATTGGCTGCTTATGACACTGTGACCCATTGTGCACTTAAATGGAAATTGGCAACAATTTTGAAAAATAGCAAGATAGTCCAGATCCTCTCCTCCCTGCTTGAGGATCGACATTTCTTTGCCAAGATGGATGGTCAGAGAAGTAGATAGCTTACTCAATAGAATGGATTGCTCCAAAGTTCAGTATTATCACACTTGCTATTTAAAGCAACAGAGAGTCCTGTGGCACCTTTAAGACTAACAGATGTATTGGAGCAACCAATGATACTTGCTATTTAATGTTTCTACAAATGTAGATCAGAATTCCTGGTGTGTGAAGATTCACATATGAAGATGATCTTTGCATTGTCATGTACTCAGAAAGATTTGAGGACATCGAGCACATTCTAATTGGCTCCCTGAGTGTTCTTGGAGAATGCTGTTACTCGTGATTGCTGAATGCCAACCCTAGTAAGACAAGTGTGTGCCTCCCACCTGAAATACTGTGAGGCTAAGAAAAAATTCCAGATATCCTGGGATGGTGCAGTCCTTCAGCACTATGAACAGCTGGTGTAGTTTGGGGTGACATTTGACAAAACCACTCTAGGTAATCATAAAAGCAGCACTAAAACAGTGGTGCTCCAGCTATTGCATTCTGTGGGCCACCTTAAGAGAAAAAATCTTCTTTCATAGACAACTTTCTCAATACCTCAATTCCCCTACCACTTAGTGTTCAAATTCTGGAGCCTGCTGGGGAAAGCCCCACTGGCCTCGAAGAACCAATGCATTTCAGGAGTACTGATCTATAGTAAAGAATATAAGGTGCACATCTGTAATGTGGTACTGATCATTCTACTTACTATGAGTCCAAAGTAGAATGAGGTTGCTTTTGAGTTTGACATATTTGATTAGGTACATGTAACTTTATCAAAGTTTGACATTTGAAACAATAAACTTAAATTTTCAAATTACATTGTACCATACTGCTACATACAAAAGATGACAGCTAAGGTAGGTGAAATAAATAATCAAATGTGAATCTGAGAAACAATGCATGAATAGCTTAAAAGCACTGAGCAGTTTATACCTTTTCCATAGTGTAATGCTTGGTGGCTATGGACAGTCCTTGTTGATGACTTTTGCTTGCATAGTAGATTACTTCATGTGCTGAGGTGAACCCCAAACTTTGAGCATTACAAAGAAACTATATACACCATTCCTATCCCATCTTTGTTCCACTGTTTTTGAAAATCACGGGAACAGCTACACATGTACAGCTATTCAGCGGGCACCTAACAAGGCATGAACTAAATGAGACATGGCAGTCTGCTTACCACCTTAGAAATTGCATGACTTCCCTAATGGAGTTTACTACAGTCTAGACAAATTAGAATTCTACAGCATGCAGGGAGAGGAGCCTTTGACATTGCAAGCCAAATTGGTTTTGCTGAAAAAATACCTTTCAATTTCTATGATACACTGCTAAACATATATGTCTATGATAAGATTAATTCCTTTTTTGGGGCTAGTAAAATATTTCTTTGGGGGAGGGAATAAATCAAGTCAGGCATTATCAGATTAAAGAAAAAAAGTAGGTTATAGTTCCTTTGGGATGAGGAAAGTTACTAATTAAATACCAAAAGTTACCCTTTAATGTTGCATTAAGGGCATAGTTAGATATATAAAAGCAAGGAAATGAAAAAAAATTAAGGTACTCATACTAACATTAACTTACCTTCCTTGGATATCTAACTATAAAAACACTTTTGATTACTAGTTAGAATGTCAAAATGTATACCTAAAAGTGATAATTACACCTGTTTTACAATCGCAAACTGCTATTGACCAGTGGAGCTACTTCTAATTCAGATCAGAGAAAGGGAGACCAAAGTCAGGCCAAGTCTTTTTAAATACTCAAACAAGCAAGTGTTGGCCGAACATTTCCTCATTGTGGTAATAAATGTGAGAACATTTTTACTGTGTATTTTCATATCAATTATTGTTTTCATTAAAATCTTTTTATCTTTAGCACACAACCATTCACTTTTATGTGAACCAGAATGTACCATTTAAAAAGAGCATAACCACATTTTTTAACAAACACTATTTGTTTACTAATTATGCACATTAAATTCGCAGCAGTGAAATTAGTAAACATTGAGGAATACTCTATGTAAGCCTTGGGGACCTTTGTGTGAGCTGGCACCTGATCTACCAGCATCACAAACCCAAGTGAAGTACAATCCAGCATCTCTTTTCATGAATTAAATGTTTCTAACTAATTTTTTGTCCAATACAAGTGATTCTATTGGGCGCACAGACAGCTGATTTTTTATTTTGGCAGCAACTGTGGCCAAAATGATGCATAGTCTTCATATTATATATTTTATGGATATGGATATTAAGAATGAAGAATAATGGAGAGGCACACTCTTTGCATGGCACAATAGAGTAAGGAATATTTTATAATGAAATCCTAATAAAGAAAGTGTCTAGAATGCATGTTCTCCTCATTGCAATTGCCAGGGTGCTAACTGCATAGTAGTTGCTTCTTTAAATAAGTTGTTTTTGACAGCTACAAATAGAGACATAAATTCATAATTACTTTTACTGTATATACTTAGGGCTAAATGGTGGTATTGAACCATAAATTTGTATAACCAACCCTGCTTGGGCCATCTGCAGAATTTGGATTCAGGATTTTTTGGATTAGAAGCATGAGCATATACTGCTTCCCATAAACAACTAAGTCTCCTAGCTAGAAACAGTGACATCACTTGAGCTAAAGGACAACTTCCCCTAACTGGAAGCAATAGAACCCTTGAGCTATGGACATAAGTGTCTTAGCTCAGACTTATGTAGACTAGCCACTCTAGTGGGACAAAGACCTAAACTCTGCCAGAGTTTATTTCATCTACGTTTGTAGTGGTGTACTGTAGAGTGCATTATTGCAGTGGGAGTTTATGGGAGGCAATTTGCCTCGTGAAGGTCTAGTCAGACAGGTCAGCCTGGATTATCTTGATACTTCAGTCAGCTCTTAAGTGTCCAAGGAGGTGCACCAGCTGACCCATTCATTAAGGGAGAGCTGCATATGCTCACATTCCTGGTTTGTGGCTGGTTGGTAGAGAAGGTGAAGCATAGAATAATTAATGGTTTTCACAAGGATTGGTCTTTGATTGTAAGGACAACAACCGGGGCTAATCTCTGAACAGAAGCTGAAGTGGGAAGATAACTTCTAACTTCCTCATCTTTGTGCCACCAAGAAAGGCCTGACCACAATATCATCCTTAACTTTATTTTGCAAAATAACGTGGCCTGAAAATACCTGATGATTGGAAAACATTTTGACAATATCAATTCCAGAGGGAGGAAGATGGTGCTAAAAGGAGCAAGAGTGCCAACATATGGGTCTGTCTGATACCATGGCCATCATCATGGTATCTGGACATCCAAGGAAATTTTGAAAAGTAATCCTATTCTCCACCAAGCACTCCCCTTCTCAAGCCCTACCTCTTCTCCCCACCCTCCCATCTAGTATAAAATGAAGAAGAAAATGGAAATTAATGTACATCTACCTTCTCTCTCAAAACTTCACCTGTTCACTTCATCTTGCTCTACCTTTTGATGGCACTTCACAGCACATTCCAAGCAGTGGTTACTCCTATTTCCTCCCCCGGGGTTTTATGGCTCCCACTCCAGGAAGCATTTTGGACTTTTCTGTAATAGGGTTGCAGAGTGGGACGTCAGTCCTTTTGTTGACTGATAGGCCACACATTGATCAGCACCCAGGTGTGATTAGTGGGCCAGGCACCTGCTCTTGGAGCAAAATCCACAATCACATGTATTGAGTGCAGTTGAAAGCTGTTCTTATGTGGTCAGTGCAGTACTACTGGTGAAAAGATGGGGACAGGGACCTTTATAGCTTTGTGTAAGGATCAGGAAGAAAAGGATTCAGTGCATTGTGGGAATGGGGAAGAAGGACTATTGAAATTCAACAACCTATGGTCTATCTGGTATATGCCCCTTACTTCCTCCACACTGAAAACTGGCATGGGACCGTGTCACAGCCTGAGGAATGTACTTACCCCCACCACATAGCTAGCTTACCCCCACCACACACATGCTTCTGGGATTTAGGTGTGGACAATAGGAGGGTTATGGTACATGCACACATGTACAATTGCTAGTGTAGATGTAATGGAAGTTAATTTATAGTAAAAAAAAAAAGTTATAAGAAAGAAGCATTTTAATTCCCCCCCCACCCCTGATCATTTTTATTTTCAGTTCATGAAAAATTGTAAAGATTGACCTCCCCCATTTTAGAAGGGGAAAATGTCAAAAATGTCAGATTCTTGCAGGGCAGGAAAACCATTTCTCATCTTTCGCTCTAAGTAAAATCAAACTAGTTTCAAACCAAATAAGCCGGTATTCTCTCCTTGCCTCTAGATTATTTGAATGTCTGGGCATTGTATTGAATACAGTGGACATTCTGTAAGGGCTAGATATAAAATGATAGTATTACTCAGTATTTCTTTCCTGAAGTATGCTTGATTCATATATCTTTTTTATGAATCACTGAAATGTCTTCTTTCCTTCCACACTAGCCCATCACATTTGCTCAAGTCTGATATAAAGATGTTCACTGACCTCTATAATTACCACTACATCACAGAACAGTCAGGGACATTAGGATGAAGATCCAAGGTGCTCTTCCACAGACACCAGCATGTCCAAGAGACCTATTAGTCATGACGAGGCTGCTCACATGCAGTTTTAAATTGCTAAAGTTCCACTGAGTCAAGGAAATTAAAAAGAAAAGGTGGTGATTGTAGTGTTGTCAGTGTGGGTTCCTACAAAGCTCTTAGATCAATATTGATTTAAAAGCCACAGGGAAGACAATTGTGATGGCAACTGCCTGGATCTCTGAGGTGGAAAAAGGGTATGCAGCAGATGAAGTATGGTCACTGAAAAGAAAAGGTCCAAGTTTAATATACTGTTGGTTTAGTCTGTGTGCACAGTCATTTTATGGTTTTAGTACTATTTTTGGTTGGCTTTTTTTGCCCATGTGTCAGATTAATTGACCAGTTACTAATTATTGTACATTGTCAATTAGTTCTTTAAAACTAGTGAACATAAAATGTCAAAGCAAAGTAACAGTATATCAAGGCACTATAGAAAACTGCAATGTTTCTTAAAAGACAGATGGTAGCATTTCATTAACAATATTGGGCCAATTTTATAGGTCAAAGGCTCAACAACACTTGCTGTAGACAAGAAAAAAAACTTATTTTTACTATACAGGCAACAAAAAAGATCAAACCAGATCAATAACTTACTATTAACATATTCTACTTAGCTTTGTGACCTAAGCATGCTCTTTAAGTGAACATGTTCCTATAATTATAGGGATTAATGGCTTTTCAATTTAAGGGTATTTTTTTATAGCTGTGCACAGAGGGTCTGATTTTCTAAATGTTAGGTATGCATTTGTGTACCTAATTTTTTATACCATACACAATTCCTCCAAGTGAGTGTGGGTATTGGGATTTAATAATGCAAGAGGACAGAAGTCACCTAACTGAACATTAGACCTTGTAATCATAGTAACTCCATGCCTCAAACCTTCTGGGTCTTTGAAAATTGGCCCTTGAATGTTTGTAACTGGTGAGATATAGTAGGACAGTCTGGTGAATTTCTTTTGTATATAATGCAGACTCCTAAAGCAGAGTTCTAGCTGGCTCTCCTATCAATACAGAGGATCTGGATGGCCTTTGCAGTATTTGTTACACTCAGAACCCACAGATATCCTCTTAACTCTCTCATTTCCCCTTGATTAATACCTCTCAGCCTCGCTATATTACAGTGCTGCAGAAATGGATTCAGAGTTTAAATTCTCTTTAGAGAATTCAAAACATTTAAGTCCAAAGTATTGTTTGTTAAAATTTTCTGACATATCTTTGTTTTGTTAGAAGTTAAGTTTCTGACATATGTTCACCATTAGAAGACAAAGGGTCAAATCCAAACACATATCTGAGGTAAGAGGCACTTTAAATTGCCTTTCACAACATTTTGTCTTCATCATATTTGCTTTACCACAAGGTATGATGGATATACAATAAAGTATCTAAATGTTGTGAAAGTTTAATAGTGGTTCAGTATATATATATAATATATACTGTGGTTCAATATATATATATAATCAACTTCATATGGGCAACTAAATATTAAAATGACAAAAGCTTCCTAGATTAACTGCAGTCTTTGTGTTACGATGGTGATTTATTTTTGTTGGTGGTATAGTATGGAGAAAAATCAAGTTGTTGCCAAACAACAACCCTGGGTTAAGTTTGTAATTAAAGTATCTAAGTAAAGATCACTAACTAAGAAATGATATAGAAAGCTGTAATATTAGGCAGTATAGCACCTCTGCTATGAAACAATGTTGGAAGGTTGCTTTGGGAAACCATTTTAATCTTAGAGGCTATTAAACTATGTTGCTATATAATTAGTTTCTGAAAAAAATGTAATCAGGTCCAGTAGAACTACAGTATTAAACACTAAATGCTGGTTTTATTATAAGATTATTGTTTTCTGAAATGTAAATTAGAATCTCTGTGTTTATGGAATTCATCTACCTATGCTACTGATTTCTACATCTAGAAATCACAATATTTTGATCTGTGTAACATTCATACTTGTGTACATATACTAAAGTATAGTATCACAGATGATTAATAACTGGCTTATTGCTGAAACATCCAAAGCATGATATTTATTCATAAAATCCAAATCATCAGCATTGTGATAAAGATTCAGTAAGGCGCCTAGGGTACGTCTTCATGGCAGTTTGTGAGTGTAATTACTGCACGTGTAGGCATACCTGAACTAGCTTTGACTGAGATAGCTCATCAGAAGGAGCAGCATGGGCTAGCTGCCTGAATATGTACCCAGGGTCCCAGAGAGGCTTGTACTTGGGCAGCTACCATGTTGCAGCAGCTTCACTGCTATTTTTAGTGAGCTAGTTCTATCAAAGCTAGCTTCGGTGTGGCTACATGTGCTGCAATCACACCTCCAAATTGCAATGTAGACATACTATTAGGAACTGTTTAAATATGCAAGTAGCCCCATTGAAGCTCAGTAGAACTATTTGTGTGCTTAAAGCTAAGCACATGCTTAAGTATTTTGCTGAATCAGATCCTGTATTCTTAAGGAACAGAACTGTCAGATCCTGATACGTTTGTTATTTTGAGGGTGAGACTGAGTCAATTAAATGTTTTCAGGCTGTAATTTCTAGCTAGCGGCTAGAATAGTATCATTCCCTGTAACAATCATGCTTCTATCGCACCTGCATATCAAATGGAACCCAAGGCCAAATGCTCAGACTGAGAACAAAACTTTGAATATACTTGTGTAAGAATGTGTAATTTCTGCATAATTACTTTTTTTGACCATTATTGCACCATACAATGCCCAGGAAAGGTAGATATTTTCCCCATTTTAAACAATGGAGATGCATATATTAAATGAACTGTCCAAGTTCACGATGGAGGAAACAGGAATGGAAGTCTATCCTGGTTCTAACCGCTAAACCACACAAAAATGTAACACAGTATAACTACATTAGTCCTGTGTGAGAAATGTAATCTGTTTATACTTCAAACATATAAGATCTTTTAAGAGTGATCAGGGCATCTTTGCTTTAATTCCTGCCCTTTTAAAAAACTTTTTGCATAGTTGTGAATTTTCATTATCTGAACTTCACCACTTTTTTCCTGATAAATTTTATGGGTGCTTATGCTCAGGGATCTGCCCAGCACTGAATTTCAATGTTCACCTCTAGAACTGGGATGAACCATTAGCAGGGAAGAAATTTATTTAACAAACTTAGCTCGCCTCCCCCCCCCAGTTCAAAATTATCAACAAAACAATTTTTAAAAACCTGCTTGTTGTTCAAAATTGTTTGAACATTTTATGATGGGTTCAATCTTAATAGAAAAGTTCTCTCATGAATTACCTCCCCTACTGTCCACAGTCACACAGCCTCTCTCATAACATCCCTATGGTAACCATAGCAATTGCTTATATGGAAAAATTCTTAACCCTCAATAAAATCTATTTCAGTCATTAAGTTGTTTAATGTAAAATTCTTGTCTTGCTCTGATCCTGCAAACACACTCACGAGTAATCTCATGGCTACTCGTGTGTGTATATTTACTCACAGGAACAGGAGTTAAGCTCTGGAATAGAAGGATAGTTATGTTCTGGAATAGGCTTCCAAAGGAGTTGTGGAATCCTCATCACTGGAGGTTTTAAAAAACAGGTTAGGTAAACATCTGTCAGCAGTAGTCTAGGTTACATATAGTACTGACACAGCGCAGGGACCTGGACTTGAAGACTTCTCAAGGTCCCTTCAAACCCTACATTTCTATGAGGTTGCAGGTTAAGGGGTTTTGTAAATTTAAATTCTATATACATTTTAAAATTAGTTTAAATAATTTTTTCGTGTTTTATGATTTGGAACTCAGTCAGTGAATGGGCAAGGGTTGGAGAGAAAACGTGGGATGGAAGGAGCAGGGGCAGGAATGGGAAAACACTTTCAGAATTGTGGACTCAGGTTAAATATCTCCTCCATCACTTGCTTGTGTGTTTACAAGCCTCGTATGTTTGTTTCTACTTAGATTGCAAGCTCTGCAGACTAGAAAAATATCTAATTACATACCTGTAAAGTGCCTCATGCACTTTGAGACACTGTTATTATTACTCAGTATCCTCTTTTTCTTTTCTCTGCTTCTCTCTATGTTTAATATCTTCAAGATCAAAATGGCTACTATCATATGCTACCATGAGCAATCTGTGCTCAAAAGCATTGCCTTTTGAATTTTGCTTGTTCGTGAGCTGTGACTACTACTGAATAGCAGGCGTCAAGTAAAAATATAAGCCTGCCCACAGTGGATAGGATGATATCATCAAGATCCTCCTGCTCTGAAGTGATACAGTGATAATTTGTATTAATTATCTTAATAGTGCTAAGAAATCAAACAAATCAAGATGATGTCACTAACTTGTAGGCCTCTTGACAAGCACTCTTTAACCTGTGTTAGACATCTCATGTTTGCTGTGCATCAGCTTTAAAGATCTGGATAAATGAATTAATTCACCTTTATCCCCTTGAGGAACACTATTGATTCTTATAAAAATGAATTAAACATTCACTATCAATTAAGTTCTGTGTTTGCTTATTTATTTATTTTTTTAAAGATCCATCACCTTGCTGAATGATAAATTTACCTAACAGCAAATGCAATAGAATGCATTGTACTGTCCACTTATTGGCATATATATTGGATAAACAAAATCCAAATACATACATGTTTATTCTACATTGGGATTATACATTATGTTTAGCCCAGTTTTTCATGTAGTTTTGTCGAGTTAAATTACATCACTTAGCCCAAGTTTTACTGTTTTAACATTTATAAAATTGGTTATTAGATCTATGAGATCTTGAAAAAAAACAAAATATCTCTTTAGCTAGGAGTGGTTTGTATTTTATTATTGCTTCTCCAAGCATATGAGCTTTACGTGCTCACCTCCTTATTGTTTGTGCTGACAAATGATTTCCTATGGATGTTTTGTTACCAAAGTGACTAATTCCTGCTGTCCAGATACTCCTCTTGCTGGCATTTTTACCAGAGAATCTTGTTTAAAACACTTTTTTATTTACTGCTACTCCTTCTCAGATTATACTTCAACCTCTATTATATTTGATCTGTCCAGTTCTTGTCCTGTTTGAAGTAATAGCAATTAGAAGTTTGGATGCAAGCTAGAAAAATAAAATCTCTTTGAAAAATGAGACATTAACTTCACACCCAGGGCAGGATAGAGAGCCAATCTTCCTGAAGATGGAATCAAACAGGTGAGACCTACTCCAGAGAAGTTCCACCCATGCAACATCCCTGGCAAGATATCCAACAACACACAAAACCAATGACACAAATTTGGAATCATTACATAATCTCCCATTGGTTGATTATACACTGAAGAGCTATTGACTTTTACAAATAAATACTTTAATTGCTATCACATATAGGACACTCACATGCTGAGTTGATCTTGATAATCATTCTCTCACTCATTTTCTTTCATCCCTGAAGCATTCTAAAGAGTCTGGAACAAATACTTCACTTGTGTTACACTGGTTTTGTGTTGGTCTAGTTCTGTTGATTTAAAACAAGTTAGACCTGTGAAACTGAGTGGAGGACCACAACCTCTTTGTACATGAGCTTCTGTGTGGAGAGGTTTGGATATATAACTCAAAGAACTATGGCCTCTGGAAGATTTGTGATTGATTCTAGTCGTCCATAAGAATATGATTTAAGGGATCTTTGCAAGCAGGTGGAATTTCCAAACTACACCAAACAGAGTCTATATACATTACCTACATTTCACATGTATCCCTTTTCTGGAGTAACTCACCCATTTGTCACAAAGGGCATCAACTCTGTAGCCAGAAAGTTAACATTTATTAACTTGCGGTCATTCTTGAGTCAGGTACAGGCTAGAAATATACTATTTACGAGCAGCCCAGAACAACAACAAAAACAGTCCAGACACATGAAATTTGATTACTTACTGCTTGTCAGGCAAGCAGCTGAATTGCACTTAAAAATGTTGGGTGCATTGACTGATCAGTGCATCCATCCTGAAGCTGAACCTGAAAATTGGCCTCCTGCCTCCTTTTCCTTGAAAACATCTCTAAATGGTAGCAGAAATGAATTATGAGGTCTGTCTAGACTGCTGCTTTGCTAAATTCCTGCTCTGCTCAACCAATTTAAGCCAATACTTCACTTCTGGCAAGGTGCATACCCACAACTACTTCTAAGGGTGAAGGTTGACCCTTGCAATAAACTCCCTGTCCTCTGTAAGTCTATGAAGACTGTTAACATCCCTCCTCCTGACTACAATTCTTCCCCATTATCTTCCACCTGTAAGTAGGCAAGAGAAAGCAGCCTGCTTACTGAAAGAAGGTTCAAAACTTCCCTGCCTCTTTCCCCATTCCCAAGTGGAGAAATGCTCTATGTATGCCAATGTATTAATAGGCTGCCTTAATCTGAACCACCCCATGCCTACTGAGGTGCCCCAGATTGAACCATTGCAATGAGTGAGTGGTGCAGACCTGGGGGGAGCAGTCTTAAACTCCTCTAACCACTGATGTAAGGGCTATTACTTGACTGAATAGGAATATTTTTAAAAGCCTTAATTTGGGAGTGGGGGAGTCGTTTGCATGGAAATAGAAATCCACAAGCTGCTCCTTGAATTTACAATGCTGAAAACTGAAATTCCCCTCTGCAGTTGGGGCTTTGCATGGGGAAGAAGTTCCTGGAGCATCTGTATTTGAGCAAGTCCCAGATATACTGTCTTCAGCAACAGTGGGGCTGCTCAAGAGATAATGGGACCATGAAGGGCCAGGTGAAAAGTAAGGGACCCCACAGGAAGTATTTCTACCAAAATATCTCCCAAGGCTTATGGAATTGGAACTATTGGCCTTTTTAAACAGGTCAAATTGCACACACACCCTTCTACCCACACACATTGAAAAATTGAGAAATTCCACAAGTTCAATTGAACAGTTTCCATTGTTCTGCATGGGATATTTCCCTACAGGAGACTGGGACACTTCATCTTCACTCAGCTTAGTCATTTTGATAGATACGATAAAATTCTGTAAGTATTTTCTAGCAACCCAATGCAATTTCTGTTCATGGTACAGGGAAGAAGTGTATATATTGTTTTGAGAGTTCACTCTCCCTATGATTTAGTAGAAATTAGATAACCTGATCTGGTTCAGCACACTCTTTCTGTGCCTGATCATCTCTGCTGGCCGGCACAGGAGCAACAGCTTCCCTCACTCACTCTCTGCCCCTGAGGATAAGAATCACTCAATAAGAGATGATTGAGGAAGCCGAAATCCCTACACTGTAGACAGCACATGGACTGCAATTGTGACGGACCCTTCTGAAAAGTAGCTAATGTGGAGAAAGGATCCTTACAAATTTCATATCCCTCAGATGCTGAGGTCAAGTCTTATTGTGGTTCCAAGTGAAAGAAGCTCTGGGGGAAAAAAAAAAAAAAAAAAAGCAACCCCTCTTCTTCCTGGAGTACACCCAACTTCATGTTGGTGGCTTAATTTTCAGAATGTCGCACTTAATCTGTTACTGAATATTCGAGTGAATATAAAAAGGAAAAGGGAGTAACTGCTACATGGCATCAAGCTTCAAGGCAAAAACTTGTTTCTCTGTTCATTTTGGACAATAATGTGTTGTTAATTTCCTGGATAGTGATAATCTGGGTGGAATGATGGGCCTGATTCCATATTCCATTACAATGGTTTTATGCCAGTGTGACACCTTTGGAGTCAATGTTACAAAGCAGCAGAAGCAGCTTCCAATGCATTCCATTCACTACCAGTATAAAACTGGTACAACAGAGTGGAGAAGGTGGTATTTTAAAATAAGTTAGAGCCAAATCCTCAAAAGAAACCTCAATCAGTCCTCCAATAATGCTTTAGATAATTTCCCCCCAAGTCTCTGCACACTTTTCAGGCATTAACTTGAAAATAATGTCTTTTTCAATCCTTCACAGAACTCAAAATATATGTTGCTCAAATTTTCTTTTGGACAAAAGACAGAGTATGGTAAATTGGACCCAGAAGCTGAAATGTGTAGGCTTTTTTGAGCATGTGAAAACAAATCCAATAAGTGCAATTCCACCTCACCCCCATCATCTTAACTATGATTGTAACTGCCGGGTGACCTCTATATAAATATCATCAAATTACTGCCCCCTTCATCTTACACAAAATGTTAGAGGGACCAGCTAAACACATTAGCAGCTGTGAAACATATGTGCTAGCATATGAGGGTCCCCAAACATAACAAATCAATTTTCAGGACAGTGGATGGACATATTTTTGAGCCATAAAAAAATTTACTAATTAGTGACCCAAGAAAACAAGCCATGCTGAATAAAAACAAGCTAAAATTAGTAACAGACTAAGAGCTTGCCCATTACCTGGGGCAACATGCGACTGACAGACAATGTGATGTTTGATGACAGATAAATACAGATCCCTTTTACCCTTCTAAATTCTGTCTACTGAGAAAATTAGCAATTTAATCAATATCATCAACTGAGGAGCCAATAAAGGACAGGTATTGTTTCTGATTTAGAAGAGAGGATGATGGATACCATTGATTAAAAAGTCCTAAGCTGAGGCCAACCATACATAACATGGCCTGGTGTTATAGAAGTACTGATGACTGCTGCTTCCATCTCTGCATCACACAGCTTGGTCTCTACTGCTTTGTTTTCTGCATCAGCAGATGCCTAATTTTTAATAATCCTTCTCAGCCCCCTGCAGATATGAACTTAAAAAAAACACCACAGTTCCATCAAGTCACTCTCCCCAACTCAATAACACTTCCAAAATATTATGTTAATATAATAGCAGAGCACCCAAGAGTGAACATCAACCACCAGCTAACAAGAACAGAAACAAATAGACAACCTTCAACTTCTGTTAACCGATTGTTTGGACTATTGTTCCTCCCACATTGATGTCCCCCTTCCTACCACCACCATCACTGATGCCTGCACAAAACTCCTTTTCCTTCCAAGGTCTCCCCAGAGTGCGTAAGTGATACTTATCACAAGGATGGGATTCAAAGTGAATGCAGCAAACTGAAATTGCACTTTGATCTTCTCTCTCCTGAGCTGCAATATGCGGTTCTCAGTTTTCACCATTAGGGGGAAAAAATCAGACCTGGAGAAAACATTTTTCCTTTCATGTGAAAATTATTGTGTTTTATGTTTTTCATATTAAAGAACTGCCTCAAGTCCCCAACCAAAGTCTGATTCCTCATTGAGATAAGCACGATGGGCTAGAGTCAAAGGGACTCCTGACATTTTAGGTGCATAAATCCCAGATTTAGATCCCACTGGGATTCACAAATCTCCTGCTCAGCCGCCACCTAGCCATGTACACGCCTTAAAAAAAAAAAAGAAAGAAAAGTCACCCAGCATCTAAATTTCCTCTATACAAGGTTCTGAGGCACCTATGTTTCTGCCTCTCGGCCTCCTCGCTGTTGCCTCCCTCTAGGCATCCAGACACCTACTGCAATGCACAAACTGGGAGTGACAGTCATTCCTTCACCTAACTCATCTTCAGGGAACACTCTGACCTTATCTCCAAACAAAACAATTGGGAGAAAAGGAGGACATCCTCCCTTGTAGCTTTTGGCCCTATCATTAGCATATTCACCAGGATGTGGGAGATGCCCCCACCCCATTCAAGTCCCCTTTCTCCCTGAGAGGGAGAATACATTTGCACAGGGATCTGCTACCTCTCAGGTGAGCACCTTAATCCCTGAGCATTGGCTATTCTGGGACTCACTTAGTCTCTTCCACTGAAGCTGTTCCACTGTGCATAAATGAACAAAGTCATGTTTATGGGGGTGGGAGAACTGGATAGGATTCTGGATTTCATAGAATATCAGGGTTGGAAGGGACCTCAGGAGATCATCTAGTCCAACCCCCTGCTCAAAGCAGTACCAATCCCCAATTAAATCATCCAACAGATTTTCGCCCCATATCCCTAAATGGCCCCCTTGAGGATTAAACTCACAACCCTGGGTTTAGCAGGCCAATGCTCAAACCACTGAGCTATCCCTCCCCCATTTCTCTTGTGCTAGGTAAATACTCTAACCTCCAGACTAAAGAGTCATTCTGCTGACTATGCTTCCTCTCTTTTTGGCCTGATGATTCCTTAGGAATTTATCCAAAGTGGAACAGCTTCAACAGGAGAGATTGGGGGGAACCTACACCCTGTGAGTATCACCTAGCTCAATGGCTAGGGCACTTACTAGAGAGGTGGCTGATCCCAGTTCCAATCCCTTCTCCCCCTCAGGTGGGGTGGTGGAGTTGAACTGGGGGTCTGCTATATCCCAGTTTTAGCTTAGAGTCAGATATTTGCCATCCAGACCTCCAAATAGCTAGCAACAGTCACAATCACTTCAATACTCATGTGTCCCACCTCCAATCCTCCAACTAAATTTTGTTCAACCCAGCACATCTCTTTCATTTTTCATGCTCCCGCACATGTCCCAGTCTTTCTGGTGAACTTTATGCAAGCTTTGACTTCATGCGTTTCAAGTCTGTTAGCAAATCTATGCATATTTACTTTTTGTCTTAAACTCCCCTCTCTCCCCCCGCCCCATTTTTCCCTTTAATATCTTATACTATAGGGAAAAGTCTCAAGAACATGCTGTGTATTATAGGATGAAAGGATTCCTGGTAATCACAAAGCCTGAATAAAACAGGAACTTGAAAAGTATTTGTTAACCATTCAAAAGAGGTTATGTATGTCGTTTAAATAATATTCTCATTTTATGACACTGCATGCAGAACATACAACATTCTTAAAAAAAAACCATTCTGATGATCCACTAGGAAATGCTATTTTATATATCACACACATACACACTATCTATACTTAATTCCATTGTCCTCACTGTGATCATAATTAGGTCTGTGGTACATAGCCTGTATTGTGCATGCAGACTAGACAGCTTTAATAAAACTTATGATGGCAATAAACTTTTCAAACAGTACAACAATTTCTATTTCAGCAAAGACCAAAAACCTGATGCAAGTGTGGAAGCCAGAATAAATTGACTCAGTTGTGCCACTGAGATATAAAAACAAAAGCGACATGATTTATGAAAAATGTAGGCTTGATTTATGTTCACAGTAAGGATATATTTTGAATTAATTGTTGGATCAGGCACTATGTCCATTAGTTATTGTAATTATAGTCATTATTACTGTATATGTGGTGGCTGTTTCTTTGGAAAAAATGAAGAAGGCTTCCTAATTGTCTACTGTTCTCACAAGTAAGGGTTCACAACTAAAGTAAACTAAGGTAAACTTTTCGAAGTGCTTTGGGTCTAGCTCCCCAAAGGGATTTAGGCTCCCAAATGCCACAGTAGGCACCTAAATCAAAAATGTAGACCCTCAACCCTCCCCCTACCCCCCCTCCCACACAGCGGCCAGTTAACTTTATAGGTGCCTAAAGTCTCCCATGCACATAGGTTTCTGTGAGGGGCCATGACCAAAGCTGTATAAGTCCTGACACCACTGTGCTGCTCAGAACCTAGCTTTTGCTTAAGTCCCAGTGAGGCAACACCACCTGGCTTAGGCACCTAATCCCAGGACTGGGTTCAGAGTTGTGAATCCTGAGCAGGGATAAGGAGTGCCCCTCTGGCCCCGAGTTCCATTCCTCTCCTCAGAATTTCCTGCTGGCTAGTTTAGACAGCTCCCCACTCAGCTTGATGGCTATTCTGAATTCTATTCTTAGGTGCCTAACTCCTCATGCCTTTATGAGATGCCTGGGTGCCTAACTCAGGGATGTGGATTGCACTAGGGCAGGGGTCGGCAACCTCTGGCACGCGGCTTGTCAGGGTAAGCACTCTGGCAGGCTGGGCCAGTTTGTTTACCTGCCGCGTCCGCAGGTTCGGCTGATTGCGGCTCCCACTGGCTACGATTCGCCGCTCCAGGACAATGGGGGCTGCAGGAAGCAGCGCGGGCCGTGGGATGTGCTGGCCGCGGCTTCCCGCTGCCCCCTTTGGCCTGGAGCGGCGAACCGCTGCCAGTGGGAGCTGCGATCCGCCAAACCTGCGGACACGGCAGGTAAACAAACTGGCCCGACCCACCAGGGTGCTTACCCTGGCGAGCCGCGTGCCAGAGGTTGCTGACCTCTGCACTAAGGTGCCTAATGTTAAGGGTGGTAATGCAGAGCCTAAGTCCCCTTTGTGAATCTGATTTAGGCACTTAGGGCTTGTCTACACTTAAAATGCTACGCCAGCACAGCTGCATTGCTAGAGAGTTTTAAGTATAGACATTACCTATGCCAATGGGAGGGATTCTTCTGTCAGCATATGTAATCCACCTCCCCAAGATGCGGTAGCTAGGTCGATGGAAGAATTCTTCTGTTGACCTAGTGCTGCTATCTACACGGAGACTTAGGTTGGTTTAACTGCGCTGAACAGGGGGATGGATTTTTCCACACCCTAACCAACATAGTTACACCAACATTATTTTCTAGTGCAGACCAGGCTTCTGGCTATATCTACATGGCCTTGTCATTCAGGCTACAGGGTTGAGAATTGCAGAGTGCACTAGCATGCATCCACATAGGGGAATTACAGTTCAGCATGTTGGTGCATGCTGCAGTTCAGAGCCCCATAGTCCAAACTGTACAGCTGTGTAGAAAAGCCTTATGTTTCATTGAAAGTCAAAGGGACTTAGATGCCTAGCACCTAAATCACTCATGAAAATGATTCTTCAGCTTCAAACTCATTTAGGTGCTTTTGAAAATGTTGTTATCCATAAGCTATAAATATAGGATCCAATTCTATCAATGGAACTGCTTATGTACTTCAAAGTAGGCATGTGCTATCTTGCTGAATGAGGGATTCAAGATGCCGAGCACCCTCAATTCCAATAAAAGTAGTGGGTCCTCTTCACCTCTCAGGAAAGGCTCAACATGTCACATTAGGACATTGCACCCTCATTTAAGAGGATGGAGTTACATAAGATGTGACAGAAGAACATGACTGTAAGAATCTATAGACAACGAGAACGCAGGCTGAACAATTCCATCAAAGATTAAATCAGTACATGTAATAAGCAACCAGGCAGGTGAACGAAACAAATAGGGTCCTACACATACCTATCACAACATCTGGTATACCTCATCCAGTGCCCTAAATGCCCCAACAACAACTATGGGGGGGGGGGAACCAACCAACTAACCAAACAAAAAAATAACTACACTCTCAAATAAACTCAGAGAAAAATTATAAAATAGACACCTTATCACCTGTGGGTGAAAACTTTTCACAAAATGATCACTGCATATCTGACCTCTCAGTCCTCATCCTCAAAGGAAATCTGCACAAAACCATCATGAGACAAGCTAGGAGCTTAAATTCATAACTTTGCTAGTCACTAAAAATCATGGTATTAATTAAGACACTGGATTTATGGTTTATTATAACAATCTGTAACCCACTAATCCCACCTTTTTTTGTCTAATGATTGCAGAGATGTTAACTGTACCCTTCACCTGGAATGATCTCTTATAATGTTAAATATTTATACTAAACAATCTGTTCCCCTTTGTATTTAGCTGTGACACTCAGAGTACCTTTCCCAGACATGAAAAAGAGAAGTTTTTGAACTTTACAGAGCTGCTCTTTTGCCAACAAAAGCTGGCCCAATAAAACATATTACCTCACCCACCTTATGTCTCTCAGATCCTGGAACCAACACAGCTACAACATTAAAAAGAAAGTATAAATGAGCTGAAGAGACAAGTTTTACTTGGAGAAAAAGAAATGCCATTGAGAAACAGGATAGGGAGAAGTGATAAGGTCAGCCAATAAAATGTATGCCAGATACCCTTTGCCTCCTCTTGAATTGCAAGAAAGAGGTACTATATGTATAACAGGACAATAGTATAACTATCCATAGTAAACAACACAGGACACTTGTCACGGGGCAGGGTTTCTCCACAGCTTCCAAACACACACTCCCCTGCCCACTCTCCTTTAACCAGGTTTATTTTTCAAAACATAAGCAAAACAAAAACAAACAGTTCCTCAGCTCACCCTTCTCAGCCAGTCCTTATTTAGCCAACTCTGCTGTCTATTAGCTCTGTTACCTTCCAGGAACTGTAGGCCCAGGACAGCCTTCTTAGGCACCTACCCCTTGCTCCAGGGCCTCACCACCGCTTGCGCCAATCACTCCACACCTTCCATCCCTATGACAGGTCTTTAAAGCCTCATGTACGGTTCTGATCACTTTAATTGGCTCTATTGGGCCCACCTGGTCTAAAACAGGGGACCTGGGCTTCGTCTACTTACAGAGACCAGCTTCCCATAGCAAGACCCTATAAGGTTCCCTTTGTGGAGTTCCTCATAAATGGGCTATTCACAGGGGTTGGCTTTGGAAAGGGAGGGGTTGGAAAGGGAGGGGTTCCAAACACTACAGCAGGGGTCGGCAACCTCTGGCACGCGGCTTGCCAGGGTAAGCACCCTGGAGGGCTGGGCCAGTTTCTTTACCTGACACGTCTGCAGGTTCGACCGATTGCGTCTCCCACTGGCAGCGGTTCACCGCTCCAGGCCAATGGGAGCTGCGGGAAGCAGCGTGGGTGGGGGATGTGTTGGCCGCCACTTCCCACTGCTCCCATTGGCCCGGAGCAATGAACCGCGGCCAGTGGGAGCCGCGATCGGCCGAACCTGCGGACGCAGCAGGTAAACAAATGTCTGGCCCACCAGGGTGCTTACCCTGGTGAGCCGCATGCCAAAGGTTGCCGACCCCTGCACTACAGGTTCTAGGGTGGGTCTCATCCCCTAGGAGCCATGATGCCTCTGACCAGGCCACCTGTGTTTGTGCTGTATGTGGGGATGGAAGAGCATCAATCACAATTAAATGCTGCAGTATTAGCTTCAGCTGCTTTTTCCAGTGTGATTTATTCCAGATTTTGAGGGAAATGTATGGCCAAGAGAAAGTCTGCTCCCAGCCTCTTTCCACCCTAAATAGCTTCCCATATCCATTATGTGCTTATTTAGCAGAGCTGGGTATGTGGAACTTCTGTAGCTCTTCCAGGAGGAGAGAATTATGAAGCATTATTTTGACACCTCCTTTCCAAAACTTTGCTTCTTATCTACTTGATTAATTAGCTGTTACCACTCAAGAAAGAGATTTTGGAGTCGTGTATAGTTCTCTGAAAATATCCACTCAATGTGCAGTGGCAGTCAAAAAAGCGAACAGAATGTTGGGAATCATTAAGAAAGGGATAGATAATAAGACAGAAAATATCATAGTGCCTCTATAGAAATCCATGGTACACCCACATCTTGAATACTGTGTGCAGATGTGGTCACCCCATCTCAAAAAAGATATATTGGAATTAGAAAAAGGTTCAGAAAAGGGCAACAAAAATGATTAGGCGTATGGAGTGTCTGCCATATGAGGAGATATTAATAAGACTGGGACTTTTCAGCTTGGAAAAAAGACAACTAAGGGGGGATAGGATAGAGGTCTATTAAATCATGACTGGTGTGGAGAAAGTAAATAAGGAAGTGTTATTTACTCCTTCTCAACCACAAGAACTAGGGGTCACCAAATGAAATTAATAGGCGGCAGGTTTAAAACAAACAAAAAGAAGTATTTTTTCACACAACGCACAGTCAACCTGTGGAACTCCTTGCCAGAGGATGTTGTGAAGTCCAAGACTATAACAGGGTTCAAAAAAGAACTAGATAAATTCATGGAGGATAGGTCCATCATTTCCTATTAGCCAGGATGGGTAGGGATGGTGTCCCTAGCTTCTGTTTGCCAGAAGCTGGGAATGGGTGACAGGGGATGGATCACTTGATGATTACCTGTTCTGTTCATTCCCTCTGGGGCATCTGGCATTGGCCACTGCTGGAAGACAGAATGCTGGGGTAGATGGGCCTTTGGTCTGACCCAGTATGGCCGTTCTTATGATTTTACTTTTTGTCCTCTTCTGCACTCCTCTCAAAGTGATTTGTGCCCATCCTTTATCAAATAGCCAGTTATAATCTACAGAAGTTCAAAGGTAAAAAGCTTCCATATTTGGCTTTTAATTATCCCTTTTTAGACATTTTGCATGGTGCACTTGTCATGAGTCTGGAAACAACATGAAACAAGAAAAGGAAAGAAAATCTCCTTTCAAAATTATGTTGAACATGGGTTGAGGGAAAGCCTAAGTCTGTGACTATCTCTATGCATGGTGTCTGCTCCCATGCATGGTGTCTGCATCTCTAGAAGATGGTGTCTGCTCCTATCAAATGTAAAACACACCCTGGCCACAAAGATCCATACAACTCTAACACCTAGGCTACTGTAATCCTCTTATCTAGGAAGGAAGTTCCCTGCCCAAGGAAGCTCCAACTTGTTCTCAGCCCATCATCCCTATATGCCAATAGCCACAATGCTCTTGTTGACCATTAAGAAAAGGTTTGTAAATCATGGGAGACAGAATCTTTGCCAGATCCAGATCAGAAATATGGAATGCACTGGCAGAAAGAATAAAAAAAACAAAAAACCGAAAGCCTAACCACATTCAGGGCAAAATGCAAAATAGCAGACATCTCACAGATTCATTGCAAAGGAAACACAAGCAAACAAACAAAAAATAAATAAAACATGCTGATGGTAGGAAAGGAAATGAGAGAGGGGTAGAGAAAGCATTGTCATCGTTTAACATATGGAAGGCACGTGGATACTGTGGCTATCAGGTCTGTGCAAGTACCCAGACAGGTTATTATATATGTCCTTGTTAGGTAAAAAGCAAGTCCTTACTCACCTCTCCAGCACCCGAGT
>NW_020664369.1:6449724-6582593 GCF_002925995.2 Terrapene triunguis
TCAAGTCTGGGTTAAGTTTAAGCTCATCAAAAGTTCAGACTCAACATCCTCACTGTAGTATGTGAGCACCTTCCAGTAGTGCATTGAGCAACATTAGTAAGTGTTGTTTGTTCTCTCAAACTCAGAGAAGAGTGTGCAGTGAACTGTCTTATTTTGATTGGGTGTTTCTGATTTCTTTGGGGTCTCTCTCTTTTTTTTTTTTATAGCGAGGGAATGTTAGTAAGTGCTCTTTTAAATTAATTGTGATACCCCAGAAATATTCCTAGAGCTAGAATGTACAACTCTTACTCATGTCAGTGAGTGCTTATTCACACAAGTAGTCCCTCTGACATGAGTAAGAGTTGCACAATATCGCCCATAATGTTTCATGTCCTTCAAACCTGACCTGGGTGATGTATTATCAACCTACAGGGCTTTCAAGAAATGTCTCATCAGCAGTATCTGGTGCTGAACTAGATATATGTAAAACTTCCAATTGGAAAACTCTTTGCTGCTGTGTTAAGGATTCTTAAATTCAAATTTAGACTTGAATTTTATTAACAGTACCCCTACCACTCTGTCCCCTACACAAAACCCCCTCGTGATTCTAAAATACAGCTTTTGCCTGCTGTCATTATTTATAGCACTTTAAATGAGGAGGGAGTCTTAATTCTTTCATTTTTTGCTTTGACCCTGGTTTACAGCTTCCATCAGTGCTCCAAGCTGCAATGATTATTCCTTTACCTATGAATAGGTGGTTGGAAAATCCTTTTGAGCCAATCAACATTTCTAGATTGGCCAGAAGAACTGCAGCAGAACAATGGCACATGCTACCTCCCCTAGAAATTCACCTCTGTACCTCTGCTAAGCTCTGAGATTCTGACACACTGTGATAGCATATTGACTACCCTCTTTAAACGTGGCAAATATATTAGTAAAAGTAGTGACAAACACACACAATATCAAGTTAGATACAATTTTATGATGCATTTTCTTCATAAGTCCTAGTTCTAAAAGCTTTACCTTCATAAAGAAACATAGTAAAATATCACTGAATAAGATACGGAGATAACTTAGACAACTAAAGCATTAGAATGTATGCATTTATAAGGCACAGCAGATGTGTCAAAGGACTAATGTGAATAGGATAGCTGTGAATCTCCATGTTCCCCTGTTCAAAGAACATAGCAGACACTAAAAATTCAGCAAAAAAATACTATCCTTATTTGCTTTGATACTATGTGTTACAGGTAATTTAATTTGGCAATGAGTACTGTATAGTCTCCTTTAAATTTTCTCTGTTATGTTGGGTTATGTTGCTTATGTGGCATCTTGTATACTGATGTGACACAGTATAATGTGATTTAATTCAGTATGACAGTTACAACTAAGAAGGAAACCTACTTTGAATCAGATACTCACCATCAATTTCAACAGTGGGTATCTGATCTGATTTGCTGAGTTTTAGGGGCTTGGATATCTGTGAACAGCAGGTTCTTTTGGGTATTTGTGGCAACCTGCGAACAGTGATGCCTTTCTTCCTACACATCCTTTGAGGGCACTCATGGTGAACTCACTGATATTCTCAACTTGCCTACTAGCTTGGATAACTGTGGGGTCTAGGAGACAGAGATAATAAATAAACTAACACTAATAACAAACATCAGACCTCTAGGATATGATGGAACGCTCCCCCTGAGGATTCAGAAAAGAGTTAAAAAATAAAATTAGCTACCAGTAATAGTCATGGAAAGCTTCATAAATACAAGTAAGGCCTCATAATTCTAGAAGCAAGCAGTTACATTTTCCAGCATATGCAAAGGATCTGGCAAGTACAGCATCACCAATAGCTAACTGTTAATAGCTTTCCTGACCGTGTAGCATGGAGGTAGCTTGAATAAATTGGGGGAAAGTTTTAGTGGGTTTTTGTTTGGTTTTTTTTGAAGGGGGGGGTGAAGTTCCCTTTTCTTGGATTAATCTTGGAAAAGGACCACTTTCTGCAACAGCAATTCCTGCAGATCTCTCTCAATGACAATTGTTACTGGGTAGGACTAATTTTCTTTAATTTGCAATCCAATGTGGTGGTGTTCTGTCAACCAGGACTCTATTGATTAAATAATACCCATTGGCTTCTATTCTATGAAAATCTGCAGAAGTTTCAGAACACACATTTTTGGCATCATAGCTGGCCGAGCTATTCATCAGCTAAATGTGCAGGAGCACAAGAGACATTTTTAAATCACTTTCTCTATTTCCTGTGGTATTAGTTATGGTGGCATCTGGAGAGAGTGGAGCCATTGGAGGTGGGATAGCAGACAGCTCATTCATTATGGTTAACTTTGACTATAGTTTTCCCATCCGGAGCTGTTCTCTCTCAGTCCCCTCACTGCCTTAACTAGAACAGCCAATGTGGTAGATGTTCTAGTGATGCTTTTCTTGAATCATGGCCCTATGCCACTCTTTAATTCATCCCAGTCCACTCATTCCTACTGCTAAATATATTTTTTCTAGAGATAAGCTCAAATCTTAATGTTGACCCTGAAAATCCCTAATTTTTGGTTAAGTTCAAATTTGGAAGCAGTATGTTCTAAGAGATAGGACTCCCACATCCCCCTGCCCCCACCCCATCTACCCAAACCTCCCCGCACAAAAAATAAAAACCTGTAACACAAACAAATCAACCACCCAAGCCCCACCCACCCACCCCTAACTAAACACCCTACCTCCACCCCCCAGCAACAACCAATCAGTCAATCAAATATTTCTAGCAGAGTTTTTACCCTAAAAAGAGAGAAGTCCCAGATACTCCATGAATCCCATTAAGGACTTTGCTGGTGCTATTGATTTGCAAGGAAGTTGCTCAGATACTCTGGAAGTGGATTGCAGTATAAAAGGACTGGGAATCAGACTGGAGTTCTATTTCCAGCTCTACCTCTGATCTACTATGGGACCCTGGACAGGTCATTTCCCTTCTCTGCACTCAAGTGTGCCCATCTGTAAAGCAGAAAATGATAGTTAGCCTCTGTAAAACTCTCCCAGATCCATACAATTGCTAAGTGTTACCTGAATCCAAACTTTGTAGCTCGTCTATCTGTTTTCCCGCTCTGTCTCTCTCACTCACTCTTTTCAAAGAATTTAGGGAAATAAGACAGGAAAGCTCTTCAAACTTTAATTACAATGGCAATGGTGAAATCACCCGGGAGAAAAGTAAAAGTCAACTGTGCTGTTATTGTTCTGGACTTGCATTCTCCCTCCTGTTTCCCTCCCCCCCGATTAGTTCCACTCTCTGATAATAAAATAATTGAATCTCCAAATATAAAGCTATAAATATTGGCAGCTTTCAGGCTTGCTTCCTATGCAGAGCCATGACGGGTGGGTTGAAGATCAGCGAGTTCACAGGCTTTACTATGCAATCCTAGAGGAGCTTGATTGCCAGAGTTCATGTCTCTGACAAAGAAGTCAATGCGGCTATCATATTTTTCCTCTTCAGTTACAGCTCCCTCACACACTGCTCTCACATTACCCTCAATATCCCTCTCCCTAATGGCTCCCTGCTTGAGCTTCCCCAGTGACTGTTTACGTGGCCTCAGGCTTTCCTTTTATATTACTGGTTCACTGAGCCCACCACAGAGGGTCATGTCCTTGGGGGGAATTTTCTCTCTTTTTTAAAATCCTTTTGAGTCTCAGCCTTTGAGAGCAAAACATGAGTCTAACAGACCAAGGGAAGTTTGCAAACCTAACTCCCCGCTCCCCCCTCCCCAGTAGACACTAAGGAGCTTGTCTGTTGTGTGTGACTGCCTGCCACACAGCTCTTTGCAGTTCTACTATAAACTTTGTTAAATAATAATAATAATAAAAATATCTGAGGAGTAGTGTAAAGAAAAAAAAATCTCTGGGGATTTAGAGTTGCTATTGTATTTGTGTGGCACACGGCAATTACATTTTGCTTTCATATTCTAATAGGAATGAAAGCATGGTAATACTTTATCTGCTATCCATATTACAGTATTACAAAAAAACAGAAAACCTGATTTACACAGCCAAAAGCTTTTAAAAATCAATACATCCCAGTAAATTCCCTTTGTCTATCATATTAAATATATAATTTGTGGTGATGGACAAATCCTTTTTGGTTTAATCCAACCTCTTTGAATTTAGGAGCTCAGAAGAAAATGTATTTGAGCTCAACATTGTAAGTCAAAAGCTTGTCCACATTAACATAAGGAATATAAATACAAATGCTGCAGGATTTGTATTAAACATTTTTTTAAAACCCATACTGCTATTCAGCTGCAAAGAATAGAGGTACTGCACCTTCCAGACAGTTGGCATTGAAGAGAGATGCATCTCAAATCATGTCACAGGCTAATGTTTGGATAGCAGAGTCGGGAAAGATTATGGACCCACTGGAGATTACAGACATGTCAGCTTTGTTCTATTCAATCTCACATCAACCTCATAAACAGCAAGAAAACAAGGTTCATATTTGCAAATTGTTGGTATCCTACATGTTAATTTAAAAATATCCAACAGTGGTTTTCTTAACTAATATTCGGAATGGGCTTGGTTATACAGCCTGAATCCACTCCCTTTGCACCTCTCTTGAGGCACCAGAGGCAACATTTCCCTATCTCAGCCCTCCATCAGCATCCAATCTTTGGGCAGGTTTTGGGGGCAAGAACTGTGTGTGCAGACTAGTGTGCTTCAGCAATTGCTATCTGGTATTTGCTCCTTTGCAGACTGTAGCCAGCTGATAAAGGGTGTTGGATCATAGGGGATGATATAACCTACACCAGGGCAACGGATGGCATATGGTATTCCAGAGAAGTAGTGAGTCATCAGCTGGCTCTCTAATGTACCTCCCCATTCCCAGTACCAAATAGATCTCATTGCTGGGCAGAACCTGGACTATTATCTTCATTTTTTAAATTACATTTGTATTGTCATGTGATAATGTGGCCAGTGCAAATGACCACAATATATGTTGTCAAGAAACTCAGAAAAATAAGGTAAATATTTAAGAAAACACAAAGCAACACTCTTCATTTGTTGCTCAGCTAAAACTCCCATTGAATATTGAGTAAGACCTGTAAGATTTGGCCGATAGTATTTTAGCAGTGCTTATTCACGTGTCATAGTTTTTCTGTATTTCCTTCACCATAAGGGCTGGGCAATTACTAGTTCTGGCCAAATAGAATGAATGAATTTGCCTCTATACTGTACACAACTAGCGTTAGTCACAATTTCAAATTTCAATGAAAAAGGGACATTTAAAATATATATACAAGGGCCCTCAGCCTCTAGGTGCTACTTCAGTACACATAAAATAATAATTTTGAGTTTGCTATTCTAAATCTCAAAAAGGATTCTCTGTATCTTAAAAAAAAAGTTTGCATTAATTTAGAAAGACTTTTTTTGATTTTGATATTTTTACTATTTTAGTCCAAATGGTGACAGAATCTTTGAGCTCTTGCTGATGTCTCTGAGGCAATGTCGAGCTATTTCACAGGTATCCACCATATACATGGTGTTGCACTGAATGTAATGACAGGGTTTTCCTAAAGAGATCAAGAAAGATTAATTTGTGGGTACATTTTATTTCATGGTAGACAAGATGTGGCTAAAGTTTCTTACTTTTCAAGCAGCTTTTCTCTTGATATCTCTCAGTGATTGGGAAAGAATTTCAAGGAAAAAGGCATGCCAGTTAAAGTGGGTACCAGGCTTCCATAAAAAAAATCAGAGAATATGGAGCCTCATTTTGATTGCAATTCAGAATGTTCTGAAGCAGTTCAGCAACACACTTTTATTTACAATGGAACCATAAGCCTTCATCTATGCCTATATAAAGAATATGTTTAATGCCCTTTTTTTCCATTTGATGGGTTGGCAACCCCATTGCATATTACTATGTGGAAGACAATGGATACAAAGTGGCCTCTAGTCGTGCCTTCTCATGGTCATTAGAGCAGAGACATGCATTTTAATAGAGGTGTTATAGCTGCTCACTGAATGAGTCCCTTCTATCAATGGATCCCAAGTTATTAAAACTATAAAATAAAACTTCTCAAGGAGATGCCTTGAATTTTAAATATTCTCCTTTAACCAACGGGGCTGAAAAATAAAAAATAATATATAATGCAATAGTAAGCAAAGTCCCTTGGATAGCTCACCAGGCAACTTATTTGAATGGCATATATTAAAATGTTATTTAAATCTGCAGAAAGTCATTAAAAACAAAGTCAGAAGTTCACCAGTATTGCCAGTCTATCCATTCTGAACATATTAACTTCCTTCCTTTTATTTTAGAATGATTTCAGGATTTCCATCCTATAGTCACACTTTTTAATATTCTCAGATCAAGAACAGCAACTCTCTAACTAAGGTGAATTAAAATCAGTAAGAATTGTATATTGCTCTTACCAGCATAGGTCAGACCAGCAACTCAGCAATTTTCTGCATCTTCCACCTTTAATACGTGGTGTGTTCTGGAGTTGTGAGGGGAATAAACTGCTGTGGTTTGCAGCTCTATCCCTCAGTAATTTTAAGCACGCAATCTTAGCAGACAGCACGTCAACAAATAAATAGCACACATACCATCTATAAATTAGATTAACACCAACACAAAACACAGATTGCAATCTCCATGTTAAAGATGTTTGTCTGTTGCATCCCACTTTGGAACGTTACAGGTTAAGTAGAAGTGTGTTGAACCCTACAGGACAAATTTGCAAAGGAGGTCAGCTGACTTTGGTTTGGTTTGCACACCTTTTTTCTTGTCTGATTTCCATCCACCTGTCCCAAAAATCTATTCAGAGGAAAAACAGTTTCATCTAAAACTCAGTGGTTTATCAGAAAGTTCAACTCAGTGGTTTATCAGAAGATTCATGAATCCTGGTACTTTTCAGTGAATCTGGGCTGAGACTAAGGTTTGTAAAAAAACCTGAACACTTTTAGATTTCATTGTGAAATTATAGAGGTGGGTGTGGATTCCATATATGGTAGAAAAATGGAAAAGTTTCCATGGCGGGGATTGAATCTGGTCAGAAGTTTGAAATGATAGAAGTAGTGCCAGTCTCCATAGATATACAATATATGGATTGACATGCCAGAACTTTTGGAGTAAATCCCCATAATTACACTCAAGTACACATAATCAAGCATAAGAATGCTCATTTGCACACTAGAACCCGTATTTGCATGAATTAAAACTCTTTTTCAAATGTTTGTACAGAGAGAAACCAGGATCCTAAATATTTGCAAAACAAAAAACAAACCATGGATTAATAGGATTCCAAGTGGGATTTAGTGAACATGGTTACAAGCACGTTCTCCCAGTATATGTCCTTTACATACAACACTGTGACTCTAGCAGTGGGGAGATTAAAAAAATAGACACAAGGTAAAAACGTTTATTGAAGGTAGGATGCTTCAGTGTCAATGAATGTGATCACTTGCAACAAAACATTTTCTCCCACTAATTTCAAATTATTTGTTACAGGAAAGATCTCTTGCAGACAAACCAGTATGTTTTGTGTTTCTCAGGAAGTCCTTCTAAACATATATTTGGTTTTCATTTATTTCCTCTTAATATAGGAATAACAACTGTCACAGGGGGTCGGTCTGTCCAGCAGGGGTCACCCCCATTTGCCAAGGGTAGAGTTGATACACCGCATCACATAGTCATTAAGATTCCATGCTGAGTCCCTGTCAGTCTCTGCAGTTGGCCTTTCCTCCTCAGCGTAGTCTGAAGACTCGATGATTCCTCTGCAGGAGTCTGCAGTACACGTCCTTTCTTTTCCTCAGCCAGGCCCGAGTAAGTTGGGTTGCCTCCTGCAGCATGTGCAGCAGAGATGAGGGGGGCATGGTCTCCTGGGCCCACAGTGATTGGTCATCCTCTGTTGGCCCAGTGCGGGGTTGATATACCCCATCACACCAACTCATGCATGAGAAAATTTCTACCTTAACAGAGTCAGAGTGAGTATAGATATGCATCTTTTTTTTTTTTTCAATAAAATGGGCTAGATTTTTTTTTCTACATCTGTGAAATCAGCATTAGGTATAGTTACTGGATGGGATTCTGGAAAACATCTAAGTTTGCTAAGGAGCACAAATCTTATTATGGGACTTGTGCTTCTATGTCACCAAGGGCACATCTTCACTACCCGTCGGATCGGCGGGTAGCGATCGATCTATCGGGGATTGATTTGACGCGATAAAATCGATCCCTGATCGCTCTGCCATCGACTCCGGAACTCCACCGCAGCGAGAGGCAGAAGCAGAGTCAATGGGGGAGCGGCAGCGGTCGACTCGCCGCCGTCCTCACAGCCAGGTAAGTCGACCTAAAATACGCAACTTCAGCTACGCTATTCGTGTAGCTGAAGTTGCGTATCTTAGGTCGACCCCTCCCCCTCCGTAGTGTAGACCTAGCCCAAGACACTTGAAAAATTCCACCTTTGCATCCCTACTACATACAGCCTTAGCTGCCAGAAATATTCCAAAAGATCCTGCTCTAAGGTGGCTTGTCTTTCTAGATCCAGAGGTAACTTCTTATGTTTTGTTGATTTTGTGTTTGTTCTGTTCCTAGTGAATAAACTAGGGGAAGAAGGCAGACTATCTATCTATCTATCTATCTATCTATCTGTCGCCCATTGCCAGAGGATCTAAGTACCTCAACATTAATTATGATAGAAATAGTAATAACAATCCATCATTGAATTCTGTGTTAGTGGGAGAAATATCTTGATTGGTTTATTGGGTTTTTCATTTATTTCATTCATTTATTCATATATTGCTTTATATTTGTATTTCTGAAATGTAGGTGAGCTGTGTGCCTATGTGAAGAAATTACTGAAAGAGAGTTCACTTGAAGCCATGAGATCTGCGACCATATTTATATTTTGTGGGAGTAAGATCCACACTCCTAGCTCCAACTCTTGTGAAAATTTTGTCTTCTAGACTTCTGAGTCTTTCCCTACTTGTATTAAAATGGAGTGTCTACACTTACCGGAGGATCCGGCGGCAGGCAATCGATGTTCTGGGATCGACTTATCGCGTCTAGTGAAGACGCGATAAAATCGATCCCTGATCGCTCTGCCGTCGACTCCGGAAATCCACCGTGGCAAGAGGCGGCAGCGGAGTTGGCGGCAGCGGTCGACTTTCCCCCGTCCTCACAGCCAGGTAAGTCGACCTAAAATACGCAACTTCAGCTACGGTATTCACGTAGCTGAAGTTGCGTATCTTAGGTCGGACCCCCGCTGTAGTGTAGACCTAGCCTTAGAAAGACAGAGACAGACAGACAGACAGGGAAATCAGCCAAAAGTCTTCTTTGCCTGGGAGGGATATGAAAGCACAAATATATAAGAACCTAAATGTTATGGTTCAGATTATGAACGCTTGACCCACATTGGACAGTGGGACTACTCATATCAGTAACTGCTCACCATTGTGATTAAGGGGTACACAGTCTGGACCAGTGTTACTGAGACAGAATTTTAAAATGCCACATTAAGCACTATCCTGGTCCTTAAGTAGTCCCATTGATTTCAGTATAAGGCTATTAGAATCTGACCCAGCATGAAGATGCTGAATTGGTATGTGCAAGTGGAAATTGCTAACAAATTCATTATTTTCATAAATCCAAAAATAAAACTCGGTAAGTGATATCTGTTAGCTATTTCTTTATATTTCTATCTTGCAAAATCCATCATTACTCTATTTACATTATTACTTCCTGATATTTGCATGAATTTTTAGACCCCAATTATATACATAAAAATTATATTGCCAGCTGAATCAAATTTGCAGACCTCTACACATTATGCATCATACTTTGTGGCATTTAGATGAAGAATCAAATTGTTCACTCAGTTCAGTGAATAAAAGGAATGCACAAGATTGTTTAGAATCCCAGCAAGTATACATCATATTTTTGAGACATATTATCTGCTTCAGCAATTGTTGTCATTCTGCTTAGTTTTTCACTCAGTGTTGTCAGCCGCTGAGAAACGAGGATTAAGCTATCCAAACTACAAAGCTGGAAAAAAAATAATTAAAGCTGTCTTACACTAAACTTACCATGTAGTCTTTAATTTGTGAAATGGTAAATATTAGCCTTTTCCTTGATCTCTACCATCAAGGGTTTCCCAGTGGAGAAAGTACTGCTCTAGGTTTTTGCTGTTAAACCTCCTCTAATGCCAAGCAAGCTGGAAAATCTTACTACTTTATGAGAATTCTTTAGGGTTTTTTAATGTATACACACTTCATTGATTATTAGTTTTCTGATTAATCTTATTAAAGTCTGGGATTCTGCATAGGAAATATTCTGATTACTGAGGGGAAAGTGGTTGTGTAACTGTGGGCTGCACCTTTAAAGAAAAAGAACACTTGTCCTATTATGAGCACAGTAAATAACAGCTATCATGAAATTGCTGGTGAACTGCTGATGATTTCTCAGAGAACAGATACTGACATTACGTTATTGATAAGAATCAATACTACCCTTACATTTATGGATGACAGTCTTCAGTAAGGGCCCAATCATAATCAGAAATTGGTCAACACTTCTTGTACAGGGCTACATGCCACCAGTTCCAACTTAATCAATAGATGTTCCCATTTAAGGCCCTGATTCATCAAAGTTATGCCTTATACACATGAGTAGTCCCATTGACTTCCTCGGGACTACTGATATTTAAAGATGAAATAGTGGATGGCTTTGCAGAGATGGGTTTCCCTAACTGTGGTGGGGCAATTGATGGCACACACATCCCAATTTTAGCGCCAGACCACCTTGCCTCTGAATACATCAATAGGAAGGGATATTTCTCCATGGTGTTGCAGGCGTTTGTGGATCACAGGGGGCGTTTCACAGACATCAATTCAGCCTGGTCTGGAAAGGTGCATGACACACGCATCTTCAGAAACAGTGGCCTATACAGAAAGCGGCAGACGGGAACTTTCTTTCCAGACCACAAGTTCACAGTGGGGGATGTGGAAATGCCCATTGTAATCCTGGGAGACTCAGCTTACCCCTTACAGCCCCATCTAATGAAACCTTACACAGGGCACCTGGACAGCAGTAAGGAGCGTTTTAACAACAGGCTGAGCAGGTGCCACGTGGTAGTCGAATGTGCCTTTGGACGTTTGAAAGCTCGCTGGAGGTGTTTAAATGGCAGGCTAGACCTTACCAAGGATAATATTCCCGTGATCATAGCTGTGTGCTGCACTTTGCACAATCTGTGTGAATCTAAGGTTGAAATGTTTGCTCAGGTGTGGAGCACTGAGGCAGACCGCTTGGCTGCACAGTTTGAATGGCCAGAGCTAGGGCTGTCAGAGGAGCCCAGAGGGCTACTATTAACATCAGAGAGGCTTTGAGGAACCACTTTGACAATGAGGGGCCGTAATACATGTCTGCTTTGGAGTTGCTTCCCTGTTGCATCCATGTACAATTTTGGGGCCCAAGATCCATGCAACACAATGCTTTAGAAGCCTGTTCCTGAGAGTGAATTGATTGCTATACGCTTTTGTAGAACACAGAATAAAAATGCTGTACCATTAAATACTTTAGTCTTTAAAAAGGCTAAAACCTCACAACTGTGTGTAGCTCCAGCTATCATTGTGCAAGCTGTGAGAGGGGGTGGAATGATGGGGAAACTCAGGAGTGCTGTGAATTGAAAAGGAATGTGTGGGCATAGAGGGGGGTGGGGTTGGCAAATAATTGTGTATCTGCATGTGCTGCAGTGGAGGTCGACCACGGATCTGCTCAGTCTGCAGCTGTATCAAAGTCTTGAGCATCTCTGTCTGATCCTCCATAACTTTTATCATCCACTCTGTCGCTTGCCTAGCAAAAGCAGCATTCTCTTTTCTGTCCTGCCTTTCAGCTTCCCAGCACTCTTTCCATTCCCTGGTCTGTCTCTCATCGCGCTGCAGCACCTTGCGGAACATGTCTTCTTTGCTGCACCTAGGGTTTTTTCTTATCTGCTGAAGCTGGTCCACCGGGGGGGGGGGGGGGGGGGGGGGACGTGGGGTGTTCTTCCAGGTCTGTGCTGAATAGAAGAGGGATTGTTACATTCCAGCAAATAATTGAAACATTTTAGTAAAAAGGGCATTTTGCTAGTAGAAATCACTTTCTCTCTGAGACTCTAGGCAGGCACACAGCTCCGCGAGCACCCCGATCATGGTAAGTGTCGGGAATGGGGGGAAGGCGGTTGTGTGTAAGGACAAAATAGTCACGGCTTGCAGGGCAGCTTTGCAGGGAACTCATTCTAAAATTATCCCACACTTTTTCACAGGTGGCTAATCTTTCTGGTTGACATTTTGCTGCTGCGGGTGACCAGAGAAACCAGGGTACAGCTGCTGAATGCTTGCGGCTTTCACCTTGGTCTATATGCAGCTCAGCTATGTGCCGCTTTGGTCCCAGCTCCAGTGATTGCTAAATGGCATGGTACAGTTTCCTACAATGGGGGAACTAACAAGGCTGCAATCCCTTGGAATCTGCGGCAGAGGATTAACAAGTACCTCTTTGAAACTTTCCAGAGCCTCTCTCTGGAGGATTCCCTGCAGGTCTCGATGTCCATCGATACCCTGCTTGGTCATGCAGATTAGCTACACAGGGCAATGTCCAGCTCAGAGAAAACACTACCTGCCTCCCACTTTTTGATTCCCTACACAAGCCATAGCAACTTACCCGACATCTCATCTGCTTCCTGCTCCCCATTGAGCACTTCTGGAGTGGAGAAAAGTTCCTGGCTGCCTGCTCTACCGGGCGACCCTGCTGGTAGCACCACATCCTCTTCTAGCTTGACTTCTTTATCCAGAATTTCAGCCTGTGGGTTACCCTCTCTTTCTGCTGCTTGCAAAGTATCCACAGGGCTATCGGCAATGGAAGTGCGGGTCCCCACCCAGGATAGCATTCAGCTCCTTATAGAAGCAGCAGGTATTAGGTGCACCACCGGAGCGATGGTTCGCCTCCCGTGTCTTGTGGTACGCCTGCCTCAGCTCCTTTAGCTTTGTTCTGCACTGCTGTGTGTCCCGATCTTTGCCCTTTCGCACAAGCCTCGAGAAATTTGCCCATATGTGTCCCGATTCCTACGGGTCACTCGCAGCTGCGACTGAACAGACTCCTCACCCCATATACTGATCATATCCAACAACTCAGTGGTGGTCCAAGCGGGAGCGCGTTTGGTGTGATAGCCAGCCATGCTCACCTGGGAAGCTCCTCTGGGAAGCCAGCAAGCAGGAAATGAGATTTAAATTTCCCGGGGCTTGCAAGGGGGAGGGGCGGGTTGGCTGCAGGGCAGTGGAGTTCAAACCGCTGACCGGGAGCGGCAGCATGGGAATTGTGGGATACTTTCTGGAGGCCAATAAAATAGAGAAAAAAAAAAACTGTGGTGTCTACACTGCATGTTTGTCAACAATAAAGGGAGGGGAAAAGACAAAAGTCTCTCACAGGGGTGGAAGTTTTTTGTCGCCAAAGCTAGGCATTTTTTTTTCCGAAAAAAGTCACAATGCAGTGTGTACACTATCGCTGTTTTGTCGCCAAAAGACAGTTTTTGGCGACAAAACTTGCCAGTGTAGACAAGCCCTAGGAAAAAAAGTAAGTACAGGCATAGGGAATTCAGATCCCTGGAACAATATTTGGAGTGGTGAAATCTGAGTTGATGAAGGTGTCATTTTGGGAGATAAACAAGTGATTTAAGGAAAGAGAGTGAAAAGTTAACTCTGCAGAGGCTGGAGGGAATTAAGCAGTTTAACATTGTAAAAATGTTAAAAAGGAAAAGTGTTATAGAAAGAGAATTCTTGGTTTCTTTGCAGCCATTCTGAAGGAAAAATGGGCCCTTTTCCCAAAAAATGTCTGTAAATAAGCCAGGCAAAGAGACGATCTGATTTAAATAATTTGACTATGAACAATTTAGTCAAACTTGCTAAAAAAATATATGGGGTTTCTATTGGAACTTAACTGCCCCCAAATGTATTCAAATGTAATCTATGTACAGCTGTGTAAAAATTAAAGCATTGTAAGGAATGTTAAGAAAAAAGAATATGTGTGTATACATATATTGTGTAACTATGTAAAGTTTTACGGACCTAAATCAACACTCCTGGTTTGTAAAACTCTGTTTTGTGGGATTAAGATTAATTGGTTTTTGTTTTCTTTTAAAATAATACCACTAAAATCCATTTAATATTTCATTCAAAGTTGCAAAACTGACAGACACTGTTTGCCAGACACAGGTAACTAGTGCTGTTTGGCTTTGGTATTTAGCATTTAACCCTTAAGGTACCTTAATGCTTTATAACATTCAATATCTTTTTAAAAAACAAAGTTGTGGCTGCAGCAGGGCAGTCAAAAACCAGGAGAATGGAAAGAGATTGTGGATTTGTTTTTGGTAAAAAAATAGCAGATAAAAGCTGTAGTAAAAGAATAAGATTTTTTTTTTTAAAAAGAGAGTGCCCCTCTGGAGCAACAGCAGGGGTGAGGTGCACAAAGAAGCAATGTTAGAAACACTGAGCCTTAAGGAGGCTCTGATTAATCAGACTGTCACTTTGATAAGGGTACATGAAAACTCTGTAAGCACAAAAGAAACAGTTACACCTTATGTAAAAATTGATATGGGTAATATAATGTTATAAAAGTTAAATTATGAAAGGAATGTGCATTTTCCCCAGGACATGTGCAGTGTATATTGTAGAAGGGGTAAAAGAAATGCAAACAAAACATGCTACTTAATTAAAATCCTATTAGGGTTCCAAAAGGAGCCACAATAGGTTGGGTTTTCTTTTTCAATTCGCTGTGTGTTTTGGAAGCAGGAGTTGAAAGAGAAAAGTAATCAGAACTCTGGTGAAAGTTGATTGTGTCCCTTTTAAGACAGACTCTCTGAGCTCTGCTGATGGCTTTGGATACAGAAGTAAACCAGAAAGTGTCTGTGTTGATGCAAATTACCTAACTGATAGAGAAAGGATAGAACTGCCCATAAATGGCAGCACAAAGAAGCTGCCGATAAAGGACATACCTGGTCAGCAAACAAACTATCTGAAACCAAAAGGCTCAAATTATGACCCTCCAGAGGAGGGTAAAAAAAAAAAAAAAAGGAGTCAAACCTAAGAATAAGAAAGGAACAGGTTAATCCTAAGTAATATATATATATAAATATACACGTTTTGTGTGTGTGTGCTGTGCTGAAATCTGAAGATAAATACAAGAGGGGTCTGCTTATATGCATGATACCCCTACCTTTTAATTCATCAAAACCCCAAGGATATCATTCATAGTATAAAAAGGTATCTTTAATAAATTTGATGCTAATGTTATTGTTAATATTAAACACTGGGATAAATTTAATGTTAATAAGTACCCCTGTAACAATATATAGTGTGTATGATTTTTGGAAAAATCCTTTAAGGTCATAGGGTATTGCTTCTCAACTATTACCTGTAGATAAACTTAAAGCTTAGCACAACAGAAAAAAAAAAAAAAAGAATTACAAACTTGGTCTGCAGTATAAGAAGAAAAACCGAGATACACTACTCATGAATTTAATAACTGAACAGTGGGATAATTCACCCTAAACCCTTAAAAGGTAGAAGCCATTGAAACCTGCCCTGCCTATAGAACAAATACACAGGAAAGCATGGGGGTAATTCCTCTGTTCTGCCTGCAATCAGCAAGGGTATTTGTAAAAGAAAGGGATATTTTAAGCAATAATCTGCCACCCCAAAAGGGGTAGAAAAATGTTCTTTTTGTCTTTCAGAAAATCAGAAAAAGCTGGTACCAGCTGAAGAGCAATCCAGAATACCATGAATCTACTGTCGCAACAAAAAATGTGTTTTATGTTTTGCCTTGTGTTGTTTGTCTTGTTGTTAGCATTGTTGTGTATGGAAAACTACTGCATTAGGCAAAAAATAATAATTAATAAGCATTTTAACTGTATTTACAGAAACCAATGTTGCAGAAGGGTGGAGGTCAAGGAATGCCAGTCTGTTAACGGGGAAACATCCTCAGGTAGCAGACACCATATTAGGAGGGATTGGTTTTAGAGCAGGGATTATGAATACTGTAAACCTGGAGATAATTAAGAATAAATTAAGTTCCTTGTCACAACTGCAAGATAATCTCATTCACAAGTAGGCAGATACTACTATGGACTAGGTACAAATAGGTCTGGGAAACCTAAAAGCAACAGGGAATACGTGGCAGTGGCTAAACATCACCTCCTGGCTGCTGTATAAACAACAAATAGAATTAGGGAATAAAACTGCCTGGCCATAGGATGTATTGAGATGCAAATTCTTAATTTAGCATCACTTGAACACAAAATGTTTTGGGTAATATCTGGGAATGTTTGGTTATTAACGCATCAAAAACAAAGGTGACTCAACAATTGATTACAGCATGACGGTGCAAAATTAATTGGTCCCAATGAAGGAAAATTACTATATAAACACATGCCTTGCCATGAAACTTTGAGTTCGTCCTGCCAAGACTTCCCCAAAGCATCGTGTCATGACTGACAGAATCCGGCTCCTACCTACCCGTGATCAACCTAGCTGGCCACTAGATTGATCCAGACTCTGGATTGGTAACTATAACATCGACTGGTGGGACAGTGTGTGTGTGTGGTGTTCAGAGTAGCAGCCGTGTTAGTCTGTATCCGCAAAAAGAACAGGAGTACTTGTGACACCTTTGAGACTAACAAATTTATTAGAGCATAAGCTTTCCAGGAAAGCTTATGCTCTAATAAATTTGTTAGTCTCTAAGGTGCCACAAGTACTCCTGTTCTTTTTGTGTGTGATTGAATGCATATGCTAATTGTTGTATCTTCAATAGACGCGGCATATTGCCTTTTCCCCTGAAAAAGATCCCATGTGCTTCTTATAAGCATAACAACTATGCTTAAATATGCCAAATTCTTAAATGTGTCTGACACTCTCAAAAGCAGATATGTAGATATTGTCTGACTTTAAATAATTTTGTAGAACATTTAAAGTGATGCAATGAAAGCTGCCACTGTCCCAGTTGTATTAGTGTCGAAGATATAGACAAGAAATATTTCTACAGTGAAAAGCTCCTTCTTTGGGAAACAGACTCACCAGTTAGGTTGCAACTTATCAGGTAAACTAATGCATGTCTCCATACCTTTTAACATTACAAGCTCCATTGTTAACTCTCCCTCTCACACACTCTTGCATCTTCTCAGTGTGAAAGCAGTTGTAAATGCAGCAGTTGAAGGGAAGCTACAGTAATATGAAATCCATGTTTTTCTTCCTAATGGTTATCACACTGACATCTCTTCCTAAAGGATTTCTGATGCTTTCTTCCTTTTCTCTTTCCTAAACTAAGATGCTGCTGCTTTATTATCCTGTGAAAATACGAGGAAAGGATGAAGTGAGAAATGTAAGTGGTGGCAAAAAACAATACAAGGGCAGTGTTTCTTTGCTTGTCAAAAACAAGCAAAAACATAAACAAAATGCTTTCACTTCAGGACAAAGATCAAGGAAGAAAAGAAAACTTTTTTTTTTCATGATACTGAAACTGAACATTCCAGGTAAGTTGTCTCCAATGGTTGTGTTTCCAAACCTGAATTTCTCTTCCCTTGATGAACCACTGCCTGGTTGGCATATCAGCTTGCTCACTTTTATCAGGAATGAAGCATATGCTCCATGTGGCTGTAAATTACTATCTGATTAGAAACATTTAACATATGCAAAAAATAGTTAAGAGAAATAACTTCATAGCACTGCTCTGCACTTGTATATTACTTTTTATCTGGAAACTTTAGAGTGCTCCATAAAGGCAGCTAAACAGCTTTATCACTATTTTACAGATAGAGAAATTGAGGTAAAGAGCGATTAAGGCCCTGTATAGCGGGGTGGTTACCCCGCTCCTGCCCTGAAGGGATTAAAACTGCCAGGGAGCAGGGCTGGGGCAAAGGAAAAGCTACTAGGCTGATTGGGGAAGCAGCCGCAGCTGGGCCACGGCCCAATCAGGCCTCATCTAGCCCTATATAAGAGGCTGGGAGCCAGGTGCTCAACAGAGTCTCTCTCTGCCTTCAGAGGGAGAAGGGCCTGGCTGCAGTGAGCTAGAGACAGAGTACGTGAGTGGAGCAGGGCTGGGGACAGGCTGGGGAGCTCCAGCCTGGATAGCCCCAGGCTGCGGCCTAGTAGGAGGCCGAGGGGTACTGGGGGTTGCAGAGGGCAGCCCAGGGGTAGGCCAAGGCAGCAGGTCCAAACCGAACCTTGCCTGTGATGAGTGGCCTATACTGCAGTCTGCCCCAGGGAGTGGGGGCTAGTTGGTAACTGACAGTGGCCTTATTCTGAGGCGAGGTAGGGAAAGTGGGTGGGGGTTCCCTGGGGAGGGGAGACCCTAGTACTAAGGGGGTACTGCCAGGGGGCAGCACCCCAGATAAAAGGGCACCGGGGTCTGGGAGGGACACGGGGTCTGGAGGACAGAGGGTGCTCTGGATGCTGAAATAAGCTAATTCCTGAGACGACCAGCAGGAGGTGCCGCAGGGGTGAGTCTGCTCCTCTACACCCTGATACAGCAATATTAGTATTAAGCATGTGGTGAAATCCATACCTATTCAGCACAGCCCTTAAGAACTTGTTTAAGTTCCACTGAAGTCAGTGGGACTTAAGTACGTAGTTAAATTAAACATGTGCTTCAGTGCTTTGCTGAATTAGGGATGAGGGGTACTTAGCTAGTTTTAGTTGTCTAAATACATGTTTAAGCACCTAAATCCCAGTTTTAGGGTCCACTGTGATCCAGAAAACTCCTGCTGAACTGTGTAAGCACCTAAACTCACTCTACACTTACACTTTTAGGGTAAAATTCCCTTGGCTCCTCAGTTTATGCCTCTGGGCTTGTGCTCTGCTGTCTCATTCTAGGTGTCCAGATGCCTATCTCCCACATAAGCCCCACATGCTGGAAAGGGTAAGTGTGTGCCTGCTTATCGCAGATGTCAGACCCAATCCAGTAGGGATGTGCAGAGGCCACTTGCCAGCTCAGATCCCATTCAAAATCTAGCAGCAGCAGCTGGTGTGATCATATAACTTTAGCCCACTGGTTAGAACACTCATCTGCGATCTGGGAGGCCCCAGTTCAAGTTCCTCCTCTACCAAAGGTGGAGAAAGGATTTGAAGAGGGGATCCCAAATCTCAGGAGAATGCTCTAACCACTGAGCTATGGGATGTTCGGATGCTGGGCTCCCTCAATCTCTCCTCACGAAGTTGTTCTACTGTGTATAAATAATTAGTGTCATTGGAGCAATGAGACCGGAGTCTGGGTCTCCAACCATGCAGGTGGGTGCCCTAATCAGCAGGCTACAGAGTCATTCTCATTCTCTCTCTCTAGTCTAATGATGCTTTCATTATTTATACACAGTGGAAGAGCTTCAACAGAAGAGACTGAGGGAGCTCCCACATCAGAATAGGCCATTGCTCAGTGGTTAGAGCACTCTCCTGTGGTGTGGGAGACCCCTCTTCAAATCCTTTCTCTTCCTCCAGCAAAGTGGGGAACTGAAAGGGGGTCTCCCACATCTCATGCTCGTGCCTGGCCATTGACGTAAAAGTTATAAGGTTATGTCCTCCTCTAGCAGATTTGTGTGGAGTTTGGGTGCCTGCCTAAGTCATTCTCACAAGAAACACCTTAGGCGCCCAAGCCTCCTGACTCCAACAAAGGGGGTCCCAGTTGTGCATTCCAATCCTCCCTGCAGCCTGGACTTAGGCACTAGCTTTGTGAGAAGGGTATGGCTTAGCACACCCCCTTCTCATTAACATCTCCCATTGGCTAGCTCAGGCAGATTCCCACCAAGTGTCCTGGTTCTAAGATGAATGTCTCTCTCCATTCTTTGTATAGGGAGATTAGGATCCTAACTCAGCTTTATGGATTTTCAGTTTTGTTCCTGTGATTTTGTAGGCATCTAGAAGTTAGGCATTGACATGCTCAGCATCACATCACCTAAATACCTTTCCCATGGTGACACAATATGTGAGAGGTAGATCAGAGAATAGAAACCAGGGATGAAATTCTGGCCCTTTGAAATAAATATCAAAACTCTGGAATTGCAATATTTTGGGTGGCTGTCAGACCTAACAGTGAGCCCATATGCTTTGAAGTCTCTAGTGGAAGCTGATTTGGACCATTTAGTGAACATTGCAGTCTTGTCACTGGTTTCACACAGGGAGTGGGCAACACCTGTCATACCAGTTGTGATGGGTTCCCCCTGGGGCACCATTTGGACCTGGGGTACCGCTGATCCCATCTGTCCCACCAGCCTGGGCTCCCTTCACACTTTATTGCTGAGGGAAGTCAGCCAAGCCCTCAGGCTTCTGACTGCACTTTACCCCCCCACACACACACACACACAGGTAGGGACACACCCAGCTGTTGTACCATGCAAACAGGCTTTCTGATTAGCCCCTGCATGGGAAGGCTTCAGCTAAGGAACTGCCCAGATACTAAAGTGCACACCCACCTCTGAAGTGCAAACCCCAAATTGTATCATCTTGTGCTGCACAGAGGACCTATATAGCGTAAGCTCATTGAAATTCATCCCGAAGATATGCACAGCTTTTTGCCCCCCCCCTCCAGATATGAATTTCAGAAACTGGTTTTATAGAAAACAAAAACAAGTGTATTAACTGCAAAAGGTAGATTTTAAGTGATTATAAGGGATAGCAAACAGATCAAAGCAGTTTACCTAGCAAATGAAACAAATAGGCAGTAGGTTTAAATTAATAGGCAGCAGGTTTAAAACAAACAAAAGGAAGTATTTTTTCACACAACACACAGTCAACCTGTGGAACTCCTTGCCAGAGGATGTTGTGAAGTCCAAGACTATAACAGGGTTCAAAAAAGAACTAGATAAATTCATGGAGGATAGGTCCATCAATGGCTATTAGCCACGATGGTGTCCCTAGGCTGTTTGCCAGAAGCTGGGTATAGGTGACAGGGGATGGATCACTAGATGATTACCTGTTCTGTTCATTCCCTCTGGGGCACCTGGCATTGGCTACTGTTGAAAGACAGGATGCTGGGCTATATGGACCTTTGGTCTGACCCAGTATGGCTGTTCTTATGTTAAACACGCAAGCTAAGTTTAATATACTAAAGAAACTGGTTATAACTAGCAAATGCTCACCAAAATGAAGAATATGGGTCGTAGTGTCACACCAGTGATTAAAAAGGATGGTTCAGTCTGAATTTGTGGAGAATTCAAAGTATACTGAATCCAGTTTTATGTGAAGACCAGTATCCACTACCTCACATTGAAAATGTTTGCTACTCTTAGAGGTGGACAGTGTTTCAATAAATTGGATTTGCTCAATGCATACCTACAAATGTAGATTGAGCCAACATCTCACAAATATCTCACAATCAATGTGCAAAAGGGCTTATTTTGTTACAATAGGTTGCCTTTTGTATCACATTAGCACATGTACTGTTCCAGACAGCCATGAATGAGACTGAATGGAGTTCAGTACTATCTGTTTGACATCCTTGTTACAGAAAAGGATAAAGAGGATCATCTTCAAAATGTGGATGTTGTCTTGCAACATTTGGAAGACCATGGGCTAAGAGTACATTGAGACAAATGTGAGTTTTTCAACGTTCAGCTGAATACCCTTGAACATGTCGTTGATGCCATGGGCTTAAGGAAATTGCTAGAGAAAGAGAAGGCTGTTCTTGAAGCACCAACAGCAGTGAACGTGTCACAATTACGTTAATTCATTCTTAGGACAGCTTAACTGCTATGGTAAATTTCTGCTTAATCTGGTGACAGTATTGGAACCTTTACATGAACTCTTACAAAGAACACATGGAAATGGACTAAAGAGTGTGAGTGTGCATTTAAAGACGTAAAGAAACTGTTGACATCAGCCAAAGTTCTTATGTACTTTGATGCTTTGCTACTATTGCAACTGCTTTGTGATGCTTCAGCATACAGAGTGGGTGCAGTTCTTTCCTACATTTATACTAATGGCATGTAGAAACCAATTGTCTTTGCATCATGAATGCTCACTACTCCTGATAACAACTATGAACAAATAGAGCAAGAAGCTCTCAGCATTGCCTTCGGAATTTGGAAGTTCCATACCTATCTGTATTGTATGCAGTGTAGTTGTATCCATATCAATCCCAGGACATTAGAGAGACAAGGTGAGTTAGGTAATGTGTTTTATTGGACCAACTTGGTCCCTTACAAGATGTGCTAACTACTTATGCTAAACAATCTGTTCCACCTTATATTTTGCTGTGAAACTGGGACACTTTCCCAGACCTGAAGAAGAGCTCTGTGTGACTCGAAAGCTTGTTTCTCTCAGTAACAGAAGTTGTTCCCATAAAACATATTAGCTCAACCACTTTATCTGTATGATAGACATTTTACCTTTAAATTAATGGAGATATCCTGTTTCCTAGAACTGGAAGGGACCTTGAAATGTCAATGAGTCAAGTCCAGCCCCCTACCTTCACTAGCAGGACTAAGTACTGATTTTTGCCACAGATTCCTAAGTGGCCCCCTTAAGGATTGAACTCACAACCCTGGGTTTAGCAGGCCAATGCTCAAACCACTGAGCTATCCCTCCCCCTGACTTTAGTGACAGATCATCGGCCATTATTTTCCGTTTTTGGATGGAAACATGGATTTCCATTGTTGATTGCTACTCAAATGAAACTATGGACATTGCTACTTTCAGGTCATTCCTATGCTATTCAATTCTGTAAAGGGATTTAGCATGGCAATGCTGATGTGCTGTAGTGCCTGCCGTGCCCAAACTCTTGTCAACCCCCAAAAAAACTTCAGACAAAATTTTCTATCTCAATTTAATGGATAGCACTAAAGATGGTGTGCTTTCTTTTGCGAATGACACTACAAGCTACAGTGTTGGATCAGAAGAATCCCCAGTTTACACATCAAGGTAAATTATCTGTAAGTCACGGTTGCATCTTATGGGAAATGCGAGTCATCATTCCAAAATCACTTCAATCTTAGATTTTGGAGCTCTTCACCAAGATTATTTTGTCATTGTACAGATGAAGGTTATAGCTGGACTCATATCTGGTAGCCATTGATCAACAAAGATATTCAGAGGAAGGCAAAGTGTACTACATGACAGTATTTGGTCCTGCCATGCGGGCAGGGGACTGGACTCGATGACCTCTCGAGGTCCCTTCCAGTCCTAGAATCTATGAATCTATATCAGCACGATCCTGGCCCAGGTCATCTACATCCAGGGTCATGGCCTCAGGCTCGTTGAACATGTATTCATAAACAATTTGCTGGACCTTTAGAAGGTTATATGTTTTTGGTGATAGTCAATGACCATTTGAAATGGTCAGAAATGTTCAGAATTCCTTCTATGAAACCTACCAAGACCATTGGACATTTTTGTACCTTGTTTAGCCAATTTGGTTTCCTGTTACAGTCAATGAGTGACAACAGACCTCAATTGCATGGAGAATTTCAGAGATTCCTAGTTTCAAATGGAATTCAGTTCATGTACTCTGTTCCTTACCATTCTACTACAAATGGACTAGTGGAATGTTTGGTACAAACAGGTATGTATGCCTTAAAAGTTAACAAGTTCATTTTAAGCCAACAGCAGAAATTGGACAATTTCTTGCTTGTCTCTAGGAACATACCACATGCTACTACCCAGGAATCACCTGCAATTCTTTTCTTGAAGTGATCTTTGCATACCTGTTGTGACCTTCTACATCGTCATGTTGCCTCACAAGTAGCCAAATCCCTAGCTATTCAGATTGATTGATGACGTGAGACTCATTATCATTCTTTTCAAGTTGGAGACTTAGTGTGAACTTGCAACTATAATTGTGGAGTGAAATGGTTACCTGGAGAACTTGTAAAATGCATGAGATCAGTTTTATATGTGGCAAAACTATCCAATGGTATTATATGGAAATGACATATGGACGAGTTGTAGCCTTGACAAGAACCAGAGTCCAGGGATGTTCTAGTAGTACTTTCTCTTAGTCTCATAGACTTTAAGACCATAAGGTCCCATCTTGATCATTTAGTCTGATCTCCTGCACATTGCAGACCACAGAACCTTGCCCACCCACTCCTGTAATACACCCATAACCTCTGGCTGAGTTACTGAAGTTTTCACATCATGATTTAAAGACTTCAAGTAACAGAGAATCCACCAGTTACACTAGTTTAAACTTGCAACTGACTGATGCACCAAACTGCAGAGGAAGGCAAAAAACAAAACAAAGCAGGGTCTCTGTCAATCTGACCAGGGAAAAATTCTTTCTTGACCTAAAATATGGCGATTAGTTAGATCCTGAGCATGTGGGCAAGACTCAGCAGCCAGACACCTGGGAAAGAATTCTCAGTAGTAACTCAGAACCATTCCCATCTAGTGTCCTATTACCAACCATTGGAGATATTTACTGCTAACAGTTTCAGATTGGCTACATAGCATTGTAGACAGTCTCATCAAACCATCCCCTCCATAAACTTAACAAGCTCAGTCTTCAAGCCAGTTAGGTCCTCCCTCCACCCCCGCTGCTCCCCTTGGGAGGCTGTTCCAGAACTTCACTCCTCTCATTGTCAGAAACCTTCACCTAATTTCAAGAGTAAATTTGTTGATGGCCGGTTTATATCCATTTGTTCTTCTGTCTACATTGACGCTTAACTTAAATAACTCATAGACTCATAGACTCATAGACTTTAAGGTCAGAAGGGACCAATATGGTCATCTAGTCTGACCCCCCGCATGATGCAGGCCACAAAAGCTGACCCCCCCGCTTTCCCTTAACTCTGCTGTTGAAGTCTCCTGATCGTGATCTAAAGACTTCAAGTCGCAGAGAATTTTCCAGCTTGCGACCCCTGCCCTATGCTGCGGAGGAAGGCGAAAAACCTCCAGGGCCACTGCCAATCTACCCTGGAGGAAAATTCCTTCCCGACCCCAAATATGGCGATCAGCAGAACCCCGAGCATACAGGCAAGATTCTCTAGCCAGACCCTCATTTTACCAGCGATGGCCGTTATTGCCTAATTGATTAGAATCCCGTAATCCCATCAAACCATTCCCTCCATAAACTTATCTAGCCTAATCTTGAAGCCAGAGAGGTCTTTCGCCCCCACCGTTTCCCTCGGAAGGCTGTTCCAAAATTTCACCCCTCTGACGGTTAGAAACCTTCATCTAATTTCAAGCCTAAATTTCCCCACGGCCAGTTTATATCCATTCGTTCTCGTGTCCACATTAGCACTGAGCTGAAATAATTCCTCTCCCTCCCTGGTATTTATCCCTTTGATATATTTAAAGAGAGCAATCATATCCCCCCTCAGCCTTCTTTTGGTTAGGCTAAACAAATCAAGCTCCTCTAGTCTCCTTTCATAGGAAAGGTTTTCCATTCCTTGGATCATCCTAGTTGCCCTTCTCTGTACCCGTTCCAGTTTCAGTTCATCCCTTTTAAACATAGGAGACCAGAACTGCACACAGTACTCCAAGTGAGGTCTCACCAACTCCTCTCCTTCCCTGGTATTTATCCCTTTGATGTGTTTATAGAAAGCAATCATATCTCCTCTCAGCCTACCACCACACCAGACAGCTGTGTTTCCATCAGCTCCCTCTATGTCTGTGTCTATCTCCTTCTCTGCTGGGTGCCCCAAAGATACTGCGTGCAGTTGAAATATCTGTCACATATACTCCCTGGGAAAGATCTGGGGAGAACCAGGAAGCAGCCTGAGACTTCCTGAGTCACAGCCTGCTTCAGAATTTCTAATGAAAACAAATACACAACACAAGATCTCTTTGGTTTTGCTCAGTTCAGCCAACTTATCCACCAGGGTACAAAAAAGTTTTTTGAGTTAAGAAAAAAATAAAAGGTTGTACATGTGTTAAATTTACAACGTGTATTAGCCTATACTAGTGGTTCCCAAACTTGTTCCGCCGCTTGGCCTGTGCCGCTCCCAGGAGCTCCCATTGGCCTGGAGCAGCGAACCGCGGCCGCTGGGAGCCGCGAGACGCCGAACCTGCGGACATGGCAGGTAAACAAACCGGCCCAGCCCGCCAGGGGCTTTCCCTGCACAAGCGGCAGAACAAGTTTGGGAACCACTGGATACAATTTCAAAAATTGAATGGAAACATATTGCAGTTGACAAAAGTAAATCATAGACTGTCTTGGATTAAAGCTGTGATCTGAATCGCTGAAGAGTATTCCAAATCCAGTTAATTATCTCTCAACGAAAGCTCACATCAGGGCAATAAAACCTCTCTACTAAAGCGACCACCATTCTATGTTACAAGACATGTAATGTTAGAAAACAGTTTTATAAAATAGTTATAATTAATTCTCAAAAATGAAGTTACAATTTTAAATTACCTAAAGAGAAGAACATCCTAGACATAAGGCCTAATACAAGGAGGCATGTAAATCAAATGTGACATAAAAGTACTGAGGATAATTAATTCATACGCACTCTATTGCACTGTCATCATGATTTATTTGTATTTATATTGTGTTTCTCTACCTGTGATTGACTCCTATCACATGAAAATTAATTGAATTGCCACAGTATATTTATATAATATTTAACATATCTTTCACAATGCATATTGCATGCATAATTAATTTGTGAAATTTGGACTCCTAGGTATTTAAGTAGTGATTATGAAATATCAAGAGTCAAGTTTCTTTTTCAGGGTGGCCTCAATTTCAAGTATAAACTTGTGGCCACAATTTTGCAGGCCCAAGTTTTTCACATGCATATTATATACTTAGGCTTTTTCATGCTCAGAAACTCAGTTATATATACACAAACTGCATTTGTATGCACAATGTCAGATAGATAATATCTAAGCACAGAACAAACAAACAAAATTTGCATGCACAAATCCACTTTCTTTTTACATGAGTTGAAATGTAGGAATGAATGAATGAATAGGGAAGCTAAAGGCTTTTGCTGAAAATTTGCACCTAAACTGCATCTTTTATATATGGTTTCCTGTGTTACCATAGGGTTATGTGAATTTACCAATAAAAACTGAACAAGTTACAGAAATGATATGCTTGTTCTCAGGAAAGTACATTGTGGAGTTGTCCTGGATTCAGTTTCAAAGACAATTGTTGACCTGTTATGCTTTAGCAAAAGTAAAATTCTAAGACAAGCATAATTGGTTGGAGAATGGGAAATGAAAGGAGACAATAATCTGGAGGCAGAATAACTGAATTATAAATATAGGGATTTTTTTTTATTCTTACTCATGCTGAATAAATGTCTGCAATCATACAACACTGGGCTGTGCTATCATAAGCTAAAGTCAGACCTGCTGAATACTTGACTGGGCACCCTCAACCCCCAAAGTAAAACCCAAGTAAACCTTGGTGACTGTCTGAGGCAGCATTAAATTAGTGTCCCAAACTAGTGGTAAGAGGCACTATGTATGGCCCAGCACCTGATGCTTTTGATTAAATGGACCATAGAGCTTAATGTAGGTCCTCTATTCACAGGTGAATTTTACACTATATAAGGGTGAACCTTTATAATGATTAAAAACTTTCCAGGGAAATGGTTAGAGAAGGGTCAGCAGCACTCAATTTTAAATCTGTTTGCATGGGTTGTCCTGAATTAATTACAAAATTCTTTCACAATATATTACCCCTTATCCTTTACCTGTGATTACTACAAAACTGTTTTTTTTTCTTTTTGGATGGCAAATTAAGATTGACATACAGAATACTGTTCTGGTGCATTTTAGGTTTCATGATTCAAGAAATGAGAAATGATGTATTTTTGAGGCACTGCATAGAGTGATACATTAAATGAATAATATGGTGAGAGACAAATCAAAACTTAGGAATCAACATGCCACACAATGCATGTCCTAATTTACTAACTGAGTATAGTGGTAATAGCCTTGACTTAGAAATATAATGTCAGATAAGAACATCAGTTGACAGGCTCATTTTATTATTCCTCATTCTTTGAGGATCTTCTCCCCAGTCACCTCTTTCTCATTGTGGCTGCTCTTCATTAGTATTCGTAGCACTGTGTCTTGAAAGTGGAGATAATAGAACAATACCACCGTGGTCTTCCCAACAGCAGAGCCCTGCCAGTGATCCAGCTGTGTGTGAGAGTTCAGTGGTACAAAGTCACTCGTATTCCATTGTTCTTTCTTTTCCATCCCTGAGGGGTAACAACTCTAAACAAAAAGATGCTTTCAGATGATACAATAGGAGCTGGAAACATGTCAATAACAAATCCACCTGGTGATTCTAGGAGTCATAACAAAGCACATATAAATAAATAAAGTACAATGGTGCTATCAGTCTTATATACACATGTGTACTTGCCATTAAACTCTCCATCACGTTATATTAATACCAAATTCTTATATTGTGCTTTTCATCCATAACCCAAAACACTTCACAAAGGAAGGCACTTTTCAGTCTGATTTGATTGATGGGGAAACTAAGCCTCAAAGAAATTAAGCGATTTCCTAAGGTCACTCAGCAAGTCAGTGACAGAGCCAGTAACAGAACCCAAGGGTGAGATCTTCACACCCACACCAGCCCCCTTATGCCATGTAAAAGAGCCAAAGTGGTGTAAAAGCCCCAGCTCCTGCTGGGGGAAGATTCCCACTGACACAGGTCTGTGGAAGATTGTCTGCCAAGGATTCCCTCACAAACCTCAGTATAAGGACATGCCAAGGGAGGGGTTAGAGTTGAGAAGAGTCTGTTGCGGGCAGGCCTTCCTCACACACAATTGTGAAGATTCTGAGGCCCCCCTGGGCAGCACAGGGAAGCTGTTGTAATGTAGACAGACCTTTGGGGCTGTCTAACTTATGCCAGGGGCCTCTGAAGCCCATCAGAGCAGCCCAGGATTAGGAGGGCAGAAAAAGTGGCTTAATGACACCTTAGCCCTGACTTCTCCTCAGATGGGACTTCTGTGCTGTGCCTAATCTCTGGAGTTCCAATCTAGTGGCCTATCCACTGCATCTGACTGCCTCTCCAGATAGAAAAAAGGCTAGAGAGCCTTGGCAAAAAATGCTTACAGTATTTGACTTGAATTGACACATCCCATCCATTCACTACAGGAATTTGGGTTGGTGTGAGGGCAATTTGGGGAATATTATACATAATATTCTGTGGGAATTCTTCCTTTGTTCTACCACCGCAAAGAGGTCCTAGCATAGGCCAGATTCAGCCCTCATTTTTTCCCATGGATTTCTCTATTAAAGAAGAATTAACTGATCCCTGACTGTATGCATGTTGTTTTGTACATGTGTACATGTACATTAGAATGGGTTAGATTATGCATTGTGAATAAATTATCCAGTGAATTTAGCCTACCTGTTCACAGAATGTTTGTGCATCTATTCTAATTCCTGCAAAGGTATTTGTTATCTATAACAAGTTGAATAGAGAGAGATTGTAAATGGTCAAAAGAACAAAGAATAGTTTTGTACAAAAGGAATATGATGATCTATAGAGCATTTATACATATATAAATTTATAGTGAGTTTCATTTGTAAAATCCATGTCAAGACCACAAATACTACTTCAGTTTTTCCATTCTCTCCCAAATAACTACAGTACTTATTTCTGAATGACTGTGAATAGAAGAGGTCATTCTGTACATTTGCATGCGGATGTCAGGTGCATGACAGTGGGATAATGGAAAAATGCAGAAATAGAACACGAAATATAGCAGGCTTCAGCTCATGAATCTTGTAATAAAAAATAAAGAAAAAAGCTTAACTTGTACTGAAAGCTCTAATGGTAGAACAATGTGCAAACGCTATAAGAAGGATTTGTTTTTGTAAAGACTGGTATACTGACCCCAGGACTCTCTGTTACCCATATTTCAAGACCTGGTTATGAACTGCACTCCCTCTCTTTTTCTCTAATACTAATAGTACAATTTATTTTTAACAGCATTAGCCCATACACCAATGTGAGAAAATAGCTAAAACAAATGTGCAGTGCTTGTATTCTGCTGTATGAGTATACATGCAAGAAAAGAATATCTGTGCATGTATGGATGAATGCAGTATGCTTGCATCAAAACAATAGCTAAAAATCTTCATTTATACAGTTAATCAAGTGCATTAAGGTTTTGGTTGCACCAACAGGAAGCAGTTTTATTTATGAAGTGATACAAGGCTTCTTAGGAATAAATATTGTTGTTGGAGAAGTGATTTATTTCTGTATATTTAAAATTTAGAAGATTATTTCAGTGTTAGATGCTAGATGATTTGACAAAGATAATTTCAGATATTTCTACAATAAATGAATAAACCTCTGAATTTTTGTAGATGCTGTTTCCAAAACAATTAACATAAAACAATTATAAATATATTTTCAAAATGAACATAGCCACTCAGGCATAGTTATCTGTAAATGCCACATGGTGATTCTTCTGTGCTGTTATTTAAAGCCAATTTATAGTTTGATGTTCAAAAATTACATGGACATTTTGGACTTTACATAACCTATTGGATATGTTGTAGTATGGATTTTTCATGTTCTTTATTTTCAGATGTGAAATGGGAATTCTGCTAAGAGATACGTCTCTGAACAAACATGTTTACTGAAAATACTGCAAAATGGATAAATATGCATTGAAACATCATTTCAAATGTCATCTGTCTAATGTAAAACAACAACATAAAAACACTATTTGTTTATTTGGTTTAGATCAGTTATTCCAATTTGGCCCATCTTTCCTCAAGCAGTTCAGCTATCAACTTAATCCAGTCAGTAAATTGATCCATTGTTCTTAATTCTTTTATTCTGATCATCCACATTTCTTTAGATACTAGTTCTTTTTGCTTCCAGAATGATGAAATACATTTTCTGAGACTGTGTTCACAAGAATTTAGCTCTACTGCTTTTCCATAGCTGCCTGAGCCCTCTGCACTTGGATGGTGGCTGACTGGAATGGGATTTTAGGAGGTTTCACCAAGTAGATGCCAGTGCCCTTAGCCTTTCCTGAATAATTATTGCTTGGCTTTGTCAGATAGTGCCATTGGTTGCTCCTCTAGCTCTAAGGAACCCTCTTACTGACCAGAAGGGAGGGAGCTATCCTACGCTTTCAAGATGATGACCTGCCTTGATTCCAGATACAGCTGTTTTATTAGTTAACACCAGTGGCAGAAGGGCAATTAGGAGAATTCCCAGTGTGCCTTGTTGTGTAATAGACTTCGGTTTGCTGGATCAATTGGTGGTCTCCGGTACTGGTCAGACATATAGGACTAATTTCAACATAGTCATGATTTTCTGAGGAGAAAAAGCTTCTCTAGACAATTTTGGAAGACCATGCAGAAAGACCTGTGATTTGCCTTCATGAGGGCAGTAATACCCAAGCACGTAGTATATCTATCTATATACCTACCCGTCCCTTCCTCTCAGTCTGTATGGTTCCTGGGTACAGGAAAAACCTTTATAATAAGGAGGATGAGGGAGGACTTTATAGCCTACATGTCCTGTGGTCTGATTAGCAGCACCCAGTCTCCCTATGAGCATTAAGGGGCCTTGAGGCCAATATGGGTGGGTTAATTTGTTTAAGTTTGGAAGAGTTACTGCTATGGCTGTTTTCTTCCTATGATTTATTAGGGCTTCAAGATCAGTGAGCTCATCATGGCAGTGAGGGAAAGGGTACTCAATGAAGACTGAAGAATTGCAGACAGGTAGCATGTTCGTTATCCTGTGCCTCTGAGCTTCTCAGCAAGATCGGATAGACACAGCTAACATGGTTGTTTGTATGAGTTGTTCTACTAAGCCAGTCTGTCCAGTTGCTGTAATGATAAGCTACATTCCTTCTCATCCTTGGGACTCAGAGGTTTCCAGTAGTGCATGGGGATGGTTCCCCACTGATGCAGCACCAGTTGCTGGCAGTATTTAAAAAAAATACTGGGGCATTTAGGCCTTCTCACAGTACATGTAGGCACACATTTCTTTAGGGAAGAGGTATGACTTAGTAGTATCTGGAGCAGGTTTGCCAGACAAGAGAGCAAGAACAATCCCAGCCATTGGATCTCAGAGAGTGTATTAGGGACTGATATGCTATTGCAAAGACTGGTGTTTGTTTATTTTTAATTTGCACTTTGCATAACAAATTGGAATCTTCTCAGCATGTCTGGCTTAGAAGCCATAGCATAATTCCCGTATCCAGGAAGACAGGAGCAGTTGCCACTCAGGATTACAGCTCAGGCCTGTGACAAAATTGGACAAAATGTGCACATCAGGAGGAGAAAAAGGCATGGGATGGGACTAGATCTTGCCTTTCTTTGGGGACATGATGCGGTGGTTTCAATGTGTGTCATTATCCACATATATTTAGTAATGACTTAGAATTGACTTGGTAAGTTATTGACTTGGTACACACAAATGACTTGGTAAGAGTCCTAAGTCTTCTTTGAGTTTAGTTAAAGTGAAACATGAGCATATGAGTCTTCTCTTGTACTTTCCTTGAGTTAGTGTGGTTTGTGGAAACATGATCCTATAGTAGGTCTGGAGGAGAGCTTTCTCACCCCTGGTGATTGATAGCTCTAGGAGAATTTGAACTTGTCTGGAGATTAAGGGGAGAATCACCAGCTGTAGGGAGCAGGGTGTTATTCTATGGCTTTACTATGGTACCTGACAATTTCCATATATTGGGGAAATCTTCCAGGAGTAAAGTTGCCATAGGGCATCATGGCACTGCAAAATGGAGAAAGCCCTCAGGCTTCCACTGTTGCTAACACTGGTTTGCTGATATATATATATAAATGCACACACTAACTTCTTGCTGGGTGATAATTCACTCTTGAGATAGGTGGTCAGCACAAGGTCTATGCACCACCTAAGACCCAATTCTGCCCTGGCAACAGACAACCATCTAAATTTATAGTCCTCTGGGAAATTATTAACTTCAGCTTCCCTCCATAGCCAATAGTTAATATTTAGTTGGATGTCTTATGTTTATGTCAACAGAAGTAAAAATCCTTATATTATTTTAAAAGTTTTTTTTTTTAAATAGTAGTGATTTAACTCTGTAATTCTCCATGCATTGCAATGGGGAGATACATTTCCTGTGTCCTAAACTACAATACATAATTATATTGTCTAGATGATGGCTCCTTGTTTGACTGTTGGTGATATTTTCATCACATCTGACATGGAACATCTGTTGTCCTGATTTATTTTTCTTTCTAATAGATGTAGTAATTAGAATTTCCTTTTTAATAGATTTCAGTTGTCCCCAAAAGTATTATTTAATAACCCCCCTCAAAATCTCCTGGTTTAGTATCAGCATTAGGATTATGATAAGCCTGGTCATCAGGAGTTAAAGAAGCTGCTGTGGGGCCAATCTCTGTCGGCTGATACAGTATATGATAAAGTGTTCTCCTGCCCAAAATCTTTTGGGGAAATATCTGCATTGCCACAGGCTAGAACAGATACTAGTGTGAACAAATCATTTTATGTACTTATGGGTATTTCTAGAGCACTCGTTATTATAGCATCTAAGCACATCTTTAACATTAATGGGGCCTATGGGTATGTCTATACCTCCATCATGGGGTGTGAATGCAGCTCTGGTAGATATACCTGAGCTAGCTTTAATCTATCTAGTTCGGGTCCTGGAGCCATGAACCTGCAGCAGCATGCACGAACTGCCTGAGTAGCTACCCAGGGTTGTGGGTCAGCTTTTACAGCATTTGCTGAAGTGCGTGGAACCTCAGCTTCAGGACTCTAGGACCTGAGCTGGCTAGATTAATGCTAGGTTGAGTATGTCTACTAGAGCTGTGGTCAAAGCCCAGGATTGGAGTATGGACATACACTCAGAGTTAAGCAAGCAGTACTATTTTACAAACAGAGAAACTGAGGAACACAGCAGTGTTGAGGGACTTGTCCTAACCCACACAGAAAGTCAGTGAAAGATCAAGAAATAGAACCCCAATCATCTGATGCTTAGTCATGTGCCATAACTACAAAACCATCCTTTACCATCTGTAATATTGTCCCACAAATGGAAAGGATCAGACCGAATGACCCACATGGTCTATTTTTCACCCTGCTCTTGTTTATGCCAATAGATGAAACATGGTATATATAATTTTTAACTATTGGCATAGAAAGAAATTTAAATAAATATATGTAGATGGATTCATCTGGAATATGCTTATACACATCTCCAAACATGCACATATTCAAAAGTCACATCTCATCATTCTTTTCTGAGTTAAGACAAAAGCATAAAGACAGAAAAGGATCATGACTATCATCCTCCGTCTTAAAGTCAGTATTCTTCAAAATAGCACATTCTTCAAAAGAGAAAACTACACCCTATTGGTGTATCATAATGAAAAGGGACCAGTTATCCTAGGACATAAAAAGACTGGGGAGAGAACGCAAATGGTTAACACAGAGTTATAATATTCAAATAAGTCAGAGCTTAATATAAAATAACTGATTTTGAGTGAGGCCCATAAGAACTTAATGTAAAAGTCAATTACTATTTTTTTTAAGTAACAAGACTAACTCCAGAGTGCCGATTGCCTAGTGATTATACTTGCGAGATTACCCTGAAAAATATTGTTATGGCTCTCTGCAGCAGACAGTGCTCATTAGCAAAAATATAAATACAAATGCAAATGGCAGGCTGCTATAGCTCTGCATAGGGGGGCATTATGAATTTCATTTAAACATATGTGTTTTTAGTATTTTGTTTTTTAATTCAACAGAGAAGATATGAAGGTACTTTGGTTTTTAGTGTGCCATACTTTTAGCAAGAAATTTTGTTTAGAAGCTGCAATTAAATAATTCAGAAATAATTAATTCAGAAGATAACCCATTACATTATAACCCTCCCCACTGGTTAACTTGGTGCCAAAATGTATTGTTTAATTTATCATTCTTAGTATTTTTAGAAGGCCTCAAGGCAGGGAATGAAGAAATAATAAATAGGGAATAGTGGATAATTAGAGAAGGAAATGTGGAACAAAATTACTAAGGGCTTTAGGTGAAGTTCATTATTACTATTTAATAGTGCCCAAGAGCATTTGATCAAATTATGGATCATGCTTAAAAGTGGGCTGAGAGATATCCTTGTGGAGGAGAGTTTTCTCACTATCCCCTTCAGAAATTTGCAGTGAATTGTATAGAATTTTAACAAGCATTAACAAAGCAAAAAGCATATTGACCCAGCCTCCAGGTTTATCACACACAGTGCTCTAGAGAGAACTGAAGAAGTCTGAGATTCTTCATTCTCCCAGATATTGTTCAAGCTGAGACCATTACATGATTAAGCAATAAAGCACTTTAAGGGTGAGTGATAAGGTGACATAGTGTAAATGCAGCCCTTAGGGCTTTTAAGCACAAAGTAAAGCTGATTTCTTCTTACTCCTCAGATTTGCTACTTTATTTTGACTCACCTGAAAAGCACCCGATTTCTGTCACAAAACTTTTAAAGTCAACTTGCACTTTAGGTTTGTATCTACCCTCTCTCTCCCCGCCTTTCCTATTTGTGATGTATTAAGAAAGTCTGAAGTGATTTTCTAACACAGACATGCAGACATACACACACATATCTTGCTTGCTTTTCTTTACCTCAGACATCCAGGTCTTGTCTATCCTGTTTTTCCCTGGAAGACTTAATGGACAACTTTATGGACAAATTTAGACAAATTATTTTATTCCAATTCTTTAACGCCTAATGTACACTTCCATCTTATGTCAGCATAGTTATGTTGGTCAGGGTTGTGTAAAAAAAAAAAACAAAAAAACCCCACATAAATACTAGTGACATCGCTACGTGAACAAAACCACCAGTGTAGATGCTTCTATGCCAGGGGTTCTCAAACTGGGGGTCGGGACCCCTCAGGGGGTTGTGAGGTTATTATATGGGGAGTTGCGACCTGTCAGCCTGCACCCCAAGCCCCGCTTTGCATCCAGCATTTACAATGGTGTTAAATACATTAAAAAGTGTTTTTAACTTATGGGGGGGGTCACACTTAGAGGCTTGATATGTGAAAGGGGTCACCAGTACAAAAGTTTGAGAACCACTGTTCTATGCCAACAGAAGGATGCTTCTGTCAGCATACCAAATGTCCTTCAGGGAGGTGGTGTTCCTATATCAGCAGACAAACTCATTTGGTGTACACTGCATTTACACTAGTGGTCTATGCTGGCATAACTATGCCAATATAGCTATGCTGGCATAGAGTCTGTCAGGTAGACATAGCCTAAAACTCTTTGATGCCTTTTTAGCTCAAATGCCTAACAGAAGAACAGTTCTTTTGTTATAGATCATTATCCATCACCCCTCTATAAATGGCTGAGAGAACTCTGTCCATGTTTCTGGATCCTCCAAGAGGGATCCCCAGAAAAAGAGATTGTTTATATTTCTAAGGCCTTTTCTAAATGGGAAAGTTTGACCAGCTATACTGATATAGTTATACCCCTTCCAAAGTGACATAAGCTAAATAATAAAAATAAATCACTCTTAGCCCTGGTCTACACTACAAGTTTAGGTCGAATTTAGCAGCGTTAGATCGATTTAACCCTGCACCTGTCCACACAATGAAGCCATTTTTGTCGACTTAAAGGGGGTCTTAAAATTGATTTCTGTACTCCTCCCCGACAAGGGGATTAGCACTCAAATCAACATTGCCGGGTCGAATTTGGGGGTAGTGTGGATGCAATTAGATGGTATTGGCCTCCAGGAGCTATCCCAGAGTGCTCCATTGTGACCGCTCTGGACAGCACTCTCAAATCAGATGCACTGGCCAGGTAGACAGGAAAAGCCCCACAAACTTTTGAATTTTATTTCCTGTTTGGCCAGCATGGCAAGCTGATCAGCACAGGTGACCATGTAGAGCTCATCAGCAGAGGTGATCATGGAGTCCCAGAATCGCAAAGGAGCTCCAGCATGGACCGAACGAGAGGTACTGGATCTGATCGCTGTATGGGGAGATGAATCCATGCTATCAGAACTCTGTTCCAAAAGACGAAATGCCAAAATATTTGAAAAAATCTCCAAGGGCATGAAGGACAGAGGCTATAACAGGGACCCGCAGCAGTGCCACATGAAACTTAAGCTGCTCAGACAAGCCTACCAAAAAACGAAAGAGGCAAACGGCCACTCCAGGTCAGACCCTCAGACGTGCCGCTTCTATCATGAGCTGCATTCAGTTCTAGGGGGTGCTCCTACAACTACCCCACCCCTGTACGTGGAATCCTTCAAGGGAGTCTCACGCAACAGGGATGAGGATTTGGGGGACGAGGAAGATAGTGCACAGCAGGCAAGCGGAGAAACCGTTCTCCCCGACAGCCAGGAACTGTTTATCACCCTGGAGACATTACCCTCCCAACCTGGGCTCCTGGACCTTGAAGGTGGAGAAGGCACCTCTGGTGAGTGTACCTTTATAAATATAATTAATGGTTTAAAAGCAAGCATGTTTAATGATTAATTTGCCCTGAAGACTTGGGATGTATTCGCGGCCAGTAAAGCTACTGGAATGAAGTCAAGCAACATCTGTTCTTTATCTCTCTGTGTTATCCTCAGGAAAGTGATATCATTCATGGTCACCTGGTTGAAATAGGGGAATTTTATTAAGGGGACATTCAGAGGTGGCCGTTCCTGCTGGGCTGTGTGCCTGTGGCTGAAAAGAAATCATCCCCACTGTTAGCCACGTGGTGGGGGGAGGGGTGAAGTAATCATCCCAGAGAATTGGGTGTGGGGGGGGGGGGTTAGTTGGATTTGTGCTGCACGTTAACCCGAAAACCGCAGCTCCTCCTTTTAAATGGCCAATCCATTTTAAATGGTCAACAAACTCTCCCCTTTTCTCCTCCTGCAGCTGCAAATGTTTCAAAACTCCCCCTATCATCTCCATCCCAGAGGCTAGTGCAAAAGGAGAAAAAAACACACTCATGATGAAATGTTCTCTGAGCTCATGCAGTCCTCCCACACTGAAAGAGCCCAGCAGAATGCGTGGAGGCAGACAATGTCAGAGTCCAGGAAAGCACAAAATGAACGTGTAGAGTTTGAGTAGAATCTAGAAGTCGCCATTGTAGATTTTTAGGAATCAAGTCTGTGTACTTTTTCAATTGTCTTAACAAACACTTCTTGTCCTCTTCACTTAAGGATTCAATATAAATGCCTTCATTAGTCAACTTCTGGACTGAAGTCTTTGCTTCTTCCAGTACTTTTTCAATGGATAGCTCTCTGATTGCCCAGCAATAGAAGCTACCTTTGAATCAAAGATCTACTACTTTTGTAGCAGATACCTGGATGGCATTGTTTAATGATCCAAGTGGTTTCAACAGTAGACTTACAAGAGAGAGACTGACAATAGTCTTCTCTGAACGTAGTAGCAAAAGTAATCCACCACCCTCACTACCTAGATCCATTCCATCTTGGTAGATACTTTCCAAAGTCAGTAATAATGGCTGGAGTAATTTTAAGACTACAGCCAAGGATCGCTCATGAGAAAGCCTGAGGGTTTTCCCAGGTTGGACTAATTTGAACTTCAGTCCCAGTGTATCTTCTATATTTTGTACAAGCGCTAGTTCAGGGGTTCTCAAACTGGGAAGCGGGACCCCTGAGGGGGTTGTGAGATTATTACATGGGGGGTCGTAAATGGTCAGCCTCAACCCCAAACCATGCTTTGCCTCCAGCATTTATAATGCTGTTAAATATATAAAAAAGTGTTTTTAATTTATAAGGGGGGGTCGCACTCAGAGGCTTGCTATGTGAAAGGGGTCAGCAGTACGAAAGTTTGAGAACCACTGCACTAGTTGGAGTAGATGGCCTCTGCAGTGTGTATAGGAGAGATTAGGGTTACACTTTTCTCAGAGCAAAGCTTGTACTCCACCATGTCTTCCAGAGAAGTTTGCAGCGCCACCAAATGCACAAGCAGCCATCTGTTTGGGGTCCAATTGATAAGCATTTAACTCTTTTAAGATGTGGGTTGTCACAGATGCAGCCAATAGGTCTTCTATAACTTGAACATCTAGAAATGCATCTACTGGCCTACCACTGACATCAAGATAATGTACACAATGACTTGATGCCCATTTGCATCAGTGCATTCATCAGCCATGTATGCACATTTTTTGAATGTGGTGAGAGAGTTCTTCACTTTTTCAACTGTTGAGTCTTTCACTGTTGTACCGCATGCTTCTAGCTAGTCAGTTGAGTTTCTTGCAGAAAGATAGTGAGCATTTGCTGGTCTTGTTCAGAACCAGTGTTCAACTTCAGGATGAACAAGTGACAATGCACTTAACGTTGGCCTCCAGTTTGTAGTGTGTGGTATCTCTTGCTTAAATAGAAAGTATGATGCCACAGCCATGTTTGTTCGCATGAACTGTGTTGTGTCTCCAGCATTCTTAACAGCCTCATTAACACTCACCGGTGTTGTCTTTGCTCAGTGGAGACTCAGAGTTCAGAGGTGCCTTCTCATGAGTTCACCTCACAGGTGCGGGGCAAGAAGGCACCTTGCTCGTTCCTCCAGCTGCTCACTGTTTGCTCTGGCCACTGTTGTTCGTTGTGCCACCGTTCACTCCATCGCTCTGTTGCCAATGGCCCTGCGCCATCATCTTCTGCTGCTACCTGCCACTGTGATCTCTGCGAGTTGGTCTCTTGAGGTTCCACCCAGCTCTCAGTGATTTCAGCTGAGTCTCAGTGGGGGAACCTTGGTGCTAGTGCAGACTGGGCCATCTCTTCCACAGAAACACTGTCCCACAGCAGGTCTAAGCACTTAGACTTGATTATCAGTGATTTCAGCTGTAATAGTCACTTACAAAACAAAAGATTATCTATGGGGCCTAATCACCTCTGTCTTTAAACAGTGGAGAGGGGCAGGTCAAATAGTACTTGTGACTCAGGCAGACCATCAAGCAAAACACCCACCCTCTCTCTTGATGCCCTCAATCAGCACAGGTTAAGTACAGTTCTACTGCCCTTTACTCATATAATAAGAATAACAACATTTCATTACTCCTCCCCCCCCCCGCAGTCAAGTGATTTGTAACCCAACCCCAGCCAAAATCTATCACTTGGGCAACACAGCTCTGTTTGCTGGATACCTAGGTAGATTAGGTGTGACTGTAAATACAATCTGGTCCTGAAGCCTTTCCCCCAGCCCCCAGCTCATCACTAGCTGTCAGTGAGAGCTCATTTAGACTTTGCTTACAAATCATAATTTGAAATTAGGTTGGCCAACGTCACCGAAATGAATGCACTGACATTGTCATAAAAACAGGAGCTGTATAAGGAAGCTAGTCTATGTTCATACTTTTCAAATCTATTATACTTTTTCAGATACACATATTTTATCATACACTTTATGTGCTTTTAAAGTATGTATTAATGTTTCAATTTCAATTCAAATTTCCAAACAATCACTAAATTGGCAACACTTCATGTAACTAGTTCACAAAACTGGGGGAGGGGGAATGTAGGAAATCCCTTTGTTTGTCATAGATGGGGCATCGAACCCAGAGATCCTGGTCTAAGAGTGGGAGACTTATGAAATTCCACCACACAGGTAAAGGCATGAGTCCTAAGACCAGGAAAGGTGAACAGAAAGGGGACAGAGGTATAACCATCCCCATAACCATGACACCACCCAAATTGTAATAGTCTGTTTTTTTAAACCCTGCTTATGCCCAGATCCTGAGAAGGTGAGTGAGGGCTATGGAAAGCTTAGGAATGTATTTTTTAAATCTGTATTAGGAAATGTTGATCTATCCAGAAAATAACATGTGCTAGTATCTCAAAATGAACTGGAAAGGGGAGAAAGAACCTAACCAGGAGAAAAGACTAATGAAGACCAGCAACCGGGTAATGTATGTTCTTTACCAGTTTCCCTCACTTGAAGGGCAGCCCAGCTGCCATTGCACGCACAATTACATTCATTGTCACTTCCTTGTGCAAATAGTAGACTGTACTTGTTCAAACCCATTTATGCTGAATTTGGGCTCAGTTTGTAAGGATAATGGATTTAGCACATGTAGGGCCAGGTCCTCAATTGGCATAAATGGGCATAGCTATATTGACTTCAGTGGAACTACACCAGTTTATACCAGCTGAGGATCTGGCCTATAAACCTTAACTCACCCTAGAAGTGATGCAGTGAAACTAAAATCACATGGCAGAGAAAGAGCTAAAGGACCTCCCATAAACCAATTCCCTTTAGCTGAATTAAGCTGCATAGACCCAGTTTTGGAAATGTCATTGACATTAATAGCTGTATATCACTAGCAGCATATGGAAAGCAATAGAATTGTTATACAAATTAATCTAGCATTAGTCTGCAATATTCATTATCATTCAATGACTATGTCCCTTCCCGTCCACTGAAAAATTAACTTTTAGAAGAGATGCAGTGATTAGAGTTCCTCCAATGATGATGTTCTACTCTTCAGTTGGTGAAATTAATTGAAAATCAAGTACAGTGTCCCATACTATATATAAAAGTTTTACTCTTCATAAAGCCTCCCTTTTCTCTCTTTCATATGTCTTTCTGCTCTGCTGTTATGTCCATTCTTCTCTACCATGGACCAGACCTCTCTCATCTGTTCTCTGATTTCATATGCAATTTCTTAGCTGCCTGTTATATGCCTTAATGATATTCATGTCCCTAACCTTGAAAATAAATCATTTATTCTGAAGGTTGGATATGTCATCATGTGTATAATTCCCCCTACTATACATTCTAGTACATGTTCATAGGTATTTTTATGTCTGATGCATCATACATGAGAGTGGTATCATTTAAATCTTGTTTTTTTATTTTATTTTACTATAACACAGTTACAACACGGAAATCAGAAGAAAATAGCTAGGCAAAAATCCCCAAGTGTTATTAAGAAAAGATCAGACTGTCAGAAAACAAAAGTGTCAGCATATGTTTTAAGTTGTTGGGCTGTTCTGTTCAATTTCTTCTAGCCAGTCCCTCTGGCACACATCTACAGCCCCAAAGTAAGCCCAGGGGAACAAATTGTCCTTAAATGGTCCTTTGAGGCACATCAGGTCTCCAAGTATAATAAAGCTGGAGCCACCAGTGCACTTCAAGTCATGCCTCAAAGACACAGTGGAGGTTGACTGTAGCAGTTTTTTGCTATTTTTATTACTATTTTTTCTGCTATTCTTTTTTTATAAATGCAAGTTCTCCTGCACATATACTGAATGAAAATATACTTGGATAATAAATATATTTAATATTTATTAAGGAATCAATTATTCTCTCAATTCATTTTTACCCTTTTTGAAACATTCTAAAGACTAATGAGTTTTCTGAGTCTAATCTTTTTATGTTCTCCCCTAGTATTAGTCCCAGACCTTTCCTTTACTTGTGTTTTCCCCACCCCTTTCAATCATCTCATTATTTGTGATAAACCCTTACAAATATTTTCTACCATCAAATGCACCTTTATGTTCTTTTGTGACCATTGATAACGTTCAGCCTCCTGGAAATCACAGATGTTAGGTCAATGACTTTTGCTATCAAGAATCCAAGTCCTAGTGAAGATTGGTGTTCCAGAAACAAATGTAAGAAATAATAAATAATAACAATAATACTTTGCATCTCTGTAGCATCTTTCATCTGAGGATCACAAAGGACATTATAAACTTGAAAGAAGCCTCAGAATGCCCTTGAAAACCTGAATCTGAACCACTTTCTTTTTAAGACTTTCCATCTTAGAAATTATTAGACAATTACCATACTACAAGAAAAAGAGAATTGGAATTCTTATTTTTTTAGTGATTCCGGGTATTTTTATATGCTTGGGACTAACATTTTTTTGTTGAAGGTTAAGCCTCTGCTACCTTTTTAAACCTTAAATATGAATTATGATTCAAAATTACAAGCAGTTGCTTTTAGATGTAGTTTATAATAAACATCTTAGGATAAGTAACAGTTACAGTCTGCTTAATAATTAGGTTGACAGCAAGATAGTGCCTTCCAGACAGGTATTGGTTTAGGTCAACTCACGAGGCAATTTATCAAACTTGCTATAGTTCCTCCCAGGCAAGTGACTATTCACTTTTGTCTGGAAGAGAAGGCAGAATATTGAGATGCCTCCCAGGCAGAAAATTAAATGGGTCAGCCTTGGAGGAAGCCCAGAGAGGTGACTGTTTAGCTGTCCCTGAAAATGGATTAACATGCTAAGGTCATTCCTGAGTGCATAACTATTGGCTTCCACTAGATGACAAGCCATTATTCATGGACTTCTTCCTATTTAGGGGACTTTTCATGACAGCTCATTTTAACAATAGATTTCTAGCTGATTAGCGTTTGGTGATGGTAACAGATTTTGTGTGTGTGAGAGTGGGTGGGGGGGAAGGGGACTGCATCTTTGTTAAAGACACAAAGCCCTACTCTTGAAATATGTTTTCAAATCTAACATCACATTGGAATGCATGGGAAAAGATACAAACCTTTGAACTGATTAGTTCCTATATATGCCTGCTTAATGTAAGCATACAAATCTCCTTTGGCATGCTTAGAAGTTGGGGCTGTGCATGCGATTACCTATATGTGTGCATATATTTCTAAATGGGGCATGAGCGTCAAGAGATTTGTATGCCTACACTGGCATTAGGCTCACACGCAAATGTGTGCCGCAATAAAAAATATGCTGTATAGGATATTAGAAAAGTGAGTAAATTGACACACTATCTTATGGAATAAAGTAACAAAAACATCAGAGACCTGGACAAAAAGGAGGGTAAAGGGTATGCTAGAAAATGTGAAATAATAGGATTAGGGGAAAATAAAGAGACATGCCAAAATGTCCCTTATCCTACTTCTTCTCACCCCTTCCTATTACCATCTGGGAATTTTTTGCTACATTTTTCTTTTATACAATCACAAGAGAAAGAGTGAAGTTATAACTGGCCACCATGGAGTTGAAGAAGGCAAGTGGAGAATGTAGAGAATCAGACAAATTGGAGAGATTGATAGCTCTTGATGAGCACAAGATGGGGATGTTTGTAAAGATAAGCAATGCTGAAGGCAATTCTTATCGGAGAGAAGGGATTTGATAAGAGGAGTATTAGAAAACGGGCAGTATGAATAGACACTATGTCATGATTCAGCATGGCAGTGAATGGGGGAGCTGATGCAGAGCTGCATGCTTAATGAAGTGATTAGGGAGAGGAAGTGAGAATTTGAATTGGGGCTAACAGTGAACATGCCTAAACTTGTGTTCTAGAATTCACATCTAAGCAGAGATTTTTATGCTTAATATAAAAGCTTTAAATCTCATTTCCATAAATATAGTGAAACTGAGAACTTATTTTTGTTGGGAAGTAGAAAAATGAAAGACCACATTAAAAGAAAAAAGTCACCATGGGCCAAATTCTGATACATGTTAAGCAGACACTTCATTTAGGAGTGCGGTTCATTTAGCTGTGCATAGAAATTAAAAGGTGTTTTGTTTTGTTTTGAATCTGGCATTATACAACACCTGAAGTGTCAACTGCTGACAGGAGCTGCTATATAGTTTAGAGTTGCACATGCAGCACAAGTTGATATCTGAGTTTGCTCCATTGCTTGGGGTTTGAAAGGAGAAAGGGCACTTCTGGCACCCTCACAGGAGGCAGATGGAATGTGGGTTCTTAATCTCTCCTGAACACAAGACTGCTCCAGCCAAGTGTTGATTCTATCACTAGTTTCTTCTCCAGAGTGAATGGAATCATGATGCCACCCTGGCTGTTGTTGGCAGCCAGAATTGGCTGGGTGAAAGGTCAGTAGATGATCCTCTGTAAGGGTGGCACAGAATCTGCACTTCACCTCTCCTCCCCAAAGATCCAGGAAGCCAATGAAGTGTTTGCTTCAACCACAATGAATCCTGGAGCTCTCCCTGAGGTGTTGTGCTTCCGTACTGATCCTAATACAGTCTGTGTTAAAGGTACAATAGGGGCCACAGTAATTGGATAGGCATGGGGCCTTCTACTCTATTTTTTATTTTAAAATATATATATTGTCTAGTAATTTCAGGTAATGTAGAAGTAGATATACCCATTAATCAATGGAATTAAACTGAAAAACAGGAGGTTGTAGGGGCTCACATATTCTTGCCTCTACTAGCAAACTAATAGTTGTCTTTTCCTTGCCGAGTAGTTATTCAGCAGGACTGTATGTGCCATTTATGTCTGGCATTTCTCTGGAAATATCAAAGATTAACTATCTTATTTCCATCAAATTCCTCTCTAGGTGGGTTTTTGCTGTGTCCTCACAGAAGTGCTACTCTATTTGACAACTTCGGCACTCCAAAGTATGCTTCTGCAACCTGCTGAAGCATAAACATTAACATTGATGCCAACAGTTAGAGTGTTGGGGGATGGGGGACAACCTTCAATTTTCAGTGATTCTCCCATATCCAGCAAAGAACCTGCTACTGCTGACACGCTTAAGTCTTCATATGGAAGTAAGATGTCAAGTACAGGTTTCGTGTTAGCTTTTGGCACCTCAAAAGTGTAATTAAAAAACAAAAAGAAGGCTACAACCATGTCCATGGTAGATAACATATCTGACTGGCTTGCATGATGTCTTCTTTTCCCTACTTCAAAAATTGGGCTTCCTCAGTGGATACTGGCATATACCCATAACTGAGATAGATTGACAGGTCAGCATGTGTGATGGGACAGTGTAATTTTTAGACTTGGTAGAAAAATGGTAAAGACATTTTGTGAAGGGGAGAATGCCATCCTGTCACATTTTGGAGTGCAATCCAGAGCAGTGAGAGGTTGTCACTGGCTGCCTTGTAACCCTGGGTGCTCTATTGCACATCCCTTTTCTGGACATTCCAAGCATACACTGAGTGTCTGTTGACTAGCAGCTCTGGTTCAGCAACTTTGACTCCAGCAGCCTGCTTGTTACACCACAGCCATACTCTCGTCTCCACTAGCAGTGATTACTACTAGCAAAGAAATTCCATCAGACTCCCAGTCCTGAAGTTCCCTAAAACCATCTGCTCTGAATTGTCCAGCCCTCTCCTGGATCACCATTTCCCTGCTGATTCATATGTATATGGGGCTATCATTGTTTTTGGTCATACCTTGCTTAATTTACATAGGAGACAAGTAAATAGCTGACTTTCCTCCTGTATGGAAGGCAATCTGTTATCTATTCCCCATTCCCTGCCTGGTTTAAACAGCTTTTAGTCATGGACATTTAAGCCTAATATTAGTGAATACTCATAATTTCTCATATAGTGTTAATACATACATTTCACAATTCTATAATCAGCAGTGTATCATTAGCTTTCAGAAGAGTCCTTACTTGATACAGTTTTATAATATAATACAGTAATATTGCATACATTCAGTTGATTCATTTGAGGTTCAGATCCCCTGTGTTTATATCCCTGATAAAGTTTTTCTTTTCTGCTGGGGTATAGCTACCATGCTGTCTTCTCCTCCGCTTGTTAGCTTTGTTTACCTTACATATAAATTGTCCTTCATTGACACTGCCTGATGGCCAGGCTGGACAGACAAATACATATTCCTTTCTCTAGGCCAAACTATGCTTATTCATTGGTTATCAAACACGTTTTAAGACTATAATCCTAGCAGATATCCATAACTTTGTACTCACATCACACAAGATTATTCAAGATCAATGAGTTATTACATTTACGATGATATTTTACATGACACCTTTTAGATACAGATTATGACAACACTTATGTGTAATGAGTATGTCAGTTCTGACAAGAACCGCTAACATGGTAGTGAAACACCAATGGGCTTATGTCACACATCCAAATTTCACTCTTTTGAAAAAATTAACTAGCTCTCTCTCTCTCTCTCTCTCTGTGTGTGTATATATATATATATATATACACACAGAGAGAGAGAGAGAGAGCTAGTTAATTTTTTTTAAAGAGTGATATATATACACACACATACAAATATTACCTCTGGCTTTACCTATTTGCAGATGTTAATGATTCTGGATGTTCATAACTTTAATATCTGAAAAATATTAGCAAAAAATCAACTAGAGAAAATATTTGCTCTTTAATTTAAAAAAAATGAAACATAATTTGTTACTTGGAAGGTGGGGAATTGGGTAGATTTTACACTTGGGAGGCTACAAGGTAATCATAATCTGTAACTGGGAATGGGGAAGAAAGAATAACAGATGACAAGTAAATAGTATTTCTTTAGACCTTTAGCATTTTGAACCACTATTTACATTTTGACACTGCTTTGACAGTGTCAACAGTGAAAGCTTCCAACACCACAGTCAACATGGAAGCATCTAAAATTAGTCTCAAAGAATTAGTGGCATTTTGAAGTTACAGCAAATAACTGTTTTGAGATTTATAGTTTTTAAGGCTAGAAGGGTCCACCACGATCATGCAGTCCGACCTCCAACATGACCCAGGCCACAGAACTCCATCCAGTAATTTCTGCATGAAGCCCAGGACGTCTGCTAGAGCTATAATATAACTTTCTGAAAGAAATCCAGACTTGATTTAAAGATTTCAAGTAATGGAGTCCACCTCATTCATAGATGAGTTGTTCAAATGATTAATTACTCACAATTAAAATTCACACCTTATTTGTCTACCTTCAGCTTCCAAATTCTGGATTTTGTTATACCCTTTTCTGCCAGATTAAAGAGCCACCTGTGATCAAAAGACATCTTGATGCCAAATGGCAGAGAGCACAGGAAGTGCATAGGTTTGTACAGGCATCCCCTGGGTTGGATATATGCCTAATAATTCATTGAAGGTGTCTACCCAGAGCCAGTAGCTCTCTGGTCATCATAATCATTACAAAATTGTTTCAGTAAGAAAAAAATATCCAAAATGTGGAAATGGTTCATTGTGGCACCTCCAAAACCGTAACAAAACATTTTGACTTTCCATTTTGGAACATTGTTTCGTGTGGGAATTTACCTCAATTTTATTCAGAAAAATTGTAAAACTTTTTTAAAAACCTTGAAGCTAAACATTGAGCTTTGGGTCAAACAAAATGCTTTGTTTGATCTGAAATCAATTTTTTTGACTTTCATTTCACTTAACAATTTGAAAAAAAAAAAAGTCATTTTGGGTTCCTGAATGATTTCTTTGTTTATTATTTGGGGGTTCGGCCACTGAACACACACACACACACACACACACACACAGAGGTTATTCACTCAGTTCTAGTTCTCTTGAATCCAATTTCACTATTGAAATGAGTCAGCTGACCAGGGTTCAGCCCACAATATAACTTCTTTTAACAGACAAAACAAAGTAATAAAAATATCTTACTTTATAAAAGAAAAAAAGACTCATTTGTATTAAACTGCATGAAATAGTTATACAATGCAGTATCCAGATTCTCCTTTCATGAGTGGCAGCAGGAGGAAAACAGTTCAACCTGGAATCAAAACACCCTGGAGCACTGGGTAGCCTGCTTATTTTGTTCCCCTTTTCTTTTCAACGTTTCCACATTGTGTAGCTTGAGGGTTTTGTTGAATCATTTTGAAGCAAAATCATGCAGAATTTCTCATAGGAGAGCCTTCAATACAGTCACTTTCATTTTTTTTTACTTGCACAAAAGATAGGTCTGTACTCTGTGCATAGATGAAGATGCTCTTGGGACCCAACTTGTGTATGCAAAAAGAGAGGTTATTGCAAGAGTGCATATATTTTCAGATAAAACTTGACTGTGATGTGGTTACTGTTGTACAGTGCTTGTCTCTTGACCTCCAGATAGTGAGGTAAATTTTTAGCAGAGTGGATCATAACAAGGTGTATAATGCTTATTATCGATCTGTTAATTTTCCATACACTGAACAGAAATTCTATTCCAAATTGAGGAATTGTCAACGTAACATAATCCCCTTGGCCATGTATTTGATAGCTTTGTATTGTTTTCAAGTTGAGCACTTATGTTGGATACATGCCATTAACATTTAAAATTACTGATGATTTTTTTAAAAACTAAACTGTGATTCTTGCCAAAAATATAAAAGAAAGAAATGGTTCTCAGGTTAAATACACAGTGTTTTCCAGAATGTACTAAAATTTAATTAGTTACTTTTGATTTCATACACAATAACCCAACTATTTGTTCGAGGAGCCCCTAATGTAACTTAAAACACGAATATCAAAAATCCCTTTAATTACGACTAAACTGCAGCATTTCTACCCATGTAACCCCCAAATAGCAAACTGTACCAATTAGAAGTTGAAACAGTCCTCTTTTTCTAACCATTAACTATCCTCAAAATTTTCCTTCCCTTTCCAAACAGGAAGAAAAGCTAAGCTCTACAGCAAGGCATGAAGGCAATCAGACAGGCTATTTAGGGCTATATGTGGAAAGCCAAATGATGAGGGCCCCACTCAACAAACACCAATCAACACTTCAGCAATATCACATCAGGGGACCGTCTAGCGTGCATATGGTAAACTGCTGGCCCCTGACTTGTGTCAGACCTGATCAGTTATATGTTCTGTGTAGTGACTGCCCAGCAAAGAGGCTGTAAGCGCTATTATCTTTTAGCGTTAGTGGAAGAAGTCAGCTTTTTGGAATGAATTTCTGTACTTGCTGTTGTCTATGACATGTTTCATTGATGATCATGATGGCTATAAGCATGCAGCTATGGATTTGGTACGTAAAGCATACATTCCTCGCCCAACCACTGGTTATCTCCACCACCCATCTCAGGAGTAGAATTCCACATTTCTCTAGACTAACACAAGTCCACTTGATTTAAAAATAATTACCACTTTCTTCTCTCCACCCCATTGCAGAATGCCTCATGTTCTCTAGTTAAAAATAAACTGAGATTAAAATAAGGAGTTTTATTTGTGGCCTGCAAGTAGAATCTGAAAAGAAACCTAACTATATGGAATGTATTCCTATAAACACTGCCTCTACTAGTGCTTCTCTCAAGCCAAATGACACTTCTTTATACCAGTTTTATACATGTCTTTATATGTCAATGGAGCTATGCCAAGTTATACCAGAGGATATGTTTTGGGGGAAGCAGCGTAGGCTCTTATTTGATCTTTACAAATTAGTCATATCTGAGTGAATAATTTGTGACAATTAATTTAACCAGTGAATTTAACTTCTTTTCTGTTCATGGAATATCCACAATCAGATCAGTTTCTTTTGTTTTGCTTCTAGAATAAACAAACCTTTAAATAACTACTATCTCCTTATAGCTCCTTATTATCTCCCCACCATGTTGTTCACCCTACTCCAATTAGAATTCGGTCCTCTGGCTAGGCTATTTTAGACAGTTCAACATGTGCCAGCAAAAGCACAAAATAAAGGAATCTTCACCCCCAACAGTCTCAGCACTCAGCTCTCTCCATACACACAGGCCCAATTGCAACATCCTGCCTCAACACCCATCAACAGGTACCTGGGCTCTTATCAACACTAAAATGTGGTCCAAGCCCACCCTCCTACAAAGGCTCTGGCCAGCCAGCCCTTAGCCTTCAACCAGGCTTCTTGTTCCTAGGTATGAGCAGTTGATCTGCTCTTCTCCCTAGTCAGTCCTTAAGAGATGGAAAGCCCAGCAGTTAAGTCAAAACCCAGCACAGGTGTAGTAGCATGGTGGGCTAACAGAACAAGGGTGACTAGCCCAATGCCTCTTGGCCCTTAAAGAGCCAGGACACTTCGTTATTCACCTCCCCCTCCCCCCCCACACACAACATGGCCCCAGGGCAAATTTTATGATCTGAGAAATTCCCCTCCTGTACGTCTTGTATCCCGCTCATTTATGTCTTCTGCCTCAGGTCTGTGATCATAGATGCTCTAACGCCCCCTCAAGTTACTAACCATTGAGACTCCTTCAGAGTCTCTTGACACTCTTCCTCCAGTTGCCCCCAGGTATACCAATAAAGAGTTAGCTGGTGACTGCAAACCTGTTTCCTTGTGGGGCACCATCAGGGTTTCCACTACTTCCCACTTGGGCACTGTTAGAGTTCCCAATGCCCATTGCACTGGCCCAGTTTTGGGACACTGGTTAACATCACACATTACTGACTGGAGCATAGCCAACTCCTGCTAGAGGAGCTGGCACCATTGCTTCTTGTATTCCATTTCTATCTTTGTACGATCACAGTTCCTGTTCGAGCTCCACAACCTGTGGTATGATTCTCTGTCACTCCCTCCAGCTCTCTCAACACTCACCAATGGGCACCTGGGCTCTGGTCAACTGAACAATCCAGTTCAAGCCCACCCTCCTACCCTTTGGCTAGCCACAATCGTCATTGAGTCCCTGACTCTCAGCCAGGCTTCTTACCCCAAGGTGGTAGTAGTCTGTCAGCTCTCCTCCCTAATCAGCCCTCAACTGCTAGAGTTTCTTTTTCTTAAATTCAGTGCCAAGCACAGGGGCAAAAGGGCAGGGCAACCTCAGCAGGGCTGACTGGCCCCAAGCTTTCTGGCCCTTAAAATAGATGGCCACCCAGTTACACCCACTCCATGGCCTCCTGAATGTTTGTCACCCCCATTTGTAGAGTCACTGGAAATCTTAGGACCAGATTTTCTACTGCACACAGTATCTGTAAAAGCTCCCAGAACCTAGAGCTGGTTCTACACCAGCCTCAGTCCAGGCATTGTTCAGAGCACCCTTAGGGCTGTTCTAGTCTATTCCATATCACTATCATACAAGAAACCATCTACTAGCTGTAGACCACTAGAGCACAGCACATTCCAGCCACACCTCCTCCCCTTGTAAATCAAGGTTTTCAAGGGGGGAGATGGTGTAGGAGCCAGAAATACCAGATCTATACCAGTCTGGGATTCCCTCAAACTGGAGGAGTCCTCATAGGGGAGGCCATAATCTTTCCAGACCTTTTGTTTACCACTGTAGTTCAAAAGAGTCAGTGCTGACAGGGAAAATCTGGCCCTTAAATTGTAAGCTTTTTACATTTATTCAAGTCTGTGTCCTCCCATGTATGTTACAGAAGTGATATGTACACTTTCGGGCACAGCAAAATAAATACTAAATAAAAATAATTCATGTATTCAACTATTTTTTTAAAATATTGCAACCCTCCACCCCAAGATTGTGTATTGGTGTACACTATTGTCTGCCACTGAGAGTCAAGCTGAGCAAATTTGTTGTGATTGGTCAGATACTTTTCCAAGTGGATGACTGCTATAATAAGTATGCACACTCACCCCTGTACATTTAAATTTGGGTTCTATGAATTCTTAGCATGCAGCTTTGAAAGTTGCCTTGTAGAAACACTTGTATCAGTAATACTCAATTGCATCCCTGTTCATTAAAATTAATACAAGAGGACACATCTGAATTTAGTTATTTGGTAAATTCCAGCCATTATTCAGTAGTATTCACTCTGCTCAGGCTAGTGCAAAGCCCAAACCTAAATCCATATGGAAACTGAAATGCTAAAATAACATACTATTGTAGTAGAAAAATTATTCACTGTGAACGTTTTAAGATATTCCTATGCTAAAGAAAAGTATTTTTTATTTTGTTCAAGCTCTTGAAATTAAGCTGAACTCTTTAGACCCGGAGAAGTTAAAAAACTGGAAAATATTTCATGGGTATGTGTTTATTTAATTTAAAGGCTGCTTTCTCCCCACAGCCAGTTACTTTCCAGGGGACAAGTAACTATGAATCATTTAGAAGGCTACTCTACAGAAATGTGAGTTTGCAGGTACTAGAGTGTAAAAGCTCTATGGGTTACCCTGGTTCAGCATCATGGAGTCTCAGCCGGGTTCAAGAACAGCAGAAATATTTATACAGTGCTATTCATATGGGATGTCCCACAGTCCTTTGTAATAGAAAATAACATAACAGGAGGCTAAACAAACGCTCAGTCAAAAGCCAGTCTCAATATACTGGACTTCATTCAATCCATAGCAAGAGACAGACTCTGATTTCTTGATGATGGAAGACTCCAATTGTACAAGTGTGGAGGTGCATAATGGGGAAGAAACATCCCTTGCCCCAACTGACTAAAATGAGACGGTGGAACATTTAACAATCCCACATACTGTTGGGGCTGAGATCGATAGTAGGGATTTATCAAGTCAGAGATACAGGAAGGGTTGCAACCAATACAAGTAAAATGATAAAAATCAATATGAAGTGCTACAGGCAATCACTGTAGAAACTCCAGCTCACGTACAATATACTGAACTTCCTTAGCCCTAGTAATAAGCTGTGTTATAGCATTTTGTATGTGGGAAACCCTACGAATTGAACTTTATACAAGTCTAAAAAAAGAATTGCAATAATTAATTAATCAATCAATCATAGCTTCAGTCCTGCAAACTTATGCACATGACTGTTTTCATACATGCAAGCAGTCCTATTGAATGGAAAATTGGAGACCATGGCATTTATTTACCTATTGGTGAAATAAAGATATAATATTCCTGGATTGCTGTTGACCAAATTCTTGATTAATACACAGATATTTTTACAGTGCTAGCTAGCCAAGCCTATCAGCCAGAACTAGGAGGATCACTCCAGCAAACTCCAAAACACAGTGCACAAATACCATTAGGCCAGATTGTGAATCCTTATTCATATTGGTGAGGAAGCAGACCTACTGATTTCAACTCTACTAGTCAAACATGAATAAGGGGCTCACAATCTGGTACTTGTATGGTGCACACTCACCATTAGACCACTCCCTCACTTGAGAGTGTGATATTACAAGCATATGCATCTCTAGCACCACCTGCAGGTCATCTGCCTTTGTACATAATTCAGCCCTTGGACTGAGAAACATCAAAGCTGTTTTGGGGCAACAAAAGTTCAAACTAGAAATCAGGATCTCTCAATAAATCCACCCTTCTATGGGCCCTGTCTTCATTCTCCTTCTTCAGCTACTCTGAAGTCTTCTCCCCCAGCTCTAGTATTGAGGACTAGCCCTTCAGAATAAGTCTTTTGGAGATCTCTGCTCTCTTGTAGACACAGGAATCCCTCTACTGCCTGAATTCCCTCAGCCTATTTATAAGGTCCAGTTGTCTGTTGAGTTATCATCTGATCCTTCTTTAGTCCTGCCCTCTCTGGCTGACAAGTAACTAATTGCAGCTCAGCTGGAGTGAGTGTGTCTGCCTGGCTTTTAACCCTTTCAAGTCCATGATGGGGGTCCATCTCAACACAGTGCTATAAAGACTGTAAGTGCTTGCCAAACCCAGGGGAAGCATGCAAAAATGAAGAAGGTTGATGATGAGGGAAGGGACTTGGGAGACAAAATATTCCCACCTTGTAGCACACTAAGCTCCATTTGTGCCTATCTATTTTTAACCCACAAAGGTCCTTTGGCTCTTATTCCCTCTCTGACAATATGTGGTTGCTGAGTATTAATTATTATTGGTGTATTGCATATGATCATATTTTGGTGTAAAGTCAGGGATCAGTCAGGAGAAATATCATAAATCATGGATATCAGAGCAAAATTATGCAGTCCAAGTTGTGTATTATAATAACTAAATCTTGTCTTCAAACCTTTTCTGTACATCTAATTTTAAATGTTTGAGGCACTTTTATATTTTCCTGTCTCCTTCCTTCTCACAACAGTCTTCTGCTTAGGGTCAGGTTTCTCTCTTGTTTTGGTATCATTTAGGTAATGTCCTCCTGCCACTGCTTTACCTTTACCTCATTTTTCTTTACCCTCCTCATGGTCTTATTCTTGAGAACTGAAGGAACTGAGGCTGGGAATTTTTCAAGAGTCCTAAGGGACTCCTATTGAGGTTGGATGCCTAATTGCCTTAGGCTTCTTTGAAAATACCCGCCTGACAGTCAGAGGGCCAGATCCTGAGTGAGTTAAATTGGCCTCGCTCTATTGAAGTCAATGAAGCACCACATATTTATATTAGCTGAGGATCAGGTCCATGATTTTTTTCTAAATACCAGCCTTGCAAACCCAGCCTGAAATCAGAAAGGAACACTGGTACAACCCTATTAAAGTCAGCAGAAGTTGCACCCATATAAGTAATGGGCAAATTGGGCTTAATTAACTTGAAATATTTGTAAATCAGTAACTGAATTCCATGGGACAGATCCTCAGTGGGAGTCAATCATGTAGATCAATTTTGATGGCAGCTATGCTGATTTAAACCAGATGAGGAGCTGGCTTTTTTTTTTTGTATGGGATACAAACTTACAGTGTAGGTTACTTGTCAGTGGTCTGGGGTTGGAGTGGAGCTCTTCTTTCTCAATTCTCACGGTATGGTCTCTTAGAGATCACAGTTATCTGTCATAAATTAAACCAGCCTCTAGATTGTTCAAATATATGCCAGGGCAGGGGCAGTTGCTGATAAGAATCCAGGAGCTATAAATTCCTCCCTGATAACTATGAAACCCCCCCTCCCACCCACCCACCCTCTTGTTGTGCTGAGTAGATCACAGAAGGAACCTGCCATGGGTAGGGAGAGCTACCAGACATGGGCAAACCTGGTCAAGATAGATGAGAAACAGGTCCTTATTTTTAGCTATGTAAGAAAAACCTAATAATCAATAAATTATTTTCCTGCACAGAAAGCAGGAAAGATCAGTAATTGGTTAAAGACTGACTGGAGACCATTGCTAAAAAGGGGCATCCCAGACAGAGTGTTTATATGCTGTATTGTGAAAAATGTCCAACACTATGATGCAACCTAGATGGATCTTAGCTCCATTAAGAGCTTTATCCATTCATAAGCATAGTAAAACTTTTGGAAGATTTCTGATTGACCAATGAACTACTTATTGAATGTTAGCATGAAGTCTTTGAAACTCAGCAAAAAAAAAATATAATCACGGATATGTAAGGAACAGCTCACTTTCTAATCATTGTTGAGTCTGTTGAACCTTTCAATATCTTGTTCTAGTTCTTTCAGTGGTAGGGTAGCAGTGTAGTAAATTATATCTCTGCCAACTTCCTGTGATCTATTCGCATCCCAACATTGCTGTTGCTGATTCATTACAGTTCTGTGAGGCTCCTATGCAGGGCTGCTCCAGTAAGACCCAATGAACTATCTCAATAACTGTGTTCATTGTATTTTAACTTTTAGTGAGACAATCCATAAGGATGCATAACACACCAGTCAGGGAGGCAAGATTGGAGATGGGACAAAACTACAAGAAAGATTCCAGGTGGTTGGACATACTATTTTAAAATAAAACTCTACTTGAAGAGCTGCAGAAATACTGTAAAAGTTAGTCTCTGCTGGTGCTAGTGATGTGATAGGATGAACTCCCTCTCTCTCTCTGATAATATACAGTAGTGGTTGGGAAGTCAGCCTGAACTGCTGCACTATATCTTAACTTGATCCACGGAATTTATGTCTACAGATAGGTTAGATTCAAATGCACAGAGGCATGGATCAGGGAGCTTTTCTGGTTCTGTTGAAAAATGGCCAGAAATCTTATGAGAACATCTGTTCCCATCAGATTTACTCCAGTCTGCTCCAAGTAGCACAAAACTGCTACCTATGGCCATGGAGTGATTGGGTATTTCCCCTTATCATGCTGCATTCTTGCTCATTTTCCCCTCTGGGAAGTGACAATTTTACCTCTGCTTATGTCAGGTCTTACTGATTCTACTGCAGGATCCACCAGGAATTAACCAAAAGGCCACAATGGGGTTGTTGGGCATGTATATATCCATTTAGATTGTTCTATGGCCCACATCCCAGTACTAGGTGAGCCAGGAGATGAAGTTCCAGCTACACATAGTAGACCTTTTCTCAGTACCTCTTCACTATCCATCTTTGCTCACTGCAGTGTTGCGTGCTATTAAATAAGAATATTTCTATTTATTTGGCAAGGCTGGAAACAATAAATATGAATTGATCAAGTATGCAGCCAAGTGTAGAAGCATACTTTTTTGGCTTTGGAAGAAGTTATCTGCAGTGAGAGAATATTGCTGTTACTAAGGAAATGTTGTTTGTAGCCAAAGAAATACTGGTATTTAGAAACTAGGTTTCATTACACAAAGAATCCTGTATTTTTTCTAGGAGAAGCCTGTACTTTATGCTTTTGCTCTCTATGTTAGGGTTTTGTTTCTTTCTTTTGTTTCTAAGCTTTCTTTCAGCATATCTTCAATATATGGTTGAGAACATAGATCTGTATATAACAGAGCTTATATTCCCCCCCACCCCCAAGTCTGGCTCTCTCTGTCTAACAGGGAACATAACTCTCATCTACTACTCACATGGTCTTAGTGGGTTACATATCTAAGCTGAAGTATCTAAGTCACATCATGGCATTCTGCTTCAGTGGATGTAGTGTGGATGATTCAATATTGCCCAAGATGCACTGACTATAAGGAACTATCACTGACTCCTAAAGCCTCTCACAAAGTCAAAGGGGTAGATCCGCAGTGCGGTTTAGGCACCTGTGTTGAAAATGTAGCTCCTCAAAACTCAGCTCAGCTACTACCTAACCCTGTAGGTGCCTAAATTCCCTATGTGCCTAAGTTTCCACCGACTAAGTTCCCTGGGTATCTAAAAATCTGCCAGTGAGCATGCAGACAGCCACCCAATTCCTGACGCCCAGCACCTATGCCATACCTAAGCCCCAGGAGTATCCTCAAACCAGACATTCCCCACCTGTCTCACCTTAAGATCCTGATTGGTAGGTGTTTTCAAAGGCTGCCTAACAAATCAGGCCCAAACAAAACACCACTGTCAGAGAGGTGGTACCCTTCCCCTTATGATCTTTAGCCCCAGCATGTGAGACACCTGATTTGGAGCAGGGATTTGAACCACATTCTCCCTCTTTTGCTGGCCCAATAATGAGTTGTTTCTACAAAGTGGAAAAGTTTATACTGGAGAGAGAGAAACACTGTCAAATATCCCAGTGGTTAGGTCTCTCTCCTCAGAGGTGAGGGGGTCAAGTCCCTGCTTACAATCAGGCACACAGGGGATTTGAGCCTGGGGCTCCCATATCCTGGATGATTGTCCTAACCACTGGGCTAAAACTTATGGGATGGTAGTGGTTAGCACACTCACCTAGGATGTTCAGAGACTCAAGTCCCTGTCCAATGACCCCTGAGCAATATAGCTAGGCTGATCTAAATGTTAAGTATAGATCAGTCATTAGGCACCTAACCCTCCCCATGCTTAGGCACCTAATTCTCTTAGACCTGGGTGTCTAACTCAGGGCTGTGGGTTGAGGACACCTGAAGTCAGGGGTTACAATGCTGAGCTTAAGTCCCCTTTGTGGCTCTAGGCCAACGTGACCTTTATGCGTAATTGACTATTTTAGCCCAGGGAGTCTGCTGATACAGACCATTTTGTATCTTTGGTGCTGAAATGTGCCACTTTGGATAGTCACCATTTTATGGCCTGATTCAAAGACCATTGAAGTCAGTGGGACTATTTCACATGCTTAAAAGATAAAGATGTTCTGAAGTGTTTTCAATATTGGGGCCTAAATTACTAAGACAGACTTAACTTTCAAGTTATTATGAAACATTTTATGAGGTCTTAGTATGAAGTGCTATAAACATTTTTATCAGAAGCTTTCATTGACATTGAAATAACAGATCTACAAACCCAGCTTGTATAATGCCTGAAGTTTTACAGTAATTTTTGCAGCAAAATAACATTAGAGTGTTGCATGATGTTAAAGAATGATAAGGCAAGAATATTTCCTCTATAGACTTTAAAGAACTACCATGGCAGAGAAAAATATTTTTTAAAGTAAAGGTACAGTAATTTTGCTGTCAGAGTACCTGAAGGCATGCAATAAGAAAGTAAAGCATACTGCAAAAAATGTGATGCTGTATGCTATGTCACTTTCCTGAACTGTGATTTTCTTTTCTTTTCTTTTTTTTAAATCTGTGTGAAGTAGGGGAGGAGTCTTATGAACCAAGTAGAAACAGAAGTCAGGTAAGTGCAAGTAAATATAGTGCAGTGACAGTCCCCGGAAACTGTAGTTTTCAAGTTTTCACCATAATCAAAGTGTGGCATCTAAACTTAGGTATCTTAAATGCCAGATATAGGAATCAAGTCACAATCCTGCCAGCATAGACTCCTGTAACCTTGCAGGATTCCAATTCTGGCATAGCCCAATGGAGACCTGGAGTTTAAAATAATAGTCTGGCTGCAAGCTCTACATCGTAGCATTCAATATACAAAATTAAGCTGGTTATCTTGTCACACAGCTCACATGGTACATTTCTATCTGTGATTGGATGATTGCAACACTTAGAATTAAGTATCTAGTTTGAGTATTTCAACATTTGTTTCCCATGAATATTCTCTAATAGTCACTTAAAATTTGAAGTTTCCATGAACAGTCCCACAATTATTAGACTATTCCTGGGACACATGTGAGAATTGGCATGTGAAACAGGTGAAACAAAATCAGTTTTTTTATATTCTATTGAGTATTCCCAAAGAATTTTTTGATAGATATTTCCCCAACTCTAGTACACATTCCATTTTATATGAGCCAGAGGAAGATGATGAGCAAGAGAACAGAGCATGATATTGCAGACCTTTGTTGAAAGCACAGGGAATGTAAACAATTTATCAGAGCCTGATTAGGGCCAGCAGGATTCTGAGGCTCATTTCTAATAGCAAAACTTGCAAAAAGACCACAAGGCAGAGAAAAGGGTCTTAAAGTCCCTTTATACTGTGACAGATTCACTGTGTATATTTAAGTAACGTATGTGTTCACAGGGAACATAATTTAGGAAAAAGAGATAGTGCTTCTTACAGATACTTCCAGTATTTCATTGCACATTCTGGCTTAAAGATATCTGCAAACTAAATGTGTTAATGAGCTTCCTTATGCTGCTATAAATATATAAATCAAAGCAGATTTATAAGAGCGTTGTTCTTGCTTTATGATGAAATATTTTTCAGCTAAAGCCAATTATATTTGCAGTGGCTTATCACAGCAATTATATGAAGCAGCAGGCCAGTCAGTAATGACTTTTTTGTTAGGGGAGTGCTAAGAACACTTCCAACAGAGCTCCATTACCTGGATTACAATCACAGTTTTAAATTAGGTACGAATGCATGTAATTTATTTTTGTTTTTGTACTTAATTGGTCATTAACTTGTTCATGCCAATGATTTCTTTTCTATGCCAGTCACTCATTAAATATTTGCTGAAACACCCAGCCAGAAAAGTTCCCTATTGAAGAAGGAACATTTAAAAGCATTCCTTATAAAGCAGTTCTAGGGCTATGTGGCTCCTCCATTTCCCCACAAACAGTTTCTCTCCCACCTCATTACCTAGCACATAGTTTCACCGTTTTACCTATCATAATTAATAAAAGACCACAGGAGCATAGGAATAGTGATATTGGATTGAACTAATGGTCTATTCAGTATGTTGGTTCTATCAGTGGCCAGCAGCAGATGCTTCAGAGGAAGATGAAATGAACAATTATGCAATAACCTTCTCACAGAGGAAGTTTCCTCTTAACCCCGGCAGTTAACAAGAGGGTTTATAGCTCTTTTCTTTTATCTCCTCTAATGTATATGTGGATGTTCTCATTAGCCATATAAATGTTTAATCCCTTTAAAAATTCTACTAATCTTTAAGGATTCTGTGATATTTTGTGGCAATGAGTTCTCCAGGTTAATTATGCATGCGTAACAAACTATTTCCTTTTTATCAGTTTTAAATTTAAATCCAGCCCATTTATTTCTTTATAAAGTAATATGATGAATCTATATCGTCCAATTTTCTGCTTCAGCCATTTCACTTGAGAGAGTGTATGCATGAATATAATGACAGGAGGATGACCTAATAGACTTTCCCATCTCTGGCTCTTTGGGTCTATGTGTATTGTTACAGGTGGAGCTGGAAGCCCTCTGCTGGCAGCTCTCCATGCTGCAGGGAGGGGAATCCTGCTTCCAGATCCTCAGCTGTTTTAAGCTTCCCTGTTTCAGCAGGTTGCAGCACAGGTTCCTTTCTTAGTCTCTCTGACATATTTCTTAGGCACCAACAGTCTGTCTGCTACCCCTTCATGGAAATAGAGCCTCTCAGCCCACCTGCCTGAGGTCCCCAGGACCAGTGCTGACCCCAAGGTACCTCAGTAACTTAAACCTACCTTCGCCTAGAACTCCACTCCAAGGTGTGAGCCTCCTGGGCTACCATTCAACTTTTTCAGGAGGCCAGATGATGTGTGGCATGTAACACACAGAGACAGACTTTGTACAGGACTCTAACACCAGGGTCTCTTTTTCTTAACAGATAAATCCAAGAGAATGCAGATCATATAGAACAACACAAACCAGAGACACAGAACAGGGGTGGCCAGGTGACATGACCCCATCACCTTTTATCTGCTTTAAGGGCAAGCAATGGTGGAAGAGCAGAGAGGAGTAAGAGGGCGGGACCTTGGGGGAAGAGGCAGGGTGGGGCCTCGGGGGAAGGAGCGGAGTGGGACAGGGCCATGGTTTGGGCACTGGTGTCCCTCCTCCCCCCCCTTCCGGCGCTCCTGCCACAAACATCCTCAACTCAATGACTCACACTAGCTCATCCTTCCCTGAGCAGTCCTTGGGGGCCCATCTGTATTCAGGAAGGCAGGGTCCCCCTGCTTCTGCATGCTGCTCCTCTTAGCTTGAGCTTGTTAAAAACAGTCAAAGAGAACACATAAAGAGCAGCATCTGCCCTTTTTAACCTCTGAAGCCTTTTATCAGGTGGCAGCCTATTCAGCCTCCTCAGGTGACCTGAGATGTGTACCAGCTGATATTTTTGCTCGGGAATCTCTCCTCTGATAAACCAGTTCCCCTGGTTGGGACCCAAGCTATTGTTTGGATCCATTTCATTTCAGTGGTAGAACTCTTTAAGTCAATGACCTTCTTTTGTTATCCCTTTACCACACCAGACTTCGGAATTTCAGTCCAACATGGAGGCAAAAAGAGAATAGAGAAGGCTAAAGGGATTGTATATTCAAAATGTAGTTGCAGTTTGGTAACATTCATACAGAGAGGTCATAATCTCACACAGAATTCATCTACAGACAGATTCCCCAAATCCCCATGTGTGTGTGTGTCCATCTACCTATAGATCTGCTATAGAAGTGTGACTGAACTGGAACCCTGAGTACAGATACAACCAAATCTTGAAATTTTGAAATCCAAAATCATGCTTGATTCCAAATTTCACAGATTCTTGGCTCCACAGCTGAGATCTATTGGAAGAACTGGGTGAATACTGGCGAAAAAAAATCTGCAAATTTTTGTGAACCCCATGCTTTGTCTCCCTCAAGTGACTGGATCACAAAGAAGTTTATGAGTCTGATGTGGCCTTTGAGCTGAGAGAGATGTCTTTGTGCTCAGGCACTACAATGCTGTGACTATTACATCCAGAGGTTCTAGATTCAGTCCTTGCTCCTGTCCACCTAGAGGCATCGTGTTACATTTGTTTGAATTTAAATATAATTTCCCTTCAGTCATGTTTGAAGATGTGTCATGTCTGCGCCACATGAAGATTTGCGCAAACAAGTTTTAGTTGAGAGATGTGATTTTGAAGAATTATTAAGTACCTGAAAAAAAAAAAAAACAGTGTTAGCTCCTCCTGCTGGCTTTTCCGCACTAGCTATATATCTCTTGATCTGATTCCTGTGGAATTCTCACCAACTTAAGTCTTTTCTGCATGGAGACCTTCCTAAATCATGCACACTTTCTCCACTAATGTTGGTACATAATGAAGGAAGCAAACAAAAAGGGTCATTATAAATCCAGCTCGGTCAGAAATGTAGGAGAAAATCAATATTGGCCAAATGGAATTGAGCAACATTGGTAGGAAAATATCATTGGTCATCTAAAAGACTATTCAAAGCAATGGAGAGTAAAGCTAAAAGATAAAGAAATAATTGTGCTTTTAAGCAGTCAAAGTGCAAAATGGTTTAAAAAAGTAATTTAGATGATAATTTTATGAATGCAATTGACTCCAGTCAGTTATCAAAATCCACCAATCACACTCAGGGCTTATTTAATATCCAGTGGCTCTTCATAGAAGAGTCACTCATGATGAAGGAAAGGGGTGATATAAATGTAGGTGAGGATGAAGGAAATGTTAGACACTATGGGGAAGAGAAAAGATTTTAATCACTGGATAGAAGCATTATCAAATAATTCAAAAATGCCTGAATTGAAAGAGGGCTTTAATTTCAACTGAGGCTTCAGATGAGTGCAGAGAATTATTCAAGATTCAGTATAATCACTTATGATGTCATAAGATCTTCTCAATGGAGTTTACAGCTGCCTATAACTTTTAATTCATGGTGCATAACGTCCAAATATGGTGTACTGCTTTTTAAGCCTAGATGTTAATGTTGTGAGAACACTTTTCCTCCACACTGAGATAGTCGAAAGCTCTGCGGCTGTATTCCTTTTCTACAGTCACTGCATACGTGTCTGACTCCATGTACTCTCACACCTACAGATATCTCTTGGACCAGATCCTTAAATTATTATATGAGGGGGATAGAGAAGGAGTCATCATTTTGAAGGAGTCACTATATTGTAACACATTCAGAAAGATCCAAATACCTGTCTGGTAAGTTTTCAACTTTCAGCTTTTGTTTGAAGCCAGACAAGATACCTGTGTTGACTGGAATTTACATAGAGTAAGTAGGCACTCCTGCAAACTATTCTCCACTTCCTGCATTAACTTGCCAAAAATATCCACTCCTAATGCTGGGCAAAAATTTTTAACCAAAGCTCTTTTTCTTCGCTGAAACATTTCATGACAAATTCACCAAATTGTTCACCAAATTGTTTCATTTGGAATAAACAAAATAACAACAACAAAAGAGTATGGGAAAAGAGCAGTTTTGTTTTGACATTTTCAAAATGAAACATTGCAATTTTTCAAATTCAAAGTGACTTTTTTTTCCAGATTTTTCCTCAATTGTATTTTTAAAGGGTTAAAACCTTGAAAATGAAACAAAACATTTTGTTTCTGGTTAAAATATTTCGTTCAACCTGAAACTAATTTTTTCAACACTTTCAGTTCAGCTACTGAGCCAAAAACCAATCAGTAATTTACATAAGTCCAACACCCTGTAACTGCTGCTACCCACAGTGTCTCCTGTCTGTATAAGACTCTAGTGACTACCTGAAAAAAATCACTGGACTAGAATAGCTATCCTCTAGCCAAAGCTATTTTTATCCCTCATAGCTTTTCAGATTCATTTACTCATTACAGACGTAAGTATACAATTCCTCTTTACTCCCTGGTTCCTTTGGCCTGAAATAGTAGCTGCTGTCCATTGACACCAGTTGTGGGGTATATTGGAGGACACAGGATCTGCCCATATGACAAAAAGCCTATTGAATTTAATAGGATTGGATGGTCTCTATAGAAAAACTTTTAATGTTTCTTTCTAACCATACTACATTCTATATAAAAGAGAATTCTATAGAATAGTCCAAACCAAAGTTCTATCATGTTTTTCCATAAGGGCACTATGAGCAAGTGACATTCACCCTGCTCCAAATAAAGTATAACAGGATTTATAATGTTGATTTACCCCTTTCCTGCGGTACGGCTCTAATAGAAACCTAAATAGCAACAATGGAATGTAAACTTCAATCTAACATTTCTCTACAAGCCTGACTGTTCTTTTGTTTTCTGATGGTCTTCCCTATTTATTATGATCATTATCTATGATTAATTTGTATTGCTCTATCATGTTGGGGGCAGTTATGCACAAGGGCCCCAATATACTAGGTATATACCAGGGATCGGCAACCTTTGGCCAGTTTGTTTACTTGCTGCATCCGCAGGTTCGGCCAATGGCGGCTCCCACTGGCCGCGGTTTCGCCTCTCCAGGCCAACTGGGGAGGCGGGAAGCGGCGGCCAGCACATCCGTCAGCCCACACCACTTCCCGCAGCCCCCATTGGCCTGGGATGGCGAACCTCGGCCAGTGGGAGCCACGATTGGCTGAACCTGTGGACGCGGCAGGTAAACAAACCGGCCTGGCTTGCCAGGGGACTTACCCAAAGGTTGCCGATCCCTGGTATATACAAACACAGAACAAAAAGATGGTCCCTTTTCTGAAGAGCTTACATCTAAATATAAGACAGCAGATTAAAACAACAGAGAGACAAAGGGAACACAAAGAAACAATGAGACAATACCAGTTAGGAAAAAGTGGTCACATTGTCCCGAGTTTCCTCTGGAAGAAAGAGTCACTCCCCTTGGTCCTATGAGTCAGAATGAGTCAGCAGACCTTATTCATCAGCTTTCTGCAAGGTTCTAAAATTCCTGTTATCACGTGGGTTAACAGAAAAGTCCTTCCACACTGTTACCAGAACATGAACATGGATACCATGTGCCCCTACTCCTAGTCCTGCAGTCCCAATTTTAGCCAACCTAGCTAAAGGTTGCATGGACATTACCATGTCCCTACGGATTGCACTAGCATCATTGTGTGGCTGTTCTACCTACAATCATCGCATGCAGCCCCTCTGTGGAGCTCAGTTGATGAGGTGGGCCTAGTGCAGCGCGTACAAGTCTGATTACCTTTGCTTTGAAGTGACCAAACACTAACCAATGGGTGCTCTTTGAGAAGCAGGATATGGGCACTTTTTGTTTTTGTGGTGGGAAATTGGTACTGAGGTACCACCACAGTAGGGAAAGACATTTTATATCTAAGAAGATGTTGGCAATAATGCAGAGTAAAGCAAATTACAACTATAAATGGAAAAAAAAATAGACAAAAATGATGCTGAGGTGGCAGTTGCAGGGAGTCTGTTGATGTATCAAGAGGATACTGGCATGGTATGTAGAAGAAGGGAAAGCACATAGTCCTAGGCTGCAATAGCAATTGTCTGGAGAGACAAACCATCAGTGATACAATTCTGCTTAATCAATGATGTTTTAAAAAGAGGGAGTTGCTCCATGAGGTAGTCTTAGCTTTTCAATCAACCTCTTTTCATACCCCTCTTCCTTGCCCTCATCTGAAACTATCCAAATCCATTGATTTTCAGCGCATGATGCTCATCTCTTTACTGGGACCAGAAAGAGAGCTGGTGTAAATCATTGTAGTTTTGTTACCCAGGTTTTCTGAACCCAAAGCTCTTGGTAACTTTTACTCTTGGCGAGGCAGTGGAAGGAAATAAATCAATGGAGACACAGCCTCCGACTGATAGGTGGCTGGCACAAACAGCAGAATACAAGAGTGCTTTCACTTAAAGCTTTACTTTAGTTAAAACAACAAGGAGTCCGGTGGCACCTTAAAAACTAACAGATTTATTTGGGCATAAACTTTCATGGGTAAAAAACCCGCTTTTTCAGATGCATAGAGTGAAAATTACAGATACGGTGATAAATATATATTGGCACATGGAGAGAAGGGAGTTACCTTACAAGTGGAGAACCAGTGTTGAAGGTCAATTTAGTTAGTGATTAAATTCACTAAATCTGACTAAATTGGCCTTCAACATTGGATCTCCACTTGTAAGGTAACTCCCTTCTCTTCATGTGCCAATATATATTTATGCCTGTATCTGCAATTTTCACTTCATGCATCTGAAGAAGTGGTTTTTTTATCCACAAAAGCTTATGCCAAAATAATCTGTTAGTTTTTAAGGTGCCACTGGACTCCTCATTGTTTTTGTGGATACAGATTAACACGGCTACCCCTCTGTTACTTTAGTTAGTCTCCAGCATTTACAGACATCCACAACAGGTTAGTAAAAATCCTCAGAAGTCCCAGATTCATATTTATCCAGGGTCTTGAGGAGGTCTCGAGTGGATAACTACAAACATCCAGTGGTCAGCTTTCCATCTGCAGGAGAACTTGAAAGGTGCCCAAGTGTCCAATGAGCTCAGGTTTCTTCCTCTTTTTATACACAATTTGTTAGTAATACATAGCTTGTTCATTTAAAAAAAAAATCTGCTGAGCAGAAGCCAAGGTAAGTGTGGAGATTTCCAATCTGTAGTTCTCCATCAGTTAACCAGCTGTATTTCATATAGCAATAGTTAACAATTGCCAGATTTTCCATCTTGCAAAACCGTATGCTTTGGAAAAACAACTCAAGTCAGGAGGGCAGAGGGTCATGTTTACTCCTCCTGGTGACTCACTTCGCCCTCCTGGTCTGCTAGTTGTGCTAAGGATTCCGAAAGGCCTCCATTTAACTGCTTTCAGCAATAAGCATAACAATTGGTATTCCAGCTGCTGGCAGTGGTTTTAAGCATGTTACTGGGCTCTGGGCTATCAAAACTCTGCTCCTAGTTTGATAGAATAATAATAAATCCCAAATGTTGATATCTGCATTATCTCTATGTACTTGCCAAATGTGGGTCAGTATCATTCTCCCCATTTTACAAATGGGGAAAATGAGGCACATGGGGGGAAGTGGCTTGCCCAAGTTTGCCCTATATGTCAGTGACAGATCCAATCAACAAGCCACAGCCATAGGCAGTGAGTTATATGGGCCTGTGGTGCCCGTGCTCCACCGATATTCAGGAACGTGGGCCTGGCTCCACCAATGTTTGTGCTTAAATTTTGAGAGCCATCCTGTCCATAGGATGGACTGGGGCAACCGCCCTGGGCCCCTTGCTTTGTGGGGCCCCACACTTTATGGGGACACGGGGTCCAGGATGGACTCGGAGTTAGCGAGAGGCCTGGAGCTGGCAGCAGCGAGTGACCCAGCCCCAGACTACCCCATTCAGCCTCTTCCTGTCCCTGCTCCGCCCCACCCCTCCCCCACTCCACCTCTTCCCCAAGTTCCCCACCCACCTCTTCCTGCCCCTGTTCCACCCCCTCCCTGCCCCCATTCCACCCCTTCCCCCAAGTCACCAGCCCCTTCCCTGCCTTTTTCTGGCTTCTGCCCCCTCCCCCAAGTGATGCCGGGAGGCAGTGGAGCGGAGCGGAGCGGGCTGGGGCCAGGTCACTTGCTGTTGCCGGCGCCAGGCCCCCTGCTAACCACCCAGGCTGCCCTGTACCCTGTATCCCCTTGAAGCATGGGGCCCCCCAAAGCACTGGGGCCAGGGTGGTTGACCTGGTCCCTGCTACAGAGGGGACGGTTCTGCTTTGACCCATTTGGGGCACCACCAAAAATTATACAATCCTGGCACCCATGGCCACACCTCCTGATTCCTAGCCCAGTGCCCGATCTCCTGCATCCCCTGAACATGATATCTGGAAAGTGGGTAATCCTGAATTATTTATTTTATTGCATGGGCATGGCTTGTGATTTCTCCTTTATGGTGGGATTTGTTGCTGAGTTTATTTGCAAAGGAAAATGAGTTCTCTGGGTTCTGGGAGACGTGCAAGGGGAATAAGGGGAGAGTAAATCTACCCTACTCCATGAGAGGCCAAGTGGGCTGTAGTCGGGAGAACAGGGGCTACACATCCAATATTTCTGTCAGAGAGCAAGTGGACAACAGCAAATTAGACCCGTGGCTCCATCCCCCCTACTCAACACTAGCGGAGCTGGCTAAGAGCAAGAGTAAAGCTAAGCTGCAGAGGGATCTCGCATCTTATTCCTCAACTGGAGCAAGAAGGGAGCAGGGAAGACCTGTAATTGCCTGAGTCACAGTTCCTTCTATGGGCACTTTCCTCTGAGGCATTGCAGTGTAGAGCCTCAATCTATCTCTAAACTATTAATGTTTTTACAAGACTGTCAAAGGTGTAGGACCTGGTATTGGCACTTTGCTATATTCTTATAAATTGAAAGAAATAAAATTAAAAAAAAATGCCTTCATGTATTTGCATCATTTATGTCTTCAACAAAGAAAAAGAGCTGGGGAACTCCTATTACAAATTAGAATACATGGATTTATTTTTTAATTGAAAAACTGAATGATAGAAACTTTTTGTGGGTCAATGTCTCATTTATAGAAGTGAACTGATAAAAAGGACACATTTCAAGCAATCCTCAGAACAATGTTGAACCCCAGGGACATACTTGATATTCTAGCAGAGAAGAAGGTCCTCAGATGGTTTTGGAAACATTCTTAAGTTTTATGTGTTTCTGTAAAGAATAAACAAACAGACATTTTTGGCCTGAAGCAGCCAAAGAAACATCTAATAAAAGGAGATTTGAGATTAAAAATTCAAGACAAAGAACAGTGTATGACAGCTCAACAGATATATCTTACTATGCCCTTCAAGAACTATGTCTGAATCCTAGGCTAGGCTTTGCCTCTGATGTTTGGAGTCCTAATTCTGCTACAATGTAAAATTTCTCCATAATGATAGAAGAATTTGGACATAAAAGGAGAAACAATTGCAAGACCCACCTAGTTTATTTGTATATACATGTCATCTAGAGCCTGGATATGTTATTTAATCTAGTCTAGTCTCTTCATAACTTCTGCATAATTATTGTATTTATGTCAAATACTAGGATAATTTTGAATTAGCCAATTTTGCTTTTGTCATCAGGTATCAAAGTATTATTTGTGTGGGAATATGCAGGGTAACTGTAATAATGGGTGTAAACACCAATGGTTGTGCACCAATAATGGGTGTAAACTAGCACAGTTCCATAAAAGTGAATGGAGCTATGGCAATGTACAGTAGCTGAGGAGCTGACCCACAATATATAGCTTATTTTCACAGCAACTGGTGCTGAGCTAAAAATCATACAGCCAAACAACAACAACAACAACAACAGGTTTGGGTTTGGAGCTCACCAGCTACAGGAAGAGCAGGAAGGAAACATCAGGCCCTAGTATGCACAACAATTACACTTCTTTCAATATTACGAATAAAAAGTAGAAAAGGAGCCCAAGGAAGACGGTAGGCCCAACTATTGACAATAAGCCAATCAGTTAAATGGAGTCATCAAATAGGTAGAAGCAAGAGATCCTGATCCGTGAGTCCATAATGAGGAATGTGTGTTTAAGGCATCTAGCTGCTGTAAGGAAACATGGGGAAGTGTACTTGGTGCCACAATCTTTCCATCTACCTTCAGCTTCCACAAATATCCTGTCTCTTGCTATGAATGTTTGTATCTCTCTTTTGGTGCATTCCAGTTGGGATAAATTTCTGTGAACAATATCCCATCCTCAATATTAAGTAAAGCATATACAAATTCTTTGTCTGGAAATAGCTATCCTTAGGTTCTCTTGCTGCCAAAGTTGTACTTTAGAATTTTGGTATGTTTCGTATCCATAATTAAAGTTTTGAAAAAACTAACCTATAATAACAAATACAATATGTCAATGAAATGACATATGGTATAACTTAAAGATAATGAATAATTATGAATGATATTAATGGTCCCTTAATGTTAATGTCATTCTGCTAATTTAAGATAGCAATTAATTTTGTACATGAAACACATCCAGGTGCTTTGATTCATGTTTTAAAAATTCTTCAGCTGCCTAATTCTCATGATAGTTTTGCATATTACAATTAATATTGTATAACTTCCATATTTTACTTTTTATTTTTAATGTGCTCTTGCCAGGACAGCCAATTAACACTTGGAGAACATACTTCACATTAATACTATTTATGGTTATATGCAGTAATTATATTTAAGATGATTTCTGTGTGTTAGTTTATTCCACCGACAGCATTAAATTAATAAAAGTGTATCTCAGCTAATTCTCATACATAAATTATGTGCCATGGTCTCTAAAGTTTTGGGAAATATTAACTTTGAAGCCCTTTCATATGTCTCGAAGACCCATTATTAGAGATTTTTTTTTTTCAAACTGAGGGGTAATTGGTAGATGCAAGTGTTTTAAGAGGAAATTTATCCCATGGTGCCATTTGATAAATCATGTTATGTACATATTTAAAATAAGTGCAAATAGAGGGATTCACAGTTGTTGCTTGTTCTCAAGAAGAGAGAGAATTAAAACCATCTAAAGAAAAGTAGACATAAAATTTCATGACTAGAATATTGATATAGAAGGGTATAGCTTGTTCAGGAATGATAGGCATGGTAAAATGGAGGAGGTACTTCATTATACATCAAAAATATATACTATACTTCGAATATCTCTGATGGTTGGTGTTTGTTGGAAGCATCACCTAGTAGTAAGGGGGTCAGGCTTTCTAAATGTGTGTGTGTGAGGGGTTGGTAGGCAAGCCCAGGCCCTCCTACTCCACTGGACTCCGACCCAGGGCCCTGTAAGGGTCACCAGTGGTTGAGCACCCAGGAGCACCTTAAGGCTACCCTCCCTTGGCCACTTCCTACCACCTATTCTATTGTCTAAGTTTTGCAGTCTGTTGTGAAAAGGTACTAATTGAAACTTCAGTCTGTCTGGGCCCAGTGGGTAGGCTCCCCTTCTCCAAGAGAAGGCTTCTGCAACACTTCTCCTCAGGAGTTCCCAGGGCAGATCCTTCTTCCTGCCTTGTTAGCCCTCTTCTGAACAGTCTGGCTTCCCTTTAGGTTCTGCCTCCAACTGGGCCATGCACTGCAGCTGCAGCTGGGCAAGATCATCTGGATCCAGAGTTGCTCTTTAACCCTTTCTGCTCTAGTGTGGGGTTTATACACTGGGTCACAAGATCCAGAAAGGGGTGAGCAGTTGAAAGTCTCTGGGTGAAGATATAAGGGGAAAAAGATGGGCAATATGATGCTAATGGTCTATTATAGACCCCCCCCCCCAAAATTAGAATGATAGGATGGATGAAGCATTTTTAGAACAAATAACAGAAATATATAAAACACAAGACCTGGTACTAATGGGGGACTTACACTACCCAAACATCTATTAGAAAAGTAATATGGCAAAACACAAAGTGTCCAGCTAGTTTTTGGAATGCACTGGGACATTTTTTTTTCTGTTTCAGAAGGTGGAAGAAGTCATCCGGCACAGCTATTTTAGACTTAATTCTGACTAACAGGGAAGAACTGGTTACAGATCTGAAGGTAGATGGCAATATGAGTGAAAGTGATCATGAAGTGATAGATTTAATGAGTCTTAGGAAAGGAAGGAGTTAGGGAAGCAGAATAATTACAATGGACTTAAAAAAACAACAGACTTTAACCAACACAGAGAACTGGTAGATATGGCCCCATGAGAAAAAAAAACCGAACTGAAAAAGCAGTTCAGAAAAGCTGGCAGTTTCTCAGAGAAGCATTATTAAAGACACGAGCAAACTATCCCGATGTGAAGGAAAGACAGAAAGAATAGTAAGAGGCCAATGAAGCTCCATCAGGAGCACTTTAGTGACCTAAAGTCAAAAAAAAAAAAAAAAAAGGAATCCTACAGAAAGTGGAAATATGGACAAATTGCTAAGGAAGCGTACAGAAGAATAGCTTGTAGGGACAAAATCAAACAGACTAAGGCACAAAATGAATTACACCTAGTAAGGGACAATAAGAGAAGGTCCTATAAATATATTAGGTACAAGAGATAAATGAAAGAAAAGGGTAGGGGTTCTACTTAGTGGGGGAAAAGAGCTAATAACAGACAACATCAAGAAGGCTGAGATATAGGTGTTTAAAGCCTACTTTGCTTCAGTCTTCACCAAAAAGGTTTAATCTGACCAGATATTTAACACAATACATTTTAATAACAAGAGGGAAGGAACATAAGCCAAAATAGAGAAAGAAAAGGTTAAAATATTTAAATACATTAGATGTATTCAAGTTGGCAGGGCCTAATGACATTCACCCTAGAATACTTAAGGAACTAGCTGAAGCAATCTCAGAACTCTTAGTGATTATCTTTGAGAACTCATGTAGAACTGGGGAAGGGCAAACATAGTGCCTATCTTTAAAAGGAGGAAAAAAGGAGACTGAGGGACTGGTCAGCCTAACCTTGATACTGGAACAAATTATTAAACAATCAGTTTGTAGGCACTTACAGAATTACCAGTTATTAGTAATATGCAAAATTTCTCTAGAAGAAATCATGCCAAAACAATCTGATTTCCTTCTTTGAAAGGGTTACTGGCCTATTAGATAAGGGGAATCTGTAAGGCATGATATATCTTGATTATACTTTCAGAGTGGTAGCCATGTTAGTCTGTATCAGCAAAAACAATGAGGAGTCCTTGTGGCACCTTAGAGACTAACACATTTATACAGAAAATACAGGAGCAGGTATAAATACATGAAAGGATGGGAGGTCAGTCTAACGAGACAATTCAATTGTCTTGTTAGACTGACCTCACACTTGGTAAGGCAACTCCCATCCTTTCATGTATTTATACCTGCTCCTGTATTTTCCACTTCATGCATCTGATGAAGTGGGTTATAGCCCACGAAAGCTTATGCCCAAATAAATGTGTTAGTCTCTAAGGTGCCACAAGGACTCCTCATTGTTTTTTCTTGATTATAGTAAGGCTTTTGAGTCTACTTCTATAACTTTTCTCTCTGTATAGCTAGGATAAAATCTCTCTTCACTTGTAGCTGCTGTAAAATGTTTTTATCTGTTAAGCCAATAACCATCCTGTCTCTGATATTTTCATGATTTGCATTCTCCAAATCACTTTTCAGCCAATGTATAAACAGCTGTTATACAACATTCAACATTTCTCCCCGGCCTTGAATTTGCTGGTGAAAGCATGCTCTTTCATAAACCACATTTCTCTGTGATATAAGATGTGCATCAAACATAGACAGAACCCTTTCATAGTGTGACTATCTTCAGTAAAGTTAAAACATGTAAAGATATGCTCTGCCTGCTTTCCCATAGCATAAATTAAAGAAGATACCTGTATATCACTAGTTACTTTGTGGAGTTTGTTTGCAATTTGAAATCTTGCTAAATATTGCTTCCAGTCTGTCCATTGTGAAGGATTGTCACAGCTAAAGTTCTCTGCGGCATTGAAAAGTGGTGTGGTTGCTGTTTATTCTGTCTACAAAGTTTACTGTTTTTCTTCTGTTTCTGTTCTTAATTTACTCCCGACACAATGTCATGTTCTTCTTTACCGATATGAAGTGCTACAGAGCTTGCATATACACTCCAGATATATTCATCATAAGATCCTTAAATGTTCTGCCAGATATGAGTTCGGTTCATTTAAATAAGGTATTTTATGCACAGTGCCTCCTAGTAGTTCAACAATATAATATAGTTTATGATTCCATTACATAGGAATACTTGGTCCCGCCTTTGTCTGGGGCCTTGTTTACACTACCGCGGTAAGTCGATCTAAGTCACGCTACTTCAGTTACGTAAATGAAGTCAACGTAGCTTAGGTTGATTTACCACAGTGTCTACACCATGCTGTGTTGACAGGAGATGCTCTCTCTCTGACTTACGTTACTCTTCTCGGGGAGCTGGACTCCCAGAGTCAACGAGAGAATGCTCTGTAATTGACTTAGTGGGTCTACAGCAGACCTGCTAAATCAACACTGCTGCATCGATTGCAGCAGCGCCAATCTACCGGTAAGTGTAGATATTGCCTATGGCACTCCTGGTCCCTTCCAGCCCTACATTTCTGTAATTCTTTAAATCCAATTTTAATTGCAATGAGAAATAAATATTGCTTCATACCATAGCTGGATAGTATCTTCTGGGATTTTTTAAATCAACACTGTGATGATGCAAATCCTCCATCCATTTCCTCCCATGCACCTTCAATGAAATGAATAAATTTAAAATCCGTTGACTAAAATATAATGCCCAATCCCAGATAGGGTGACCAGATGTCCCGATTTTATCGGGACTGTCCCGATATTTGCTTGTTTGTCCCGCGTCCCGACCGATGTGCGGTCGGGACACTGGACAAACAAGCAATTTTGCGCTCCCGGAAGGGCTCTCGCCCCACCCCGACTCCACTCTCTCCTTCCCCCATTGGCTCCCTCCCCAAATCCCCACCCTGGCCCCGCCTCTTCCCCAAGCACGTGGCATTCCTCCTCCCTCCCAGGCTTGCTGCTGTAATGGCGGCAAGCCTGGGAGGGAGGGGGTGATGGCCGGCTTCCAGTTCCTGGAGCTGGTGAGTACGGGCACCAGGCGGGCAAGGAGGCTGCTCCCCCAGGAGGGAGACGGGGGGGCTCCGGACCCCGGCAGCAGCGGGGGAGAGCGGCTCGGGGCTGCACGAGTGGCCAAGTAAAGTTTAGCGGCTCGGGGTGGACCCCGGCCGGTCCTCGCCCCGTAGGGGGGTGGTAAGGAGCCGAGTTCCCCCCTCCTCCCTCGTCCTGGCTCCTCAGCTGAGCCCCCCCGTCTCCCTCCTGAGCCCCTTGCCTGCCTGCCCGCCCGGTGCTTCCAGCTCCAGGAACTGGAAGCCGGCCACCACCCCCTCCCTCCAGGCTTGCGCCGGCATTACAGTTACAAGCCTGGGAGGGAGGAGGAATGCCGCTCATCTGAGGAGCCAGGACGAGGGGGGAGGGGGTACTCGGCTCCTTACCTGGCCTGCGGCGGCCGGCGAGACATGCTGGCGCGGGGCGGGGACACTACCCCCCTACAGGGCAGGGCGAAGAGCCGGCCGGGGTCCCTCCCCCAGCCAATAAACTTTACCTGGCCACTCGCACGGCCCTGAGCCGCTCTCCCCCGCTGCTGCCGGGGTCTGCAGCCCCGTGCCTCTCCCGCTCGGCTGCGCTCCAGTGGCTCCTTCCCCGCGGGGCGGCAGGACGCGCCGCATGTTGCCGCGGTGCTGCCGGGGCCTGCTAATTCCCCCGGGCACCTGCTTTTTTTTTGGTGTTTTTTTTTTCTCCGCCCCCCCCCCCCCTCCCCCTGCCCCTTCCCCTTCCTCTCCCGCGTCCTGATATTTCATCTCAGTGATCTGGTCACCCTAATCCCAGAGTCCAGGTGAATTACACCCATTGTTGCACTACTAAATGGGTTGCATATACACCCCAGCTTCACACCTCCTTGATCTTTTGAGATGGCTAGGGAGGCAGTAACAGGGAACAGTCCAGTTCTAAAGAGAACACAGGGCCCGTAATTATGGCTAGCTCTTGTGCAAAGGGGGCTGGACTAGACTAGATGACTTCTTGATGTACCTTCTAGCCCTACATTTCTGTAATTCTATGACTGATTTGTCAGCCAAACAGAAACCACCCTAGAATTTTGAATTTTGGCTTGCGCAGACACAGCACTCTTTAGCAGTTTGGTAGTGGGATGTCTCAGGCAGGAACAGGTGAGGCCGCAACCTCTGTATTATCCTTTTCCCCTCTCTCCTTGTAGATTGCTGGAAGCTACTGTTTTCCCTTCCCCACTCTCCCCCCCCACCCCCAACACTTCTCCTGTACGCCATGTGCAAGGGCATAGATGTCAGATCAATGACTCATGGAACATCCTAGAGTTGGCCCTGAGCTTGGATTTCCCATTCTTGCTGCCATTGAGTGGTGCAGGGTCACCTGACTTACGCCCATTCAGTGTGGGGGAATATTGTAGTGATAGGGATTGGACAGTGTCACTTAAATATCTTGTGAGCCCTTTAATAGTCTTCCTCTACTTCTATGTTTCAGAAGCCACAAGAGCCCTGCAATTGTACATGCAGTATGTAACTAGGCATTGTATGTTGTATAAAGAACTCCTCTGTGCCCATATGGTTCCTTCATGTCATATTAATTGTGTAAAGAGAAAAAAAGACACAAGTATATAGGCTGCTTTCTAGGATTGGGAAAACTGTTGCTCGCCATCCCTCTTTGGCACCACTTTTTGAACCCTGTATAGGTATGATGGATTTGCTGTGATGCCACAGATTAACTAATTGCTAATTTGGGGGTTTGGGAGGCATTTTTTCTGCATGGCAAAACTATCAGACTGCTGGGAGGATTTTTTTACCTTCATCTTGGCATTCAGAAGGTTTGTTTTTGGTAGTTAAAATGAAACTGATGTGACTTTGTCAGGTAGCAGTGTGGGTTTGTCTGTTAGGACAAATGGGATTAAAAGCCCATTTGGGGGCTTTTAATCCCATTGAACTACTTGGACATTGAACCCAGCCACTCACATCGCATGGTGATAGAGTATGGCTCTATATCTGGACAGGTTTTGGCTCCCCTCATCTCATCTTTCCTTCTTCTGGCATGAAGATAGAGAGAATGTTAAGGATTTGGTATCCAGAGAGGGTCAATCCGGAAGCCTAAGAGCATGGTTTTCTCTGTCACCCTCAGGTTCATCAGAGGTAACTAATACCAGCTGAAATCAAGTAGCTCAGGGTGGATTATTCCAGGTAATTCTTGTTTGTTAAATAAAGTTGCAGTCTCCACATTTAAGCAAAGTATGCTGTGTGTATCCCATTGTTTCCATTTCTGTCAAGTTATAATGTTGTCATGATGATACAAGTTCTGTGACACATAAAGGTACAAAAACACAACAATGATTCAATTAATAATAATAATAATTAATAATTAAAGACAAATAGCTTACTATGTCCCCAAACCTGCAAAGACTTCTGTCTGAGCTTTAGCATGTAAGTAGTCTGTTGACTTCAATGGGACCACTCACATGATTAAAGCTCAGAGCATGTTTAAATCTTTGCAAGATTGAAGCCTATGCCATTATACAATTCTGCTCATATTTAAACACTTCACATTTATACCCCGAAGAGGTCTAAGTGTAGTTAGAGTCAGAAGTGTAACTTTAAAAATGACTTCATGGTGCACCTTATTTATTCTTTCACAATGACTTCCATGCCAAATTTCAAAGTCAAACACAACTTGGGATATGAAAATCAGTCTTTCTGGGTCTTTCTGCCTCTTATACCTGTAATTTGAATTTAGCTGACAAATTTGTTGATGATGAATGAGACAGAATAAAATCCAGTTCTCCTGCTTTGTATGTCAATTAATCAGCTTCTATTTAAAGACACCCAAGGAACAATGCTGAGTAAGAATGTGGCACTTTTGAATCACTCTTCATATTTATTAGTTTTAGAAAACCTCAAAGTTAACTATGTGCTTTACAGTGAAGATAGAATGTCGTGTCTACACTTACAGCAGAATGTAGAGTACAGACACTGTGTGCCCAGCTAGCACAGGTATAAATAGCAGTGTGGACAGTGAAGGACTGCTTAGGCAACTAGAGTACAGACACACCAGAATCTTAGGATATGTTCCCTAACTGTATCTCTACACACCCAAGCCATGCCTCCCAAGTCTACTCTGTTCTTTTTAGAAGTGTAGTGTCCTGTTGCTTCCCCACTACCAGAGCCATTCCCCACCACAAGTAAAGATTCTGGCATCAGGGAAAGTCTCTGGCAAGGGACAGAAAGTGGGGAAAGGGTCTGGAACAGTGGTGGGCAACCTGTGGCCTGCGGGCCTCATGCAGCCCATCAGGGTAAGCTGATTGAAGGCCACGAGACATTTTGCTGACATTGAACATTCCCAGGCACCACCCCCAGCAGCTCCCAGTGGCTGCGGTTCGCCGTTCCTGGCCAATGATTATCCTGATGAGCCGCATGTGGCTCACGGGCCACAGGTTGCCCACCACTGGTCTGGAGTCTCCCTGCAGCTGGAGTCTTTCCCTGACACAGATAGCAGCCAGATCCTTTCCTTACTGCCTCCCCCACCAGAGCCTTTCATGGCTGCATGTAGCTACACACTGCAGTGTGGGGAAAGACTACCTTTCACTTTGTTGTGTAGCTGTGTATACACTCCACTCAGTCACAAGTGTGAACAAAGGCACAGTCTATGTCCTGGTTGTGAAAAGAAAAAAATTATATTAAATCTGTCAGTGTTGACATTCTCAGCCATAGTGTCTCATAAGAAGGAATGTAGTGTGGCTAGAATAGTGGTTTGGTTGACTAGAGTTGGATGAATGTAGTGTGGTTGTAGCCATGTTAGTGCCAGGATACTAGAGCGACAAGGTAGGTGAACGGTTTCAGAGTAGCAGCCGTGTTAGTCTGTATCCGCAAAAAGAACAGGAGTACTTGTGGCACCTTAGAGACTAACAAATTTATTTGAGCATAAGCTTTCGTGGGCTACATCCCACTTCTTCGGACACAAATCTGACATCAGGAATCATAATACTAAAAAACCAGCTGGAGAACACTTTAACCTGTCTGGTCATTCAATGACAGACCTGAGGGTGCTATTTTACAACAGAAAAGCTTCAAAAACAGACTCCAACGAGAAACTGCTGAACTCGAATTGATATGCAAGTTAGACACAATCAGTTTAGGTTTGAATAAAGACTGGGAATGGCTGAGCCATTACAAACATTGAATCTATCTCCCCATGTAAGTACTCTCACACTTCTTATCAACCTGTCTGTACTGGGCTATCTTGATTATCACTTCAAAAGTTTTTTTCTCTTATTGGACCAACTTCTGTTCTTTGAGTTTGACGGTCATTTTACTGTGTAAAAGAAGCATGCAAAAAGGCAGACAGCATTTTCTGACCCTAGCCACAAGTAAACTGAGCAGCTGCTCCTCAGCCAGTTTGAAAACTAGAAAATATATTTTGAAACTTGATTTAACATTTTTATATAAAAAATAACCTGGATTTTATAAAAAAAAATATTTCAAACTCATTCTCTCAAGGTTATCTTATGACTTCCATTGCGTTTGTGTCTAATCTCCTCTCATAAGAAAATATGAATGGCCTTATTCAGTCAGACCAATGTTTCATCCAACCCAATATCCTGTCTTACAACAGTGGCCTATGCCCCAAATGAAGCACCTGAAGCAGAGGGAATGAACAGAATAGGGCAATTATTGAGTGATCCAACCCCTGCCATCCACTCCCAGCTTCTGACAGTCAGATGCTAGGGCCACTCAGACCATGGGGTTCCATCTCTAACCATCATGGATAATAGCCATGGATGGACCTATCCTCCATAAACGTATCTAATTTTTTTAACCCAGTTATAGTTTTGGCCTTCACAACATCCCCTGGCAATGAGTTCGACAGGTTGACTGGGCATTGTGTGGAGAAGTACTTCTTTCGTTTGTTTTAAACCTGCTACCTATTAATTTTATTGGGTAATCCCTGGTTCTTTTGCTATGTGAAGGAGTAAATAACACGTTCTTATTCAGTTTCTCTACACCGTTTTATAGACCTCTATCATATTGCCCTTTAATTGTCTTTTTTTTCCAGGATGAAAAGTCCCAGTCTTTTTAATCTCTCCTCATATGGAAACTGTTCTATACCGTTAATCATTTTTGTTGCCCTTCTCTGTAGCTTTTCCAATTCGAATGCATATTTTTTAGATGGGGGGACCAGAACAGCATGCAGTATTCAAAGTGTGGGCATACCATGGATTAATAGAATGGCATTGCAATATGTTGTGTTTATTATCTATCCCTTTCCTAATGCTTCCTAACATTCTGTTAGCTTTGAGCGGATGTTTTCAGAGAACTATTCAAAATGACTCCAAGATCTGTTTCTTCAGTGGTAACAGCTAATTTAGACCCCATATATTTTGTATGTATAATTGGGATTCTGTTTTCCAAAGTTCATTACTTTGCATTTATCAGCATTGAATTTCATCTGTCATTTTGTTGCCTTGTCTGTCACCCAGTTTTGTGAGATCCTTTTGTAACTCCTTTCAATCTGCTTTTGACTTAAGTATTCTGAGTAATTGTGTATCATCTGCAAATTTTGCCACCTCACTGTTTACCCATTTTTCTAGATAATTTGTGAATATGTTGAACAGCACTTGGGCCAGTACAGATCCCTGGGGAACACCACTATTTAAATCTCTCTATTCTCAAAACTGACCATTGATTCCTACGCTTTGTTTTCTATCTTTTAGTCAGTTACTGACCCATGGGATCTTCCCTCTTATTCCATGGCTCTTTCTCTTTTATCCCATGTGTGCAGTGTTGTTGTAGCTGTGTTGCTCCCAGGATATTAGAGACACAAGGTGGGTGAGGTCTGAAAAAAGAGCTCTGGGTAGTTTGAAAGCTTGTCTCTTTCACCAACAGAAGTTGGTCCTTTAAAAGATATTACTTCACTCACCTTGTCTTTCACATATATTAATGAATTTAGCCTGACAACATCCCTCTGAGGTAGGGTGTGATGGTTTTGGGGATCTGTAATGAGACGAAGTGGCCTGTTTCCTGCACAGAAGGGATTAATTCACCATGCTAGATGCAGTTAGCCCCTCTCCCTCACCCCTGCAGGACGTGTGTGTGTGTGTGGGGGGGGAGTATAAGGGATGAGCCTTGCAACTCAGTTGGGGTCAGACTAGGGAAGGAGCCAGACATCCTTTCCAGGGAGCCAAACTACCTGCGGAGCCATGGTCAACTGCGGCGGGCGACGACACTCCTAAGTCAGCCTGAAGAAAAGGCAACTAGTGGCCCCAGGAGGTGGAGGAACCTAGAGGGGAAGCACAGAGGGAGTCACTCGGGGCGGAGACGAGGAACCAGGCCCCAGCAACCATGGAACGACACAGACAGACACCAGTAGGAAGCAGACCAGGGAAATGAGACTTTGGGTTTGTTGTGTTGCCGGGAGGTGAGGCAGCAACATAATGTTTCCCAGTGGTGGCATCACTCATTGCTTCAAGCACACTAGGCTGGTACCTGGTGAAGCAGAGTGCACCCAGGTCCTCCTACCCCTGGCTCAACATTTGAGGCTGGATGAGCACTAACCCCCAGGCCAGGAGGCCTGAGATATTGCTGTGTTTTTTTCTCACCCCTCCATCAAGAGACCTGAACTATTGGCCATTTGTTGCTCAGCCCACACCCGCGGGGGCTTGAGCTCTTGACTGCATGTTTGCTCAGCCCCAGAATGCCTGAGCCATTCACTATTTATTGCTTTAGCCCTCACGTAGGAGCTCCAAGTCACAGACTTCTTACTGGCCCAACCCCAACCCAGGAGGCTTGAATTACCATGTACCCAATGGTTCAGCTGCAAACCAAGATGACTGATCACCCCACTTGGTGTGAGCACCAATTCCCCATTGCTGCCAGAGGGGTGCCCCAAAGGAGACACAATGAACCTTATAGGATCTGTCTGTGCAGCTTGGGGCATTCTGGTTAATATTGTGAAGCTACTGCTATGAAAAGTGCTATATCATAAATGCCATTCTGTCTATGTGCATGTGAATTCCACCACTGCTGGCAAGGCTCTGTCATGGTTCTGCCAGACCAGGAATAATGGTGCATCATTAGAACTCTTAACATCTGATAAATAGGTATGGTAAAGGGAGTTTGCTGGGAGAAGAAACTTCCTTCTTTGGTGTAAGGTGTGTGCGGTTTTTGTTGTTGTTTTTTTTTTTGGGGGGGGGGGGGTTGGTGGGTGCAGCAGTGGAAAGTTACCAAAACACAGAACCTAGAAAATAACCTGTTGGTAGGGGAATATATAAACATATAAAACATACACACACAGCCTCACAGGGAGGCTTGGGGTGAGACACATTTTTTTCCTTTTCATGCTGCTCTCATTCCTTCCTTACTTTAAAATCACAAAATCTATCATTTAATGATCACTTTCACCCAAACTGCCTTCAACCTCCAGATTTGCAACCAATTCCTCCCTGTTAGTCAGAATGAAGTCTAAAATGGCATCCCTGATTACTTCCTCCACCTTCTGAAACTAAAATATGTTCCCAGAACATTCCAAAAGACTTATTGGGAATTTTCTGTTTTGCAGTATTACTTTTCCAACAGATGTCTGGGTAGTTTTAGCACCCTCCCCCCATTACTACCAAGTATACAGTATTCATAAATTATTACAGAGCAGCTCCAATTCCATCACACCTGTGTTTGTAATCTCTATGAAACCCATAGTTCTATGTTCCTTAGCTTTTGGCCACATAGCTTACCAGATAAACCCACCAAATGATGGAGGGCATTTTAGCTGGTAGTTCTCCAGAATAACTTTAAGTAAATGGTGCTTCTTGTGTCCACTGGGTTTGAGAGAGAGGGAGAGAGATTGATTGTCTTGTTTTTTCTTTTATGTGAGTATACAGTGACTAACAAAATGGGGTCCTGATTTATGCCTGGGGTCCTGGGCACTACTGCAATACAAATATATAAAATATGTAAGATAGAATCCATTTCTTTCAAAGTGTCTCATTTCTTTTCTGATTTTAGTCAATTAATATTAGGACCAACATCAGGTTTCACATTCAACCTACTTACCATTGCTGTGAGTTAGTGGTATTATGCTAGTTCAGTGTTTGTGCTATAGAACCAAACTTTTGTTAACAATATTTGCTGGTATTTTGCCATCATTTATGTGGGATTTGTTTCAAAAATATGTAGTTAATACATCAGCAAAATAAAATCATTTTTATTGAAGTGATTAAATGTATTAACATAATATAATATATGTATGTATTCTTGTTGTCGCTGTATTTGTTCCAGGATATTAGAGAGAGAGAGAGGGAGCTCTATGTAAGCTCGAAAGCTCATCTCTCTCACCTACAGAAGTTGGTCCAGGAAAAGGTATTAACTCATCTACTTTGTCTTTGTAATATATAATATGACTGATTGTATAGTGATGATAGCTTGGGCAGCTGTTGAGCAGATATGCCAAAAGTAAATGCACGTAGGAGAGGCTACTTGTAATTTATTACATTATCCCTTTCTCGTTTTCACAGGAAGACATTCCTGTTGCATGCTTTGCCTCCATTCTTATTGCCTACCACAATAAAAAAGTGGAAATGTTTTAATCCAGAAATGTTAGATTATTAATGGTGAAATCAAAAAACGTAAGAACACAAGAACCATTTTATTATGATTGCATAATTTCATCAGATTTAACATTTGGTCTTGGGATTTACGTACCTACCTCCAACTTTAGGATCTTAAATTCAAAATTTAGATCCTTAAAGCCTGCACTTGGCTGCTGCCTTATCCTCTATGTGCCTAAGTTTCGTCTGAGAAGCCCCCTTAAGCACCTAAATATATGCCAGAAGGCATGCACCCACTGCCTAAGTCCTGACAGCTAGGCGCCCTAGCTAAGGCCTAGCAGGATCCTCCAACTACACATTTTCCCAAGTGTCACAAAACACAATCAGGAGATTTCCCCCCTATGCTTATAACTTTTAGCCCAGTGGTTAGATCACTTGCTTATATGTTGGAGACACAGGTTCAAATGCCCCCTCTTCCTGATGTGGAACACGGATTTGGATCTGGGTCTGTTACGTGAGGACCCTAACCACTGGGCTATTCAGTCATTCTCACTCTTTCTCTGGGCCACTGACTATTAAGTATTTCATACAAAGAAGAACAGCTTCAACAGGAAAAATTGAGAGCATTAATTTGGGCTTGAATAAGGACTGGGAGTAGCTGGCTCGTTACAGAAGCAGCTTTGCCTCTCCTGGAATTGACACCTCCTCATCTATTATTGGGAGTGGACTGATTGAATTGGCCCTGTCAACACTGGTTCTCCACTTGTGAGGTACTCCCTTCTCTTCATGTGTCATTATATAATGCCTGCATCTGTAACTTTCTCTCCATGCATCTGAAGAAGTGAGGTTTTTTACCCACGAAAGCTTATGCCCAAATAAATCTGTTAGTCTGTAAGGTGCCACTGGACTCCTTGTTGTTTTTGTGGATACAGACTAACACGGCTACCCCCTGATACTTGACACCATGCAAGGCACTAAATTTAGCTGTATGGAGTGAAAATCCATCAACCTCAACAAATAACTCGCATAGATACAGAAAGACATCATCTTCCTTTCCAAGTGCAAACAGATAGACATCATACCAAATGGATTGAAGGTAAAAAAATCCATTGCAATCGACATACTACACTGACTATGGTGAGAGACTGTCACACATTCTCAAAGAAACTGAGGAACCACCAGATCAGCATCATGTACAGCAAACAGGATAAGATCAAGAATGAGCTCTCAAAACTAGAGACTCTCATACAAAACCAACCTTCCACACAAACTTCCATGTGGCTGGACTTTACAAAAATGAGAAAAGCCATTCACAATGCACACTTCACTTCTCTACAGAGGAAAAAAGACAGTAAACTATCTAAACTCCTACCTGCCACAGGGGGCTACAACAGTGGTACCCTCAACTCACCTAACAATATTGTTAATCTATCCAAACACACACTTAGCCCGGCGGAAGAGTCTGTCCTATCTCGGGGACTCTCTTTCTGCCCCACCATCCCCTTGAACATGATACAGTTCTGCGGTGATCTGGAAGCCTACTTTCATCATCTCTGACTCAAGGAATATTTTCAACACACCACTCAACAGTGCACTGACCCACAGGAACCCTCCTACCAACACTATAGGAAGAAGAATTCTGCGTGGACTCCTCCTGACAGTCGAAATGACAGACTGGACCTCTACATAGAGTGCTTCCGCAGACGTGCACAGGCTGAAATTGTGAACAAACAGCATCAATTGCCCTATACCCTCAGCCATACAGAACACAATGCCATCCACAGCCTCAGAAACAATTCTGACATTATAATCAAAGGGGCTGACAAAGGAGGTGCTGTAGTCATAATGAACAGGTCGGATTATGAACAGGAGGCTGCAAGGCAACTCTCCAAGACCACATTCTACAGGCCACTATCCTCTGATCCCACTGAGAAATACCAAAAGAAACTACACCATCTGCTCAAGAAACTCCCGGCTACAGCACGGGAACAAATCTACATGGACACACCCCCAGAGCCCCAACCATGGGTATTTTATCTGCTACCCAAGATCCATAAACCTGGAAACCCTGGACACCCCATCATCTCAGGCATTGGCACTCTTACAGCAGGATTATCTGGCTATTTGGACTCTCTCCTCAGATCCTACGCTACCAGCACTCCCAGCTATCTTCGAGACACCACTGACTTCCTGAGGAAACTACAATGCATTGGTGATCTTCCTGAAAACACCATCCTGGCCACCATGGATGTAGAAGCGCTTTACACGAATATTCCACATGAGAATGGACTACAAGCTGTCAGGAACAGTATCCCTGATGAGGCCACAGCACGCCTGGCGGCTGAGCTTTGTGACTTTGTCCTCACCCACAACCATTTCAGATTTGGGGACAACTTATACCTTCAAGTCAGTGGCACTGCTATGGGTACCCGCATGGCGCCACAGTATGCCAACATTTTTATGGCTGACTTAGAACAACGCTTCCTCAGCTCCCGTCCCCTAGTGCCCCTCCTCTACTTGCGCTACATTGATGACATCATCATCATATGGACCCCTGGACAGTCTATAACAGATTTAAAAGTCACTATTCTTGAACAAAAAAACTTCAGAAACAGACTTCAAAGAGAAACAGCAGAACTAAAATTAATTTGCAAATTTAACACCATTAATTTGGGCTTGAATAGGGACTGGGAGTGGCTGGCTCATTACAGAAGCAGCTTGGCCTCTCCTGGAATTGACACCTCCTCATCTATTATTGGGAATGGACTACATCCATCCTGATTGAATTGGCCCTGTCAACACTGGTTCTCCACTTGTGAGGTAACTCCCTTCTCTTCATGTGTCATTATATAATGCCTGCATCTGTAACTTTCACTCCATGCATCTGATGAAGTGGGTATTCACCCACGAAAGCTTATGCTCCAATACGTCTGTTAGTCTATAAGATGCCACAGGACTCTTTGTCGCTAGAAAAGACATATACATTCATAAATATATCAGTGCCCACGTTGAAAGCCTGAAAAGATTTTCAGAGTAGTTTTAAACGTGGTCCTTCTAACACCATTTTCACACTTTCTTCCTCTGGGAGTCTTTACAATCTCTGATCTTACAGATAATGAAGATATATTGAGAGCCAGCAGTTCAATATGAGGAATCTACTCTACAGATTATAGATTACTGAGGGACCCATATGCAAACCCAGCATGATTTAATGTGAAATTTGCAAATGATAACAGCTAAGACCAATTTATCAATTATAACCAGAACAAGATCAGGATGTCTATTGCTACAAACCCAGCCAGCCCTGTTTTCTTTTTCCAATCTACTATTCACTTCTGGAAGGGATGTAGTGGTCATTCACATTGGCCATGAAGTAGGGCTGTCGATTAATCACAGTTAACTCACGTGATTAACTCAAAAAAATTAATCATGATTAAAAAAATTAATCACGATTAATTGCAGTTTTAATTGCACTGTTAAATAATAGAATACTAATAGAAATTTATTAAATATTTTGGATGGCTTTCTACATTTTCATATATATTATATTCTGTGTTGTCATTGATATCAAATTGCTTACAAATATTTGCACTGTAAAAATGGTAAAAATAGAAATAGTAGAAATAGTAGTATTTTTCAAGAAATAGTATTTTTCAATTCACCTTATACAAGTACTGTAGTGCAATTTCTTTGTCGTGAAAGTGCAACTTACAAATGTAGATTTTTTTTGTGTTACATGACTGCACTCGAAAACAAAACAATGTAAAACTTCAGATCCTACAAGTTCACTCAGTCCTACTTCTTGTTCAACCAATCACTAAGACAGACAAGTTTGTTTATACTTACAGGAGATAATGCTGCCCTCTTCTTATTTACAATGTCACCAGAAAGTGAGAACAGGCATTTTCATGGCGCTTTTGTAGCTGGCATTGCAAGGTATTTATGTGCCAGATATGCTAAATCAGGGATCGGCAACCATTGGCCCGCGGCGGGAAGCGGCGGCCAGGCTGAGGGATGTGCTGGCCGCCACTTCCCGCCACCCCCATTGGCCTGGGGTGGTGAACCACGGCCAGTGGGAGCCACGATCGGCCAAACCTGCGGATGCTGCAGGTAAACAAACCAGCCCAGCCCGCCAGGAGGCTTACCCTGGCGAGCCGCGTGCCAAAGGTTGCCGATCCCTGTGCTAAATATTCGTATGCCCCTTCATGCTTCGGCCACCATTTCAGAGGACATGCTTCCATGCTGATGATGCTTATTAAAAAAATAAGCATTAATTTAATTTCTGACTGAACTCCTTGGGGCAGAATTGTATGTCCCCTGCTCTGTTTTACCTGCATTCTGCCATATACTTCCTGTTATAGCAGTCTCAAATGATGATCCAGCGCATGTTCATTTTAAGAACACTTTCACTGCAGATTTGACAAAATGCAAAGAAGGTACCAATGTTTAAGAATCTGAAGGTTTAAGAATCTGAAGTGCCTTCCAGAATCTGAGAGGGCTGAGGTGTGGAGCATGCTTTCAGAAGTCTTAAAAGAGCAACACTCCGATGTGGAAACTACAAAACCCGAACTACCAAAAAAGAAAATCTACCTTCTGCTGGTGGCATCTGACTCAGATAATGAAAATGAACATGCGTCAGTCCGCACTTCTTTGGATTGTTATCGAGCAGAACCTGTCATCAGCATGGATTCATGTCTTCTGGAATGGTGGTTGAAACATGAAGGAACCTGTGAATCTTTAGCGCATCTGACACGTAAATATCTTGCAATCTCGGCTACAACAGTGCCCCAAGAACGCCTGTTCTCACTTTCAGGTGACATTGTAAACAAGAAGCATTATCTCCTGCAAATGTAAACCAACTTGTTTGTGTGAGTGATTGGGTGAACAAGAAGTAGGACTGAGTGGACTTGCAGGCTCTAAAATTTTACACGTTTTATTTTTGAATGCAGTTTTTTTTGTACATAATTCTACATTTGTAGCTTCAACTTTCATGATAAAGTTTGCATTACAGTTCTTGAATTAGTTGACTTGAAAAATACTATTTCTTTTTTTTTACAGTTCAAATACTTGTAATCAATAATAAATATAAAGTGAGCACTGTACACATTGTATTCTGTGTTGTAATTTAAATCAATATATTTGAAAATGTAGAATACATCAAAAATATTTAAATAAATGGTTTTCTATTATTGTTTAACAGTGTGATTCATCGTGCGATTAATCATGATTAATTTTTTTAATCACTGGACAGCCCTACCATGAAGCTGAACCTGAACCATCCATGGGCTTGCAGAGCCTGTCCCAAACATGAACACCCTGTTGTGACAAAACCAAACTCTCTTTTTGTTGATTTAACAGTTGCATACTGAACAAATCCTCTTAATTCTATCCTCCTTCATAATTATGCATTCTGCAAGTTATAATGACCTCACAACATAGTAGGTGGGAGGGGCCATTTTCTGGCATGTTGGAAAAGATGTGTTACCGTGTAGGGGCTACAGAGCTAGGGAGTGACTTTCTGCAGCAACTGCAGGCCAGGTCAGTGTGGGGATGTTGATCCATCCCCCACAGTGACTGGAAAAGAGGGGGTATTATATAGGTCCATGCCGGTGCAGGAAATGCCCTCTTTTAATGAATTTTAATGTAGTTAGGGGTTAGTGTAGAATATTGAACTTGCCTTGTGTCAGTATTATAGGAGAAAGCTTTATAATAATAGCATGTCTTGAAATGTAACTTCTAAAATTATCTAGGCCTTCATTATTGTTCGTTCCCTTAAAACAAATGCATTTTAAATAATTTTATTTCCAGAGACCTTATACAGACTCGTTTACATTGTCTTAAATGTAGTCTTTCGTTAATAATGGCAAGATCCTTCAGTACACTATTGAAAGAGATATACAATTAACCTGGCACTCTAATGTTCAAATGAGATTTATTGAAGATTCAATACACTTTGTGATTTCTGTAGGATTTGTGTGGGAAATTACAGAGAGTTAACTGAGTGAAGTAAACTTAAATTTCATTCATATACAGGAACAGACAGGGGGTTTCTTTCGTCACTTTTTATGATAACATGTAAAACATGTTAACTAATTTACAGATCAATGAGGCCATTTTCACCAATAAACTCTGGCTGCTTCATGCCACATCTGTGATGGTAAAGAAAACATAAAACTGGCTTACCCAGCCAGTTGTGTTTATGGTCACCCTAAATCATCTGAGTGGCAAAAAGCAGCCAGACCATAATGATGAATCTGGCCCGTGGTTTCAAATGTAAGCAATCCATATCATATGTCCTGTTCTGCCAGACTCTCTTTCTTTCCTTTGTCTGTATGTTTAGCCTGTAAAATGTTCACAGCAGAGACCTTGGGCCTGCTTCTCCTCTGCCTTTCACCTTTTTGGTCATGTATAGCTATGCAAACTGAATGCAAATTAGATTTAAAATGCAACCATATCAGAATTCTCCACTCCACTTATGATTGCACAAGATGCACAGCCATAAAGCATCAGGCCTCTTGTTTGTTTGTTTTTTGTTTGTTTTATGTATGACTATGGCTTATTATATGGCCAATTGGACTGTATAAATTATAATATGGGTCTGTTAACTTAGCAATGTAGTACTGTTAGAGTCATAGAATTTAAGGCCAGAGGAACTGTTGTGATAATTTAGTCTGACCTCCTGTATAACACAGGCCATAGAACTTCACTAAATTAATTACTGTTTGAATTAGAGAATATCTTTTATTAAAAACATACAATCTTGATATAAAAAATTTCCAACAAAGCAGAATCCACCACAACCCTTGTTAAAAAAGTTTCAGTGGCTCACTGTTAAAAAATTGCATCTTATGTCTAGTCTAAATTGTCTAGTTTCAAGTTCAAGCCATTGGATCATGTTACATCTTTGTTATATTGAAGAGCTCTGTATTATCAAATGTATGTTCCCTGTGTAAGTACTTATAGACTATCACCCCTTAATCTACTTTTTGATAAGCTAAATAGACACAAGGGGCTCAATCTATCACTAAATGGCATATTTTCTAATCCTTTAATCATCTTGTGGCTCTTCTCTGAACCCTCTCCACTTTATTAACATCTTTCTTGTATTGTGGACATCAGAACTGGATGCAGTATTCCAGCAGGGATCCGCCCAGTGCCTAAAACAGAGGTAAAATAACTTCTCTGTTTACGAATCCAAAAATCACATTAGCCCTTTTGGCCATAGTATCAAACTATGAGCTTATGTTCAGCTGATTATTTATCAGTCCTTTTCAAAGTCACTGTAACCAAGAATAGAATCCTCCATCCTGTAAATCTGGCCTGTATTCTTTGTTCCTAGATATAGGAGTTTACATTTGTCAGTATTAAAACATATTTGTTTGTGCTTAGTTTAACAAACCAATTAACGAGATTGTTTTGTGTCAGTGACATGTCCTCTTCATAATTTACTGTTCCCCAAATCTTTGTGTCATCTGCAAACCATATCAGTAATGATTTATTTTCAGGTCATTGACAAAAGTGTTAAATGGCATAGGGCCAAGAACTGAACCCTATTGAATCCACTAGAAACACATCTGCTCAACGATGATTCCCCATTTAGAATTATATTTTAGACCCATCAGTTAGCCAGTTTTTAATCCATTTACTGTATACCATGTTGATTTTGTATTGTTGTAGTTTCTTAATCAAAAGAGTGTGCAGCACCAAATGCCTTACAGAAGTGTAAATATATTACATCAGCACTATTATCTTTATCAACTAAACTTGTAATCTCATCAAAACAGATATCAAGTTAGTCTGACAAAATCTAATTCTCCATAGATCCAGATTGATTGGTGTTAATTATATTACCCTCTTTTAATTCTTTATTAATCAAGTCCTACATCAGCCTTTCCATTATTTTGCCTTCGATTGATGTCAGAGAGACAGGCCTATAATTTTCCAGGTCATCCCATTTATTCTTTTTAAATATTGGTGTAACATTAGCTTTCTTTTAGTCCTTACTGAAAGTCAACAAAACCTATTGAAAAATCAACATTATTGGTCAAGAGAGCTCATCAGCTAGGTTTCTTAAAACTCTTGGATGCAAATTACCCAAACATGCTAATATAAAAATGTCTAGCTTTAGTAGCAGCAGTTTAACATCCTCCTTATTGCTCTTGCAATGGGAAATATTTCACCATCATAAGAGGATGAGACTACATTGTCTGTTTTTTCCCCAGATACAGAGCAAAAATATTTATTGAACTTGTCTGTCATTTCGGAATTTTTCTTGAATATTCTACCATTCACATTTAGTAATGGCCCAATACCATTGTTAGGATTCCTTTTGTTCCTAATATACTTTAAAAACTCCTTATTGTCATAAATTCTTCTGGCCATAGATGTGTCCTTGTGTCTTTTATCTTCCCTTAGCAATTTTCTACAATTCTTAACTACTATTTTATATTTAATATCTCAGCTTTCCATTTCTTCCATTTATTATATATAAACTTTTATCATCTTAAAGCTGTTTTCACTACCCCTCTAGAAATTATATTTCTCAAATAATTATTGTACTTGAGATCATCAAATTAATAAACGGTTAAGTCATTAATATCATAACAGCACGGAATTGCTCTCCCACCTGCCCCAATATCTGCTCCTTTAATGATATTTGACAATTTTGAAACTTTTCCTGAATAGTATTTTTATTCTCTAAATTGATCTGTTTTATTTTAAGTTATTTAGATAAACAGTTTTATTGATTCCAGCTTGAACAAATCAGCATGTATCATAAAAAATGTGCATGTATACCCATTACTGGCTCATAGAGCACAATGTTTGGGATGACAATGATTTAATTTAACTCTTAACTATAAAGTTGAAGATTTTCAAACCTGAGTACCTAAAGATAGGTTCCTAAGTCCATATTTTAGTACTAAGACCCAGATCCTCAAACACAGTTAGGCACCAAACTCTCAAGGGAGTTATTTAGGCATCTAAATAACTGGATCAGACTCAGATGTAGTGGCCTGATTTTCAAGAGTGCTGAGCTCCCACCAGCTCCTTTTGAAGTCAATGAGGGTTATGTGATATTCAGCACTTTCAAATCAGACCACTGGTAAAGTTGGAGCCTAAATTTAGGCATTCAGGTTTATAAAACTTGGCCTATAAGCTTTTCCATTTCAAAATTATATTGTGCATATAAATTGAATTTCAAATGATCTTCACAGAAGTTAGAGGGTGTCCTGGTACAATCTTTGGAGCAGCAAAAGGACTACTTTTGTCCAAATTCCATTGCATAACACCTGACAGGGAGGACAAATAGGTGTTGATGAGGACTTAAGTGACAAACCCCTAATGAGAAACACCATTTGGTCTTCTCAACATCAGCATTGGTATCTTCTGGGAATTGAAAACATTTTGATATTCCCATGCATTGTCAATGACCTAAAAATATTCTTGGGGAGGAGGGAGAAAAGAAGGAGAGGATTCACTGATGCTCTTCAGATGTGGAGACTGAAGTCTTTGCTTTTGAACGAGTGGGGGTGGGAGGAGTTGATCAGCCACAAGTGTGATCCCCTAGCAAGCCAAAACAACTTGGCAAAGTTTCTATATTCAGGGAATGATTGTGGAAGCCATAAACTATGTCACTCCCTTCACACTAGGTAAGATCAATGACCATGCAAAATATCAACCAAGCAATTTGTTTGAGTGACAGGTGACAATACTTGAACAACAACGAATATCCTGGCAAGCACACAATAGTGTAATACGTGACAAAAACACAAATGACTACTTTTGTATGCAACGTGATTAAATAGGTATGTGTTATGAATATTTTGTGTCACAGTGGTTTGTCTAAATGGTAATTAAAAGATTAGGTTGTGGTTCAAATGACTTCACTGAGTGACAAGTGATTAAGCTGGTTATCAACAAATATCCTAGCTTTACTTTGGCATATGAACTGGTAAGAGCTATAGATAATTTTGGTGAGCATAAAAAGCATTATGTATAATTTTGATGAGCATAAAATGTGTGCCTAAATCATTACAAAATATTTTTCATCTCCTTAATAATTCAACCAGATATATTAATTTGCATGCACAATTAGTCCTTATATTTCTTTCAATTTAGGATATATATATCACAAGGGCTGTATATATAATGTTTTGTGTGTATGATTGCTTTGTTTATATATATACAAAGCAATAATACATACAATAATGTTTTGTGTGTATGATTGATTTGTTTATATATATATATATATATATATATACACACACAAAGCAATCATACACACAAAAATGCAAGAACAGGAGTTGAGTGTGGCTAGCACTTTGCTGATTGAAAAATCCTCATTCACCAAGATAGAATGTTGAGTGCATTTCCAGAAATGGAATCAGTAAGTCTGGAGATGTGAAGGTATGATCAGTGGAAGCATTGAAGCACAGTCCTTGTGATTTAAAAGAGAGTTGATGGCTGGCACAGTAGTCATACAATCATTGAAAACTGAGAGTGCTCAGCATTTTACTAGGGTGCTCAGCACTTTGCCAGACTGATCCCAAAAGGGATTCTTTAAAGATATTTAATCCATTGGGCTTGAAAAGAATATTTCCCTTATTGAAGCCAGTCCAGTATTTATTAGTACATTGATAAAGCCATTTCTAATGTACAATCATATAGGAATGTATCATGGAGGAAGTTAATAATACAGTAGTATATGTCAGCTGGTTGCCAAGCAAGAAAAGTAAACAAAAATGAAGGGATCATGCAGAGAAACCAAGCTTCAGAAATATGTGTATGTTGTTATGTGTGTACCTGTCTATCCAATTTGTTTGAAACACAGTACTGTTAGGACTTTAAGAGAATTTCCCATTTTTTCAGGGTTCTACTCTCTACAGGTGCTGGCTGAGCTTTGACTTGAGATTTTATGAGTTTTTGTCTCCACAGTGCAAGTTTGAAACAGGTAAAAGACTCCAGTCAGTTTCACCATGCAATTAAAGAGATTTTTTTCCCCAGCCTTATGCATATATGTACCTTGCTTCCAGTGTGAGTTTAAGGCCCTCCTCAGCAAAGGAATACTCACATATCTGAGAGAAGTTCATATATATTAACCTGACTTGTCAATAATTGCTATTTTTTGTTTTTGTAATGGATTCTGATATAGGGAGAAATTATGACTAAAATCTCGGAGTCTTTGAAAATCATAAACATACAGGGTAAAACCTGACCTCAATGAAATCAGTGGCAAAGCACCATGACTTCAATGCAGCCTGGATTTCACTCGCTGCCTTTTTTCAAAAGATTAATCTTTCAGATTTCTTACATTTTTGCACCCACTTGTGATTATGCAGGAAATCAAAAAGACTGGAACTTTGGGGCTGATTCACCAGTATGCTCTGGATGCTTTTGCAAAACAATAATAAATTTAGCTCCATTAGCCAGGTAACCAGGGTCTTTGGTTGCTTGCGTTGCAGGATGGTGCAAAGCTGCAAAGACAACCGGTGAAGCTGGTCCTTTATTTTTACCCAGAAGACTGAAATCAAATTCATCTCAAATATGTGAATGCTGCCAAATAGCCCCATTAAACAAAGCTGAACACAGTTCAAGTGCTGACTCATGCACCAAAGGAATTCTGGCACCTCAAAGAAATAAAGGACTGTTGTGTTCCACTAAATTAGAGCATAGCAATGAAAGGGTCCCTTCCCACCAAAATTTAACTTGATCCACTGACTTTTTCTTTCTTTTGTTTTTTTTTCTTTAAGTACTCTACTTGCGGCTGACAAACATGATCACATTTATATAATATTCTATGACTGAAGCAACTAGATGTAATATATTGCAAATGAGAAACCCACTAAAGTAAGAAAAATAGCCTCTCAAAAAAGATAACAAAAAAATTGAAATAAATTAAAAACGTAGATTGTGTTAGAAAATAGTAATAAAGCACCTCAAATGGGAAAAACAACTGTGGGTGATTTGCAGATGTTCAAATGAAACAATTTTCTACAAGTAATTTTCAGTAAAATGACATACTTTTAAGTTAAGTCTGAAAATGACTTAGTGGGGGAAAAAACTCCTTAATCTTATGTTGAAAAGAGTTTGCTATATATGTAAAAGGGATATTTACTATAATATAGGCTTGAATCTAGAGAGAACAATAATATATATATATATATATATATATATATATATATATATATATATACATATATATATATATATATAAAAACAACCTCAGGCAGAGAACTGAAATCTGAGGAGCAAGAGTAATGCACTCCAAATATCAACTAATCTGCCACTTATCCACCAAGACTACCTCTAACCCGTTGATGGCCATTCATTCAAAAAATGCCGGTTTTTATGGAGAGGGACTTTTGCAGGTTCATCAGGATATGGAGCAGTAACCCGTACTGTTTCTGTCTGTTAGCTTAACAGACTCTATGGTGATCATACCTGGATATGAAAATGTATGGTCTACAACATCAATAGAACATTTTTAAAAAGCAATGGCCTGAAAAATGAAATGATGCCAGGTTTTTTTGATTATATAAATTTCCCTGTGTCAGATATTTACTTTTCCCTTTTTGTGTTTGTATAATATTTTGTATATTGTTGTATAATCAGAGTTAGATGATAAATTATATCTAGGACAAGTGCTCAGAAGGAAATCTTTGGATCTAGAAGTTAGAGGCTAATCCTCATGGTAAGATGGGGTAAAAAGTGACAAAGAATGATGCTCCATGGAATGACAGTTCCTAGTCATTTCAGGTTCAATAGTAATCTGTAGAGAGACACTGGAGATTTGGTTAGCAATGTCTTGTTTTTGCCCCTGTTTGACAAATGCAGATTAGAAATATTCCAGCCAAATTTTCACTGGTATGTCAGAAGCAGAACAATTTTTGTGTGCATTAGGTTGAATGAAAATGGCTGATAGCAAAGAGACACCTGGTTCTAATAAAAGAGAGGCCAGATGGTTCACTCCTATAATTTGTCTGAGAGTGACCTGCAAAATCTTTATGTTTTGGGTCTGTAGAACCTCTGTCTAAGAAAACAAGGTCACAGCAAAGTCACTGCAAGCAGCACATCCTTGTTTGCAACTCCTTAAACCTGATGAATGGCTTCAATTTTCTCAGCTCCAAGATGAAGAGAATTGGAGTAGTTCTTTGGAGATCCATAAGAGGTGGCATTGGCTGGATGAAAATGACATTTGTAGCATTGTTGTTGGCAAAGAGAGAGCATTTTTAAAAGGTCAAAGCATTTCTTCTTTAGAATTCAGTTTGATCCTTTAGATAGATATGGCTGGGTGAAAGGAAAAGCAGGAGAAAAAAAATCTTTTTTTAAACATGATATGGTATGGCTGGAATTTTTAAAGCTGCCGGAGAGCCTATTTGCACTAAATTTCTGTGAGAATCTGTGATGATAGATTTTCAAAATTCCATAAATGCCCTCCGATTTCAAAATCAGGCTTGTTTGTTGTGAGGGCAAAGGCTCAGTAACCAAGCATTTTGCTTACATGCATGGAGCTGGGATTTTGAAATGTGCTTTTGTATGATAACCATCTAGTGAGGCCAACCCTGAGAGAAAGTTGGGGAGGAAGCACAGGCTCAGCCCTTATACATGTTCTCTCATTATCAGAATGATCAGCTGCCATCCACGACTATGACAATGGTGAGCTATTAGACATTAAATTATGTTCTACTATTTTTATCACCTGAAGCTTCTGTAAACCATATGAGTGATAGAAAAATAGTACCTAGTAAAGTTCTCAAACATGTTCTAAAATCCCGTTTTAAAATGTGGCATTGAAAATTCCTGTGATGCTGTGTGCTTTAAGAATGGTTTAACTGCCACTTATTTGGAATAACCTGCATAAAGCGCTCAAGAAAGAAACTTGATAAAACCATCACCCATTTAATCAAATCTATCCTCAGCAAGACAACAGCATGAAGGAGCTTCAATCATTCAGCCTTAGTATCTAGCACATTCACAAATAAGGTTAAGTTAAAATACTAGGTCCAATAGTGTTTCAAGAAAGTAAGAGAAATGAAGAAGTCTGCAAACCAGCAGTTACAAATAAGGCAAAATCCATCTCAATGTGGGAGGATGGGGATGACAGTGTTGAAGCCATGCTCAAATGACTTGACATGAATTAGCAGTTATGTATTCATTGCATTTTTAGTATTAGCTATACTACTGAGATGACATACCATATTATCTTGTAGAGTATATAGGCTTTACCTGTATACTAAACTGCTGTATTTTTAAAAGAATTATTTTAATAGATATATTTACAATTCAGATTTCTCTTTTCTTCGCATTTTTCACTTTCGGGTGTATTCCATCAACTTTCAAATAAATAATTCAAAACTTGCATGGTATTGAAATAAAAATTTTATAAGCAGGCAACAGCTAAGATACCTCCTGGGTGCATGTACTTTTCCTCAGCAATGGAGCCAGAAGCTATAGGGTTAGCTTATTATACTAACTTGAAATAGTAATTTTTAAGATTTACTGTGTTTATATATCTTTTGCTTTTCTGCCTTGTACTCATTTTTTTCTATGACTCTAAACTTATTTTTGAAATACTTTCTTACTGATTGGGATAAGGATATATATTAGCCAAGATTTTCAAAAATACAAGCTAGGAGTTAGGAGACAGATTGTTAAAGATGTTTAGGCTGTTGAAGATACAGACAGATGCCTAATGGGCTTTTCAAAATTGCTTAGGTACCTATGGGAGCTAGGCACCTATGTGGTTTGGAAAATCCCACGAGGTGCCTATCTACATCTTTAGTTGCCTAATGCCTTTTATATATGGTTCTAGATTGCTGAATTTCTGATCAGATAGCTAAACAACTGGCCAGATTTTCAAAAGTGTTGAATATCCAGAAATGTTAGCTGCAATGGGAACTGGTGAATATTTTGCACTTTTGGAAATAAATTGATTATTTTGGTGCTTAAATATGGACTGTGAATCCTAACTTTAGGCTCTACTTAAAAAAATCTTGGCCCTTATTTATATCTGCAAAGCACCTGGCTGCTTTTTAGCACTGTAATAATAAAATAATAACATAATAATTAATAATACTTAATAATAAATAATATAATTTCACAAGGACAATCCAAGAAAGCTTTTCTTAATTCTTTTAATTATTTATTCATTTAAACTTTATTTTCTTATTTATTTCTCCACCCATTTTATTCCTTTCTCATCCTCAGTGTTTATTTTTGTTTTACTCCTTATATGTGATTATAGCATTGAAGTGGGACTGACTCAGAGGAAATCTGGGTTCATTTTGGTAGGTCATCTGCTTAGACTGTAAACTCTTTAGGACAGAACACTTGTGTAAGATTCTGACCCCACTGAAATCAACAGGAGTTTTGCCATTGACTTCAATGGATCCAGGATTTCATACTTGTTTCCATATTGGGCTATAAAACATCTAACGTCAGGTGATATTATATAAATAAGAACCAAGAAGGGGAATTTATCTAGTGTTTTTTCCAGGCATAAGAATAAACCATTTGTCCTAGTTTTACTTCTGTACCTACTGAAGATTATTACTTCTAAGCAAGATATTACTCATATCAAAGTAAGTGGGAATTTTTTGCCATTAATTTAAATGTGGGCAGCATCAGGCCATAAAATGGTACATCGTCATCATGATGATCATGATCATCACCCTTTCTATTTCCATTAATCCAAATTGGTGTAGTTTTTACTGTCCTGTTTATAACTGTTGTAAACAATCCAGATTTAATCGTTATTCTGCACTTGATGGTATTTTCAACAGTGGAGGGACATTTCCATTATATATTCTCAATAGTTGGGAAGTTTATAGTTTGACCTTTAAAGGTAGCTTAAAATTTGCATACAAGTTCTATGTCATCAAGACATTTTTATTATTTTTTATGAAACTCTAGTTAAAAAAGAAAAAGCTACATGAATTTAAAAAAATATAATTACATATTAGAAAAAAAGAAAATGTTTAAGGATGAATCTGCATAACAGGAAATCTATTTGTGTGCCATTAATTTATGTTCTTCTTACTATGTTAAATATAAACCAAAAGTCTGAGATAGAGGATTAATGAAAAGTTGTAGACATTTTCTTCATGGATTCTGCACAGTATATTAGACTTATCTATAAAACCTAAAGCTGGTCAACACAGAAAAACTTAGGTTTGTGGGGAAAAAATTGAAATTTCGAAATTGTTTTTCATTTCAAAGGCATCAAAATGTACCCCCTTTGCATTTTTTTTGCATTTTTTTCAGGATTCTGAAATTTGTTTCAAAAACATTGTCCAAATAATGATTGAAATTTTTCATTTATCAAAAAACCCTCTTTTTATGAAAAATGCACACTATGCCAACTATTTTTAATGAAAACTTGAAAGTTATTTTAAAAGATATTTTTTTAACCAGTTCCAATCAAATCTATGCCAAATGCCTCCTAAGGGGTTGGTCTAAAAATAATAACCAACTGGAACATTAAGCCACAAAAATAAACCATCAATCCTCAGACTACAACATCTTTCACCCTCTTCCTTCTTTAACAGCCCAAGAACATAGATGGGCTTTCAAGTATGCCAGGTAAGTCAACAGATTCTAGCTATTTGGGACCAAGTGAATTCTAAATTCAAGAGCCTTTTATAGAAAATACCCTGCTGCCAGCAGTCTCCTTTGAAACTAAGAGAACTCTAATTCAAGCTGTTGGTTGCAACTGCAGTTGCCTCACATGATGACTAAGGAGGTCTTTCAAAATGCAGTGTGAATTTGGAGAGTAACCTAATGAATTTGCATCCCTGGTTATTTGTCCAAATCTACACAACAGCTTTTTCCATTTGCAGTTTTGAGTTAGACTGCTGGAACAGATCTATAGCATGATGTCAAAAGCTGCCTTGTAGGCAATGGTGGATGCATAGCTTTTACTATGAATATACCCCCTCCCCAGTGACCATGTTGGTTTAGTCCAACAATAGTCTCTTGATATTTGTATTCATTTTGTTTTGGTCCAAATTAGCTCACTTTCACCCAAGCGTAACCTCTTCCAACTCTACATACACTTCGGTCATAATCCCTTGGAAATATGTTCCCAGCCCCACAATGTTCTAAATTAAATCCCACTTTTTTTTCAATTTGGTCAGTGAAATCAGCTGCACAACAGAACACTGTACTGTAATGATACCAAACTGTCAATTAAAACTTCATATTCCCTAGCAGAAGAAGCACAAAACCTACTTCATCCTCCTTGCTCCCCCCACCCTCCAAAATGTTAGAGACTGTAGTGATGGAGTTAGCTCTGCTTGTTTTAATGCAATCTTTAAAAGACAGTGAGGCTTTTGTTGCTCTACTTCCATGATCATTCAACAAAGAAATCACATTCAAAATTCCTATCTCCTGAACAATCACTCAACAGAATAATATGCAGTGCTGGTGATAGGTAAATGAGAGTTTCCTCTGCACACAACTATGCAGGTTAGCAAGAAGTTTTGTCTATATTAATGTTGTGCAGCTGGGTGTGCAGACCTCAGGGTGTTTTCTCTCAGGCACCAGCTGAATAGCTGAGAGATACCATTACATCCAAATGAAAAGGGAAAAAAAGTGGAAAAAAAACATTAACAATTATTCTCTGTTCTTCCATGCACTCCCTATGACTCGACGAAAGACAAAGTGTGAAGAGTACAGGAACCAAAGGAGGAGCAGCACCAAAGGAAGAATTGTGAAATGATCTTTGAGTCATCTTGTCATTTCCAGATATCTTTCTTCTTTCCCATGTTTGTCCATGCAGCTGCATTGTGAATAAGTGGCAATATTCAGCGATCTCAAAGAAAAACTTTCAGAAAACCATCTGTATAAACAATTGATGTAATCCAAAACTTTGGTCAGTATTAGGGGTAAATACATTATGCAACATACATCAAGTAAGCCCACAGTTCTAAGAAAGACAATCTCAGCTTTCAAGTGTTCTTTCATGTTTCACAAGGATTTTCAGAGAACACCTATCAGATGTACCACTCTCCCTGAAGCAGATGCATCCTACTGTAATCCTTTCTGATCTTCTCATTGCAAAGAGAAGTTCCACAGATGTAATAGATTGGGCTTTACACATGAAAAGAGGAGGGATTGCAATCACATCATTATTGAAATATTCATTTACAATAAAACAATAGATTACAATAGTGCTGCAATGTCAGAGAACTTGGGATTTCCCATTGAGAATTGAGAAGTTTTAGTCACATTAAAAAAATCCTACTCTGTACATTTAATTAATTTAATTACTATGGATTAGCAGCTATTCTAAGCTCAAGATGCCTTACTTAACTAACAAAACATACAAAACATCATAAGTTAGTATCCAAAAGTTTCTCCGACCCTGGGGAAAATATTCACCCCTTTAAACCACTCAGCATATCCATGCAAACAGGCATCTTTACGTTAATGTTCAGGGCTCTGTACAGTTTACTTGAAGTAGGCAGCAGAACTGTAATAACTATCATAGCCCCGATCCTGAACCACTGAGGTGAAGGGGAGCTTTGGGTGCTCAGTGCTTCTCAGAATCAGGCCCAAGATGTCTTAAATTGTGCTTGCTCCTTAAACAAAATGGAGGCATCTAAAACAAGATGATACTTTTGGAAATGTTGGTCTTAGGCCTGGTCCACACTAACCCCCTACTTCGAACTAAGGTACGCAAATTCAAAGTACCTTAGTTCGAACTTACCACGGGTCCAGACGCGGCAGGCAGGCTCCCCCGTCGATGCCACATACTCCTCTCGCCGAGCTGGAGTACCGGCGTCGACGGCGAGCACTTCCGGGATCGATCCCAGAAGATCGATTGCTTACGGCCGGACTAGGAAATAAGTGTAGACCTACCCTTAGTATGCAGGAATAGAGTAAGCTGTGTGATGGTGACACCCATGCTATATGTATTTTAATATTAACACTAATATATTATGTATATCAATGAGATTATAGGCCTGCACCCTTGACATACGAATCCAAAGCTACCAGCCACAAATTCCTGGTGTATTTGTGAAAGGGAACTGCCCCACTTTTGGTTTTGGAATCTAGTTTACATTGAAATACAGAAAACATTTTTGCAGTTCTTATTTCTTGTGTCAAGAGATGGAGGAAATTAATACCAATTTCATAGACTTTTTTGGGAGAGGGCTGAGGGTATGCATCCCACAATAATGTTCAATGAGCTATGGAAGGTGTGTGGAGTGAAATAGCTTAAGATGGCCCTCTACCACCCCCAGGCCAATGGGCTGGTGGAAAGGTTCAATGGGACCCTAAAATCCATGCTGGAGATGTATACCAAGAAAAGGGGCCAGAGTTGGGACGAGCTATTGCCATTCCTGGTGTATGCCTACAGGGAGCTACCCCAAGAGTCCACAGGCATCTCTCCGTTTGACCTTGTATGGGAGGAAAGTGAGGGGACCTCTCGATCTCATCAGGGATACCTGGGAAGGATGCAACATGGTAGCGGAGGAACCAGTAACTGAGTATGTCCAGAGGTTCAGGAGGGAGTTGAAAGACATGATGGAAATTGTCCAAAACAACCTCCAGAGCAGTCAGGCCAAGCAAAAGGCGTGGTATGATAAAAATACTTGTAAACGCACTTTTGACGTATGGGATTTGGTCATGGTACTCAGCCCTGCCAAAAAGTTCAAGATGCAAAAATTGTGGGAGGGGCTCTTTGAAGTGGTGGAAGTGGTGAGTGAGGACACTTATAAGGTTAAAAAGCCCCTGGATAATGCTGTGCCCCAACTGGTACAAGTAAACTCAAGGCTTATCACAGTAGAGTGGCCGGGATAAACATGATCTGTTGTGTCAAAGGGGAAACTGAGGCACACCCACTCACTGATCTGATGGCTGAATGCCAAGATGGGTCAACCCTGGAAAGTATGGAAATCTGTAGTGATCTGACACCATTCAAAAGGGAGGAAGCATTGTCAACACTGCAGAAGTACAGTGAAGTATTCTCCAACAAACGAGGGAGGACACACTTGCTGTCCCATAGAATCCTCATAAAAGAGGCTCAGCCCCCTCCTTCCAGGCATTACAGGGCCACCGGCAAGGTGAAGGAGCAAATTCGGGCTGAGATACAAAGCATGTTGCACCTGGGGGTGATTAAGGATTCTGACAGTGTGTGGGCTTCCCCTGTGGTCTTCATCTCCAAAAGGGATGGCACCGTTAGATTTTGTGTAGACTATAGAAAACTCAGTGCTGTTACTGTAACAGATGCATACCCCATGCCAAGAATCGATGACATGCTGGATGTACTAAGCCAAGCCAAGTACCTTAGTACCTTTGATCTAACCAAAGGTTACTGGCAGATCCTTCTGGAGGGAGAGGCACAACAAAAATCAGCTTTTATCACTGATATAGGCTCTATGAATTTACAGTGTTACCTTTTGATCTAGTAAATGCTGGTGCGACCTTCCAGAGACTGGTCAACAGAGTGTTAAATAGTTTGCAGAATTATGCTAGGGCATACATAGATGACATTGCTGTATTCAGCAACACCTGGAATGACCACAAGGAGCACCTGGAAGTTGTGCTATCAAAGTTCAAAGAAGCTGGGCTAACTGTGAAACCCCCTAAGTGCAAGATAGGGGCAGCCAAAGTCCCTTATCTGGGCCACTGGGGGGGGAGGGTAAAATATCCCCCAACCCTCTTAAGGTGGAAGCCATCATGAATTGGCCTGTGCCCCAGACTAAAAGGCAAGTCCAATTCTTCATAGGCTTGGCAAACTATTACAGGAGGTTTGTGGAGGGGTTCAGTGACATTGTATCCTCTTTTCTGGACAGGGCATACTTGAAGTTATGAATATTGGCTGTATACTTGCTTGATTTCTAAGTAAGCTTTGTAAGGCATTTGGTCAGCTTCTTTAGAAAGGAATTTGCAAAGTTAAGTGCCCAATCATAGAATCATAGAATATCAGGGTTGGAAGGGACCTCAGGAGGTCATCTAGTCCAACCCCCTGATCAAAGCAGGACCGATCCCCAACTAAATCATCCCAGCTAGGGCTTTGTCAAGCCTGACCTTAAAAACCTCTAAGGAAGGAGATTCCACCACTTCCCTAGGTAATCCATTCCAGTGTGTCACCACCCTCCTAGTGAAAACGTTTTTCCTAATATCTAACCTAAACCTCCCCCACTGCAACTTGAGACCATTACTCCTTGTTCTGTCAGAAGCACTTAAGGAACAATGAATCTTGGAATGCTCCAATCCACATAAGAAGTCTAAGTGAGGACATTCAAGGAAGCATGTCAACCATGGCTGCTACCCTGTAAGTTCTGAGTCATGCATGGACATGTGACTTGCCCATGTGACTCCAAAACTCCATCTTGGAGCTGGAGTTTGCATAGGAGAGAGGAAGGGGTCTTCACCCACAAGAGAAATTTGTTTAAACCCCTGAGAGACCCCTCCATTTTGGCTGGAGCTGGCTAAAGAGAGATCCTCTCCACCACCAAGGATACCTGAAAGGAACTGGAACAAAGGACAGTAACTAAAGGTGTGAGTGATAGCTGGACCCAGACTAGAAGGAGACTAGTCTGTAAAAAGAAGCTTACTGGGTGAGGTTTTTATCTGTATTCAGTTTCTTAGACATAGACTTGTGTGTTCTATTTTATTTTGCTTGGTAATTCACTTTGGTCTATCTGTTACTACTTGGAGCCACTTAAATCCTACTTTCTGTATTTAATAAAATCACTTTTTACTTATTAATTAACCCAGAGTACGTATTAATATCTTGGGGGGGGGGCAAACAGCTGTGCATATCTCTCTATCAGTGTTATAGAGGGTGAACAATTTATGAGTTTACCCTGTATAAGCTTTATACGGGGTAAAATGGATTTATTTGGGGTTTAGACCCCATTGGGAGTTGGGCATCTGAGTGCTAAAGATAGGAACACTTCTGTAAACTGCTTTCAGGTTAAGTCTGCAGCATTGGGGCACGTGATTCAGACCCTGAATCTATGTGGGAGCAGATGGGCATGTCTGGCTCAGCAAGACAGGGAGCTGGAGTCCTAAGCTGCCAGGGCAGGAAAGCAAGGGCAGAAGTAGTCTTGGAACATCAGTTGGCAGCTCCCAAGGGGGTTTCTGTGATCCAACTCGTCACAATAAGTGTACTCTCTATGTCATTATCTAAATCATTGGTGAAGATATTGAACAGAACCAGACTCAGAACTGATCCCTGCGGGAACCAATTCATTATGCCCTCCCAGCTTGACTGTGAACCACTGATAACTACTCTCTGGGAACAGTTTTCCAACCACTTATGCTTTATAGTAGCTCCATCTAGCTTGTATTTTCCTAGTTTGTTTATGAAAAGGTAGCATATTTGAGACAGTAGCAAAAGCTTTACTAAAGTCAAGATATATCATACCTACTGCTTCCCCCCAACCACAAGGCTTGTTACTCTATCAAAGAAAGCTATTAGGTTGGTTTGACATGATTTGTTTTTGACAAGTCCATGATGGCTGTTAATTATCACCTTATTATCTTCTAGGCATCTGCAAGTTGATTGCTTGATTATTTGATCCATTATCATTCCAGTTTCAGAGGGGTAGCCGTGTTAGTCTGTATCAGCAAAAACAATGAGGAGTCTTTATGGCACCTTAGAGACTAACAAATTTATTTGGGCATAAGCTTTCGTGGGCTAAAACTCACTTAATTAGATGCATGGAGTGAAAAATACAATAAGTACTATATATATTACAGCACTTGAAAAGATGGGAGTTGCCTTACCAAGTGGGGGGTCAGTGCTAACGGGGCCAATTCAATCAAGGTGGAAGTGGTCTATTCCCAACAGTTAACAAGAAGGGGTGAATATCAACGGAGGGAAAATTACTTTTTGTAGTGCTAAGGAGACAGATTTAATCAGGGTGGATGTTGCCCATTCCCAATAGTTGACAAGAAGGTGTGACTATCAACGGAGGGAAAATTACTTTTTGTAGTGACTTAGCCACTCCCAGTCTTTATCATTCCGGGTACTGAAGTTAAGCTGATTGGTCTGTAATTCCCCAGGTTGTTTTTATTCCTCTTTTTGTAGATTGGCGCTATATTTGCCCTTTTTCAGTCCTCTGGAATTTTACTTGTCTTCCATGACTTTTCAGAGGTAATTGCTAGCGATGCTGACAAGTTTTTTTTTTTCCATACTTTGTCATGAAATTTAATCTTCATAGAACCAGGATGGTCTTGGTAATATTTTAAATGTACTTTTATTTTGACACATATTTGTTAAATCTTCCGTAAACTGAAGAAATAGAAAGAGACATGGTACAGTTGTCTAAAATTAGGATTGGGCACCATTTATGCCTGAGTTATAGTGCTACCTCTGAGTCTTTCTGGGGCCTTTTGCAGTCACTTATGTAACTCGCTGTATTAAGCATTATTATTATTTTTGGAAATTAGTATTTGTATTACAGTAGCACCCTAAAAGCCCCACAGAGGGATTGGGTCATACTATACATACAGGCACTGTACATACAGATGCTGAAAATTCCCTGCCTGAATGAGTATACCATTTTAAACAGTAAGGACTAAAGGTCTAATCCTGCTAAAGAGTCCTCATGACTGGTCACTTATGCCAGTGCAGAGTCCAATTAAACTAGCATGAATGTTTTGTTACGTATATATACATCTACAATAATTACAGCTTCCCTCAATCTGTGTGCATGTGTGCAGGGGGACGGTATCTCAATGGTATTAATTTTTTAAAATGTAGCTTTTTTCAATGAATATTTTGTGGAGATTTTGTTATGTGAACCAAGTCAGAGTCTTCAGAAGAGAGAACAATATGCTAAAAGAAATTTGTTCTGAAAAAAGAATTCTCTAATACTCGAGACAAGCAGCACAGCAGGAGCCTAAACAAACAAAAACAACCTTGGTGTTTGCTATTCTTCTTTGGTGACAGCGGTGTGGAGGGCATCTTGCTGTTAGAGAACAATTTAAAAGAAAGATCTGGCAGCATGTAGCGTCATTGCATCACAACAAGGAAGAAAATGAGATCTTGTTCTTTTCCCATGAAATCCAGACCAATAGTGTCTGTTTAGTTTTGTGCATTGGTTTTATTTATTTTTGTCTGTGTGTTTGTTTTATGGTAGTATATGCAAAAGTTTGACTCCTGGGGAATATTTTTCTCTTTGGGAATTCTTTGTATTAGTTTGGTTTTCCTGAATCACTCAATAAAGCATTGGAGATTGGAAAGATCGAAATGGAGAGAGACATTCCCCAGTGAGGTGAAGTGGATTTGGAGTCAGAGACACAATGTTCCTTCCTTTTTCCCCTCAAGCAGGACCAACTGGATGACTCAAGGGAAATGGAGAAAAATAGGGACATATTTCTTCATATTGGAACACTAATAACATTCTCTCCTTGTATATAACTCGTTTGCTTGAGAGGACAATTGCCATTTCCCCTCATGTCTTGCCAATCCTCTCTCTATATGCAGGACAGAATATAATTCCCCTCAGATGGTAGTTCTGTTTATGAAATACTACGTAGAAAATGTTTTCCCATCACACAGTTTTGTGCATAGTACCTATTACCAGACCTTTGCAACTGGGAAACACTAACACAATGTAGCAGTAGCTTTCTTACCTCTGTTGCTGTCTCGTCTTCTATAATTTTTTACTCTAGAGCAGGGGTAGGCAACCTATGGCACGGGTGCCGAAGGCGGCATCCGAGCTGATTTTCAGTGGCACTCACACTGCCCGGGTCCTGGCCACCGATCCGGGGGGCTTTGCATTTTAATTTAATTTTAAATGAAGCTTCTTAAACATTTTAAAACCTTATTTACTTTAAATACAACAATAGTTTAATTATATATTATAGACTTATAGAAAGAGACCTTCTAAAAACGTTAAAATGTATTACTGGCACACGGAACCTTAATAAATGAAGACTCGGCACACCACTTCTGAAAGGTTGCCGACCCCTGCTCTAGAGACACAGCTTTGCTTCCTGGCTTTCATCCTTTTCTTTCTACATTCTGTTCTTCCTTGCTTGCTTGTTTCTTTCCTAGTCTTATTAGCAGCTGGGGTAACACAGAATGGTCAGAAGAATAGTCAGTCTTGGGTACATATATCTTTCACTCAATAACTGGTACCCCTTTCCTGCTGGCATCTAGAGGTTTTGCTTCAATAAAGGCCATTTGCAACAAGCCAGACATTAGCCTGATAAAAAGGCTTGAAGTTTCTACTTATTAAGATTTCAAATGAAACAAACAAATAAACAATGTAAATTTTCTTAGACACTCATTAATGTAGATACCAGTTTGAGGCAGCCTTTTTTCATTCCATTTTAGAAGCTCCTTAAAGTTTTGACCTTTTTTTAAAATAAGAATTTTTATATATTGTTCTTTCTAGATTTTAAATTTCTTAACCCCACAATGATTATGGACAGCATAATTTGGAATAGACACATGGACCAGGTCAAATTCTCATGGAGGTCAAGGAAAACCTTTCCATTCCAGGCAGATATGTGCAAAAGTAAGGATATTTCTGATGGGGATAATCAAATGTTGGTTCTTGTTGTTAGTAGTATTAACAGCAATGCTATTTCTCAGCTAACGTTTCCAGTTCATTAATCTTGCTGTTTAGTTTTCTGAAAAGCTTTTCACAATTTGAAATGAAAAGGATGGGAGGACTACACCTGCTGGCCCTCTATCATACTGCCCTAAAAGGCTTTTTACATAATTTACAAATTCAGTTCCAAGATTTTACAGTTTGGAAACCTTACTTTTCTTCTTTCGTATTTTAAAAATATCTAAAGGCTTAAAATACTCAGCCACAAATTTTCATTCTTTTTAAAGTACCATTTGATGGTGATGGACCTTTATCATAAGAGCATAAGAACATACTGGGTCAGACAAATGGTCCCCCAGCCCAATATCCTGTCTTCTGACAGTGGCCGGTGCCAGATGCTTTAGAGGGAATGAACAGAACAGGGCAATTATCGAGTGATTCATTCCCCATCATCCAGTTCCAGCTTCTGGCAGTCAGAGGGTTAGAGGCACCCAGAGCATGGGGTTGTGTCCCTGACCAACTTGGCTAATAGACTTAATTACTGAATTGGTGAACATTATAGTCAAGCTCACCCTGATGAGAGAAGAAATGGCCGTGAGAATCACAAGCAGCTCATAAAACGTTAGTTGGCTTGTTCAGTCTTATAGCTGACTGAGTGATAAGTAAGAAAGAAAGTACCTCTTGTTAGATTTTAAATAGCAGTTGTTCCCCATAACAGTTTTATACTGTTGTGACTCCATAAACGTCAATGAAATTACTCATGACATACACTAGATTAGCTGACATACTTTCTCTTACAATAGTATCTGCACCTTATATAAGACATGACCTGAAATCATTTTACATGGAGTAATTATTATTGATTAATGTATGCTCCTTTTGTTTCCAGCATGCATGCACAAATTTATTTTTCAGTCGCATCATGATTATTCTAAGACTTGTATATGAGGTTGATGGAATCACAAGTAGAAACACACTAATATTTGTATATACTTTTTAAAATGGTTTATAGGATAGACACAACCCAAAATGGATTTAGAGTATATTGCATTTTCACATAAGAACCTTGATGCTAAAAGTTACACCTGATGGATAAAGACATATATATATACACACTATCAAAATGCATATAGTCATTCACTTGTTAGCTTTGTGATCCTATGATTCAAAGCCTTATCATAGTTCTTCCTTTCCCAGGCTTTGATTTGTTCATTTGATTTGTCTTGTTGAAATTTAGGCTCTGATCCTGCAAAGACTTATTCTCATGCTTACCTTTAGGCACTGTGAGTAGTTTCATCCAAGTCAACTGAAGACTTCTCACAATGTGTAAAGTTTAGCAAGAGTGTAAGTTTTGCAGGACAGGGGTCCTTTATTTTAAGATCCCGTAGGCATGTTTTTTTCCTGTTTTGTAGAGTTTCTAGCACACAGCTGGATGCACAAAAATAATATCAGTAAATCAATGTTAACAGTTACATTGCTCAGTAGCCTTAGATAGTGTGTATGCTGCTTACCAAAGGGGTAAAGGTCTGAGAAAGCTGAGAAAGTCAGAGACAGGAAACCTCTCTGGACCTGATCCTGCTCCCAATTCAAGTAAGTGCATTTTTTCCACTCATTTAAACAGGGTTTCCTAGGCAGAGCCATTTCTGTGCTAGGAGCAACAAAGAAGCCAGTCTACAGGTGTGTTCATTGTTACACTTTCTGCTTCAAGTGAATCCAGAAAACACAGTATCAGGCCTGTGACATAAAACCACTAACAAAAGGCAATTCCATGCCTAGGTAATGAAATAGTCATGGTTCTTTAAATCCCTTCATTTTCAGTGGCATCTGAATTAACCTTAGTAGATGGAACAGCCAAGAAGTTATTTTGGGTCATATTTTTTATATTTTCTAAGTAATGTTCCAATGCCAAATGAAATATTTGGAAGTACAGTACTAGTGGCATATTGTCATTAGAAACGGAATAACATGAGGTCTCTCTGCTCTGCTTCTGTGGAATAGTGTGTCTCTTGGAAACCTATTCTTTTATCTATCTGTCCCTGCCCTGCTGCTATTTCTGCTAGTCAGGAAAGGTTTCCAGCCCATATAGTCTTCCATTTAGAAGGCTTTTTGTTGTGGATTATAGTCAATGATTTAGCTGGTTTCTTGTAATGCTCGGCAGAGCATCCTCAGGCTTATTTTCACAGCTAAGCAAGATTTTGTTAGATGGTCTCTGAATTCAAAGTCTTTTTTTCAGACCTCTCAAGAAGGAAAGTTGCTGATTCTTTAGAAACTGCTATATTGTATTTATTGAATAAAAAAAAAGCAATCTTCACTTAGGATGATGTGGATAATTTACATAATACTCTTTTGCCATCATTTTAAAAGAAAATTGTACCTATTTTTCTCTACCACAACAGTTTGGGAACCAAGTGTAATATACTACAAACAAGTTTCCGTCCTTTAATATGAGTTTAGCAGTTATGGACATTCATATGTAAAATTAATCTATTTGATGTAATTTTTAAAAGAGCCAAAAATGATTGTGGAACACAAGTCCCATTGAATTGGACTCAGGCTCCTACAGACTGTCTAAACACAAACTGGCACTGAAATATCTAAATTGGTTTCAATTCATGACTCTTCTGAGTCTGTGGGCAGGTCTGCACTACAGGGCTAAGTCGACCTAAGTTACACAGCTCCAGCTATGTGAATAACATAGCTGGAGTTGACGTACTTTAGGTCGACCTATTGTGGTGTTTACACTGCGCTGGGTTGACAGGATAAACTCTCCCATCGATTTGCCTTATGCGTCTCGTTCTGGAGGAGTGCTGGAGTCAATGGGATAGAGATCGGTGGTCAATTTAGTGGGTCTTAGACCGGCTAAATCGACCCCCGGTGGATCGATCACCACGCATCGATCCCCCGGTAAGTGGAGACAAGCCCTGTGTGTGAACATTCTTATTCCAGATTAAGAGCATTTTATTTTAATTTTGTTTGGATCACGAGGAATTGAGTTAAGCTAAATAAAAAGCTAGCTCTGACCAGCCTCATTAACATGAAGTATGATATGATAGACCCAGAGTACCACATACTGTGTTTTGTTGTGCTAGGCGGAATTTGTCTGTTTCTGATTGTTAATTGTTAATAGATTGCTATTCATGAAGGGAGATAGAAACTATGCAACATATGCTCTGGAGCACCTGGGTCACTCTGACTACCGTCAGTTTGGGAATGGGATTCAAGGAAGATAGAGAGTGGAAGCTCTATCCTGGTGAGCAGGGACTTGCTTCATGGGTCCTGCTTTGCTCTGGATTCCCCACCGGGAGATTTTGAACCCTGTGCTGTGTAATACTTGAGGGCTGGACTAAGCTGGACCAGGCTGAACTGGAGGCAGTGGCACAGAAATAATTTTGCAGCACAACTCGACTAGAGTGTCAGTGGCACAGAGCTGAATTTGCAGTGAGGCCTGATTGGACTAGCAGTGGTGGCAGATTGGATTAGAGTAATGAACATAAGTGATCTCTCTCCTGCCATCCATCTCCATCCTCTGACAAACAGAGGCTAGGGACACCATTCCTTACCCGTCCTGGCTAATAGCCATTAATGGACTTAACCACCATGAATTTATCCAGTTCTCTTTTAAATACTGTTATAGTCCTAACCATCACAACTTCCTCAGGTAAGGAGTTCCACAAGTTAACTGTGCGCTGCGTGAAGAAGAACTTCCTTTTATTTGTTTTAAACCTGCTGCCTATTAATTTCATTTGGTGACCCCTAGTTTTTGTATTATGGGAATAAGTAAATAACTTTTCCTTATCCACTTTCTCCACATCACTCATGATTTTATATACCTCTATCATATCCCCCCTTAGTCTCCTCTTTTCCAAGCTGAAGAGTCCTAGCCTCTTTAATCTCTCCTCATATGGGACCTGTTCCAAACCCCTAATCATTTTAGTTGCCCTTTTCTGAACCTTTTCTAGTGCCAGTATATCTTTTTTGAGATGGGGAGACCACATCTGTACGCAGTATTTGAGATGTGGGCATACCATTGATTTATATAAGGGCAATAATATATTCTCAGTCTTATTCTCTATCCCCTTTTTAATGATTCCTAACATCCTGTTTGCTTTTTTGACCACCTCTGCACACTGCGGGGACATCTTCAGAGAACTATCCACGATGACTCCAAGATCTTTTTCCTGACTCGTTGTAGCTAAATCAGCCCCCATCAAATTGTATGTATAGTTGGGGTTATTTTTTCCAATGTGCATTACTTTACATTTATCCACATTAAATTTCATTTGCCATTTTGTTGCCCAATCACTTAGTTTTGTGAGATCTTTTTGAAGTTCTTCACAGTCTGCTTTGGTCTTAACTATCTTGAACAGTTTAGTATCATCTGCAAACTTTGCCACCTCACTGTTTACCCATTTCTCCAGATCATTTATGAATAAGTTGAATAGGAATGGTCCAAGGACTGACCCTTGGGGAACACCACTAGTTACCCCTCTCCATTTTGAGAATTTACCATTAATTCCTACCCTTTGTTCCCTGTCTTTTAACCAGTTCTCAATCCATTAAAGGACCTTCCCTTTTATCCCATGACAGCTTAATTTACGTAAGAGCCTTTGGTGAGAGACCTTGTCAAAGGCTTTCTGGAAATCTAAGTACACTATGTCCACTGGATCCCCCTTGTCCACGTTTGTTGACCCCTTCAAAGAACTCTAATAGATTAGTAAAGACACAATTTCCCTTTACAGAAACCATGTTGACTATTGCCCAACAATTTATGTTCTTCTATGTGTCTGACAATTTTATTCTTAACTATAGTTTCGACTAATTTGCCCGGTACTGACGTTAGACTTACCGGTCTGTAATTGCCGGGATCACCTCTAGAGCCCTTTTTAAATATTGGTGTTACATTAGCTAACTTCCAGGCATTGAGTAAAAAAGCCGATTTAAAGGACAGGTTACAAACCTTAGTTAATAGTTCCGCAACTTCATATTTGAGTTCTTTCAGAACTCTTGGGTGAATGCCATCTGGTCCCAGTGACTTGTTAATGTTAAGTTTATCAATTAATTCCAAAACCTCCTCTAGTGACACTTCAATCTGTGACAGTTCCTCAGATTTGTCACCTACAAAAGCCGGCTCAGGTTTGGGAATCTCCCTAACATCCTCAGCCGTGAAGACTGAAGCAAAAAATCCATTTAGTTTCTCCGCAATGACTTTATCGTCTTTAAGCGCTCCTTTTGTATCTCGATCATCAAGGGGCCCCACTCTTTGTTTAGCAGTCTTCCTGCTTCTGATGTACTTAAAAAACATTTTGTTATTACCTTTGGAGTTTTTGGCTAGCGGTTCTTCAAACTCCTCTTTGGCTTTTCTTATTACATTCTTGCACTTAATTTGGCAGTGTTTATGCTCCTTTCTATTTGCCTTAGTAGGATTTGACTTCCACTTTTTAAAGGAAGTTTTTTATCTCTCACTGCTTCTTTTACATGGTTGTTAAGCCACGGTGGCTCTTCTTTAGTTTTGTTACTGTGTTTCTTAATTTGGGGTATACATTGAAGTTAGGCCTCTATTATGGTGTCTTAAAAAGCGCCCATGCAGCTTGCAGGGATTTCACTTTAGTCACTGTACTTTTTAACTTCTGTTTAACTAACCCCCTCATTTTTGCATAGTTCCCCCTTTTGAAATTAAATGCCACAGTGTTGGGCTGTTGAGATGTTCTTCCCACCACAGGGATGTTGAATGCTATTGTATTATGGTCACTATTTCCAAGCGGTCCTGTTATAGTTACCTCTTGGACCAGCTCCTGTGCTCCACTCAGGACTAAATCTAGAGTTGCCTCTCCCCTTGTGGGTTCCCGTACCAGCTGCTCCATGAAGCAGTCATTTAAAGTATCGAGAAATTTTATCTCTGCATTTCATCCTGAAGTGAAATTTTCCCAGTCAATATGGGGATAATTGAAATCCCCCACTATTATTGAGTTCTTAATTTTGATAGCCTCTCTAATTTCCCTGAGCATTTCATCATCACTATCACCGTCCTGGTCAGGTGGTCTATAATAGATCCCTAATGTTATATTCTTATTAGAGCATGAAATTTCTATCCATAGAGATTCTATGGAACATGTGGATTCACTTAAGATTTTTACTTCATTTGATTCTACATTTTCTTTCACATATAGTGCCACTCCCCCACCTGCACGACCTGTTCTGTCCTTACAATATATTTTGTACCCCGGAATGATTGTGTCCCATTGATTGCTCTCAGTCCACCAGGTTTCTGTGATGCCTATTATATCAATATCCTCCTTTATCACAAGGCATTCTAGTTCACCCATCTTATTATTTAGACTTCTATCATTTGTGTACAAGCACTTTAAAAACTTGTCACTGTTTATTTGTCTGCCCTTTTCTGATGTGTCAGATTCTTTTTTATGTGAATGTTTGTCATCTGATCTGGCCCTTACATTATCCTCTTCCATCCTCTGCTCCTGACTATAACCTGGAGATTCTCTATCATTAGACTCTCCCCTAAGAGAAGTCTCTGTCCGATCCACATGCTCCTCTGCAGCAGTCGGCTTTCCCCCATCTCCTAGTTTAAAAACTGCTCTACAACCTTTTTAATGTTTAGTGCCAGCAGTCTGGTTCCACTTTGGTTTAGGTGGAGCCCATCTCTCCTGTATAGGCTCCCCCCATCCCAAAAGTTTCCCCAGTTCCTAATGAATGTAAACCCCTCCTCTCTACACCATCATCTCATCCACGCATTGAGACTCTGCCTGCCTACCTGGCCCTGCGCGTGGAACCGGGAACATTTCTGAGAATGCCACCATAGAGATCCTGGATTTCAGTCTCCTCCCTAGCAGCCTAAATTTGGCCTCCAAGACATCTCTCCTACCCTTCCCTATGTCATTGGTACCTACATGTACCACGACCACCGGCTCCTCCCCAGCACTACACATAAGTCTGTCTAGATGCCTCGAGAGATCCACAACCTTCGCACCAGGCAGGCAAGTCACCATACGGTTTTCCTGGTCATCACAAACCCAGCTATCTATGTTTCTAATGATCGAATCTCCCATTACTAACACCTGCCTTTTCCTAGCAACTGGAGTTCCCTCCCCCGGAGAGGTAACCTCAGTGCAAGAGGCAACCCCAGCACCATCTGGAAGGAGGGTCCCAACTATGGGAAGGTTTCCCTCTGCTCCCGTTGACTGCTCTGCTTCCCTGGGCCTTTCATCCTCCTCAACAGCGCAGGGGCTGTCTGACCGGAGTTGGGACAATTCTACAATGTCCCGGAAAGCCTCATCAACATACCTCTCTGCCTCTCTTAGTGGACGTGGATCTGCAAATCAGAGCAAGTTCTGGTGGTCTAGACTTGCTAGATGTTGGAAAACAGACAGAGGAGAATCACCCCTGACCACCACTGAATTAATTAGTCTTGTGATTGGGTTTTAGGTGATTTGGGATTGTTGTTTGACTAAGAGCAGTGGACCTCACCAAGACAGACAATTAATACTTGGAACTGTGGGGGCTGATACTAATACACACATTGATTTGCTGATTTTGTTGTATGTAAATATATATGTGGCTAGTGTGTTTCTTTTGCTTGTTTTTTCTCCAAGTAAAAGTTATTTGTAGTTCCATGTTCCCAAGGACATGCAAAGATGAATAAGGAGGTTATTGTTTAATTTCCCAGAGGCAGAATTAGGAGTGGGGCTCTGGGTGGGGGCGTAAGCCATAGTTTTATTTATTTTAGAAAAGGGACCCTAGATGGACTGAATCCATACCTTGTTGCTGCCATTGTCACCTGGCAGAAGAGTTGCATCTATGATATTTAGGGGCCTAACTTTCAGACACCGATTTTAAAAATCTAAGTTTTTCTTCTTTCATTAAACCACTGTTAAATGTGCACAGAAACTGGTTTACTATCTGTCACTATCTGTTGTGACACCGTCAAAAATTGAAGTGACTGTTTTAGCAAGATAATGACCACCAGTAATAGACTTTGGAACTCTCACTGGAATGAAATCTTTACTTTTCATTTTGTTCTGTTCATCTTTACGTTTCATTCAAACTTTACTGTTTATTCATAATGGGAACTACAAAATTTTGTGAAGTGCTAAACTGGTGTGATGTATTGGTTAACTTGAGTACGTCATGGCACAGTGTAAAAGTAGTTACTTGGTCCCCTATTGTGTGCCTTTTACCTCAAGGAAATATGATATAACAAAATACGTTAAAACAGAAGCTATCCCAGCAGAGAAAACTAAGGTGTGCTAAGGCCACTCAAAGTCCTGATCAGCCACCTGCTGTCAGTGGGCCATATTGTAAAGTCATCATTGTTATTATCATAACTGCCTGTTATTTCTGGCCCTCACACACATCTTTCCTCACAGGTAATCCCATTGACATTACTGGGACTACTCATGGTATAAAGTACTTTTCAGCTAAGGGTATCATAATGTGAGGAGTGCTTCCTCACATGAAGGTCCTTCCATTAAAAAAAAATGTGTCTGTTGCGGGGGAGTTCAGTTGCCTGTTGGGCATAATTTACTATCCCTTCCTGGGATACAAGATCTGGGCATGGTAAGAATGTGGGATACAATGTCAAGGAGAAAGAGGCAAGCAAATGGCTGGGGGGAATGGGGGATGGGTAAGGGAGGAATGGAAGGAGGCAGAGCTAAGCAAATTAATCTAGCTCCTTCACCCTCACTGGCCTACCCTACATAGCTGTGAATTCTGCTAAATAAGCATGACTGACTGACTTAATCTTACTCCCCTCCCAGAGAATAATTTGGGGAAAACTGTTAAGGGAGTCTCATGTAGTTTTCTTCCCTCATATCCTCTTCCTTAGCTATCTCTATGACAAGGATCGGCAACCTTTGGCCCGCGGCCCGCCAGGGTAAGCCCGCTGGTGGGCCAGCTGGTTTGTTTACCTGCCATGTCCGCAGGTTCGGCCGATCACAGCTCCCACTGGCCACAGTTCACTCTATGAGAAGGGGCAGCCTGACCCAATGATTTCACAGAATAATAGCAAAGAGGAGAGTTCTGGTTGACTTTTGTGGGATAGCAAACTCCTGGAATGTTTATCTATAATAAATTAAATAAATAGTCTCAAAGATTTTTTTTTTTTAAAGTGCTGGCTCAGGTTCATTTTAAGTTCTTTGAAAAGGTTTTGCTTGGTTCTTATTTCCTCTGCAACCAGTTCATTTAATTCTGTGTATGACTCACAGTTTTGTATTGGTTGGAGAAAATCCAAAATAACCTCTTTCCTTGGAAATAGTTCTTGTATACAAGTCATTCTTCAACTCTTTCAAACACCAGATGTGTAATCTATGTTTTTGTTTATAAATAATATAGGCTGATTTAATTATATTGATCAAGTATCAGTTTAGTGATTATTACAGCCACCATGGATCATTGATGCTAGTAAAGATGATAGCGTTGAATGGGAAGGATCTTTTAGTATTGAGCAACCTTCTATTCTTCACTTCTTTGCCTAATAGGATTGCTGGACAGTGTTGCTGGTACAGTATGGCTGCTGTGAGCCATCCATTAGATGATCTCATTTCAGTGGCCAGTGATTATTCTGTAAAGCACACAGAACTCTTTCATGATGAAATGCTTTGAATAGTAATTAATATTATTTCTTAAGCTTCAACAATGTGCTTGATGCTGCACAAGTCACAAAATACAGAGAGTGTCTGCCCTGAAGTTCTTAACATCTACTATATATAAATATGCTCTATAATCATCACAACTTCATTATACTAGCAGTCACGTTATATAGAGAGAAAGTAGGAAAAGAATGTTTAGTTGGACATTAGGGATAAAATTATCAATTGGAACTTATGTCCCGTTGAAAGTCTGTGGGATTTATGTTCCTAAGTGACTTGGGCACTTTTATTAATGTTACCATCAGAGACTGATCTTAAGATAATGATTCTGTATATATTCCTCACCAGTGGTGAACCTTCATTGGAGAGATGATTTTACTCCTCTGATTTACTTAGACAACTTGTTATTTAGCTATAATAGTTTAACGCTTTCTTCAGGCCTTCAACGTCAATTACTTTGTGTCAGTTCCAATACTTGACCAGTTGTTCAGATATCCAAGGTATGTATTTTATTCACAGTCAATGTGTCTGGAGATTCTGACAAATTCTCTTCAGCTCCACTGTTCTTGGCAGGAGATCAAGATAAGTTTTGGTGCATCACTTAGTAGTATATTTTCCTCACACTCCTGTTGCTTCCTCTTTTATTTGTTGTTGTTGTTGTTTTGCTATATAGAGTGAATTTTGTAAGGAAAGTTAAAAGGTGTTTTGTGGGAGATTTTTATCTAGCATGTTTAGCATTACAAAGCATGGTTAAAACACATTGTAGTAAGAATATTGCCATCCCTGTTCCCCATATCTGTGATAATTTTAAAGATGGTATTCAATGTCAAGGTGAAAGTAATATTTGCCAATTTTCCTCCCTTTCTCTCTTTCTTTTGAGCAACTTAGAAATGAAATATACCTTTGAAATTCAATGTGTCTGGTCTCTCTTGCTCCTCTTTTGGATTCTGGCTTTCTAAAGCCTTAGAAGTTATTCCAAAATCCTTGATTCAGGAAATTTATTTTATATTCTCTTTAAAATCTTGCTTTTATTTTTTATTTAATTTATAGTTTCTCAATAGTAGCTTTTAATGCATTACAAGAAGCAAATTTTTTTCTAACTCCTCACTATCATCTAATCACAATTTTGTTTTAATCCTGAAATTGAAGTCCCTCAACACAGATAATCATAACTACTAGAAAAGGGAACATTTTATTGAGCTATAATAATAATGTTCAGTTATTAACATTATGCTAGATGGCATACATCACAACAATATACAGGTACTAAGAGTCAGTTAATTTTTATGTAATACATAGTTGATTATAGTAGGATGGGCATATCTGAAAATAACAGAATATATCAGTGCAATCCAGACAGCCTCTACTAATTCTGTGAGGTGAAAGGTTGTGTGTGTGTGGAGATTAAAAGGAAATATTTCTTTTGTCATTTTTTAAAATAGTAGTAATATTTTCTTATTTGTAGAATATAACATCACAGTGATATGTTTACTGCAATAAGAAATTTCATTTTTAACATCTACCTCCTAACTCTGTATATTTGACTATGTTGATAGAATTAGTATGATAAGGAAAAAAAGCTTATAATGGTTAGTCTGTGAATCTACAAATGGAGGCCAGAATGATGCTGGACATGAAAGTAAAAAAAGGATGGTGACAATCTCAGAAAGTTTAGATAAATTTTAAACAACATTCAGTGTTTCAGGTATTGGGGTTATCCCAAATGAATCTCCTGTATCCTCTCAAATTCATCCAGCTCTTCTCTGGATATGAGTTGACTTCTTCTATTAATCTCATTTGAATCAGACGATTACACGTGAACTCTTCAAAATATACTATACATTTAATTGTCTTTCCAGTGATGCAAACACCTCTAAACTTTGTGTGCCAGTTTTCTTTATGAGTCACAGGACCAGCAAGCTTGTGAAAATAGATGATGATGAAATGGGAGAATTGGGTGCCAGGTTAATTTTCATATGTTGCTATCTGGTTTCCTCTTTAGATAAAAGGGGAAAACTGATGGGCACCTGCTGACTGGTAAAACTGTCATATACTTCAGTGGAATCTCATAGTTTCCATATGGATTTTTCCCATGTTCCTTTCTCATGAATTGTATTATATGTACCATATAACCATGTGTACGTGAAAAGGATGTAAGTGTATTAATTCATGTGGGTGATTTAGTAGGGAAAGAAGCCCACTCTGATCTGGAATTTCTTGACTTAGTCTAGGTAATAAGGGCTAAGGTGGACAAAGAAGAGAGTGGGGATTCATTCTAGATTATTATCATGGCTCTTCTGAAAGAAGGTCCAGCTCTGAGAGTGTCTCTGATTCCACTATCAAGTATCAGAGGGGTAACCGTGTTAGTCTGAATCTGTAAAAAGCAACAGAGGGTCCTGTGGCACTTATGCTCCCAATACTTCTGTTAGTCTTAAAGGTGCCACAGGACCTTCTGTTGCTTTTTTCAGATTCCACTAGTAAACGAGATGAGGGTTGACAGTTGTAGACTCAGGCTGACCTGGTGGAGTGATGATAGCAAATTGCGGAATCTCAGTGGAGATTTTATGGGATAATGAACATTCTCCACTGACCCACTTCCTACTCCCCACTCATGAGTGTCAGGACTTGAACAGTGACTATTTTCGAGGACAAGGAAGGATTGCTGCTATCAAAAGGATCAATTTCTTTTCCATGAGGCACACGTTAAGAAACAGGTAACTGACAGATCTCAAACTGTAGTTGGGAATGAAGAATCATCTTTGAATTGGAGAGCTGCTCAATAATTTTGTCAACGATCTGAAAGAAAACGCAAAATCACTGCTGAAAAAATTGTTGATGACATGAATATTGGCAGAGTGGCAAACAATGATAAGTACGGGGCAGTCATTCATAGCGATCTGGACCACTTGGTAAGCTGAGCCCATTCAAAGAAAATGCATTCTAGTACAGCCAAATGCAAGGTCATCCATCTAGGAACATAGAATGTAGGCCACACTTACAGAATGACTGCACCACAACTAAAGTGGGGCAGAATGTATCTGGGGCTTACCCAAGAAAGGACAGCTCTGCTTTGTGGGGGGTGGGGGAGAGGAAGGAGGTCAGAAACTGCTGTAAAAAAAGGTGCTCGGTGGTCAGCTTTGCAGCAGTGACTCACCCCCCCCCCCCGACCAGGAATGTGTATAAAGGTACGAAACCTGGGTGGGACAAGGAAGCCAGCTTGTCTCCAGGGAAGCAGCAATCACGTTTTTGTTGTTGTTTTTTTTTAAAGCAGCATGGCTCCAGGGCACGGAGAAGTGGGGCGGGGGGAGGGGGGAAAGGTAGCCAAGCAAATTGTTGGCGACTCCTTGTGGCGGATGTTCAGTGCAGGTACTCCATAGGGATGGCAGCCAGTGACCAGATAAATGGCCTGGTAGAGGACTTAAAAGGAGATACTGGATAATGGAACATAACGGGGGAGGGGGTTGGGGACTCCTATGATTGGTACGACTTGGAGCCAAACCCTCCCCCCCATTCTCATAGCCCTCCTTAACCCTCATACGAGGGTGGTAGATGGTAAGAGCCAAGCCATGGGTCAGCTGGGGCACCTGGATGGAAACAAAGGGGGGCTAGTGGAAACCCCGGGTAATGATTTGAATAAGCATGGATTTGCCTGCACTGTACACTTTATCTGCTGGGTATTCCCAGACATCTATATAATAAGGTTGCGGCCTGATTAAAATCCATAACAAGTCTCCTGTCTTTCTTGCAGTGTACCCAGACAATAGGAGCTTTATCCTGGAAAGCAATGGCTAAAAGGTTTCAGGGGTCATAGTGGTGAAGCAACTAAAAATTAGCATGCAGTGCAATGCTGTGGTGAGAAGAGCCAGTATGATCCTGGGATGTATATAAAGGGGACTAGTGATGGGAGGTGATTTTACTTCTGCATATGGCATTAGTGAGACAAGTACTAAAATACTGTGTACATTTCTGGCACACACATTTTTAAAGTATGTTGAAAAACTGAAGAGGGTGCAGAAAAGAGCCACAAAAATAATTCAAAGGCTGGAGAAATGCCTCTCAGTGAGATACTTGAAGAGTTCAATCTATTTAGTTTATCAGAAGAAGATTGAGAGGTGACTTGATTCCTGTGTATAAATACCATTCCTGAAAGAAAATGCCAGGTATTAAAGGACCCTTGAATCTAGGGGAGAAAATCACAAGAAGCATAAGCTGTAAAGTAAAGCCAGACAAATTCAAGCTAGAAAAAAGGCATACATTTTTAACAGTGAGGGTGATTTACACATGGAACAAACTACCAAGGGAACCAGTGAATTCTCCATATCTTAATATCTTCAAGTAAAGAATGCATGCCCTACTGAATGATATGCTTTAGTCAAACACAAGTTGTTAGGGTCAATGCTCATGTAACTTGGTGAAAATTTATGGCCTCTGATATATGGGAAGTCAAACTTATGATCTAATGGTCCCCTCTGGCCTTAAAATCTATCATTTTGTTAATTCAAAATCAATTTTTTCTAAATTCAGGACCATATTATATTCTTTTTTAAGCACGTATCTAATGTGCCGAGTTTGGAGTTAAATAGTTCCACCATGTTTGTGTTATTTAAGTTTTAACAAAAACAACAACATACAAATAAACAACTGTGTATGTATATACGTGTTTGTGTGTGTTTATAAATAATTCACCAGATGATATTTTCTCCATAACTCAAAAAAGGCACATATTTCCTTACTGCCTTTTCAAGGTGAGACAAAATTAAATGAAAAATTAAAGAAAGTAGACATATTTTTGCAAAACGATGATTGTATATGAGTAAGGAGTTGAAATGGAAACTATTTTACAGCCTTACCATTTGCTGCTTGTGCACTTCAAAGGTGTGACCAATCAGACCAGAATTCCTAGGCTTGTAGGATTTGAAGATCATGCTATGTCACATTGGAACATTAATTTCCCTAGGGTTTGTCATAAATTCTTCAGTCTACTTTATCCTATCTAGTTTATATGCCACAGCTTTATAGTTTTAATAGAATTTAAGGTCAGAAGGGACCCTTAGATTTTCTAATCTGGCTTCCTATATTACATTTTACTCAGCTACCCCCATTTGGAGCCAGTAACTTTAGTTAGAGTAAAACATTTCAGTACTGAGGACCCTGATCAGTTGTGTGTCAAAAGCAGATTAAAATAGAGAGAAGGGTTCCATCAGTGACCAACACCCCTGCAATGGCAGGGAATTGATTCCGTGAGATATATCCAGATGATCCCAGCAGGCAATCCATGCCCCATGCTACAAAGGAGGGCAAAAAAACCCACCACCACCACCAAAGGTCACTACCAGTCTGACTTTAGGGAAAGTTCCTTCCTGACTTCAAATCTGGCAATTATTTAGACCCTGAGGAAGTGAGCGAGACACATCAACCCCAGGCATCTAAGAAAGAGGATTCTCTGTACCATCTCAGAGCACAAGTTCATCCTGTCTGGTGCCTCATCTCCAGCTATGGCAATCTCTGATGCTTCTGAGGAAGGCAAACACTCCACCTCCCCCAGTCCCCTGAGAATACGTCTAGCTATTTGTACATCTGAGCAAAACAATTCTTCCCTGACCCCTACAGACAACACGCTGAAGCCCTGAAGTTTGCATGTGGTCTTGCTCCTTAGGCCTTAAAGATCTCCATAGACTACCATTCACTATTTTGTAGGGTGACCAGACAGCAAGTGTGAAAAATCGGGACAGAGGTGGTGGTGGGGCGGGGGGGTTAATATTGGGACTGTCCCTATAAAATTGGGACATCTGGTCAACCTACTATTTTGATACATTTTTTTTATAAGTTTATGAAGAAAAACCTCAATTATTAGAATTCATACATTTCTAAATTTAACATATTGAGACTTACTTTATTTACTACTAACCATTCCTCAGTTAGTAACAATTGCTCCACTGGCATTTATATACCATATAAATAGTAGCTAGTGTGGGGAGGGAGGAAGGAGATTTACAGCCATATATGCCTTTCTGTGTCTTGCTACAAGAAGTTCCTACCACAGCATGCCCCCCTATTACTGTATATCAGTGTGACAGTGGTGAAGGATGACACTGCCTGTCTGCTTTGAAGAGCGCTGAGTCTTTTGCTTTAATGAAGTAGAGAAGTGCAGAATGTCCACAGGAAACCAGACAATTACATAAGGTGCCAGCTAGCAATGTCTCATTTCAAACACTGAAATAACTTTCAAATATTAAGCAGTAAGGTTGCATCTCCTCCAGAGATCATAAAAAACAAAGTTTGTGATTCTAAGAAATTCTCAAAGGAACTTGAACCGCTTTGCAAAGATGTCTCCGCTCACCCCCAACCCTGCTGCATTATCTACTCCTCTTCTGTCTCATTCCCTCTCTTTTTTTCTTTTGCCTTTATTTCATTTCCCCATGAAATAACTGATATATTTTAATTGTTGTGCATATAAATATATGTATATGTATTTTTTAAAAAAATGTGGTGGTCAACTATATTCATTTATTTGATGCTGGGTGGTCTACCTGAATGTACCCCAACTGGAAAAGATGTTTCCACACAAATTGGATTCAAACTGACCACCCCTATGAATTAGTTGTTCTTTTCTCTTGTTAATCATAGAAGAATGACTTCCAGACATGAAAAGCTTTAAGCATAGATAGCCCTTTATGACTCAGCCAGCTGTTCACCAGACAGAGCCATTGTTGGCTAGAACTAGTCCATTTTTTTTCAATTATTTTCGTCAAAAAAGACTCTCTGAATATCATATCAGTTTAAATATATTTGTGTGAAAATTTTCATAATTTTTCACTATATCTTTTTTCAATATTTTATTGAACCTTTTTCATTTTATAGTTCTCTTCTTTTTGTGGGGAAATGTAAACAGGAAAGAGGGAAAGAAAAGAAAAAAAAATTAACAAAAGATATCAATTTTTTTTAAATCACCAAAAAGATACTGAAAGAAAAAGGTAAATGGGTCTGTTTTGAAACCTGCATTATGCAAACAACTTAACAATTGCAATACCCTTAGTTAACTTATTTTTAATATTTTTATATTGTTGACAGATAAAGCAAGTTCCCTGGCTTGATAATTTGCAAGTCATGTACATTAGAGATCAAGATGGACCAATGGACCAAATCCCTGGCCTACCTTCATTGATGTCAATATGGATTTTTTTTTTAAGCCATTGAGGGATTTGAACTGGAATTTCTAGTTATTCAGTAAAATAAACATCTTCTGCCTTGCTTCTTCACATTTTCCTTCTTCTCTAATCTTGGTCAGACATTAGCTGCTCCAGGAGTATGTGCAATGGGGGGCAAACAGGGGCATGCCCCCCCTTCCCATCAGTGGGGGCAGAGAACTCCTCTGGAGCTGCAGCAGGGAGAGCAAGCTCCTCCAGCACCAGGCTGGGGCGGGAGATGACAGCTCCTCCAGCTCCGGGAGGGAGAGTAGGAGGGCGAGTCAGCTCCACCAGGGCCATGTAGTGAGAGGCAGCTCCTCCAGCAGTGGGGGGGGGGGCACAGCTCCTCTGGTGGCGGGGGCAGGGAGGCACAGAAAGTGCCTCTCCAAAACCTGACAAATGTTTATTCCTGTGCATACCCCTGAGCTGCTCATTGACAAGCTTTGCAGTAATGATAAGCAGTGCTCCAACCGAAAGTCCAATAGGAAGTTTAGAGCAGAGGCCTTCATTAAAATCAAACTAAGTTAAAAGGTGTTTGGGTATCCACATACTGTCTAAAAAGGATAGAACTCCTCCTGGTTCTGTAATGTCACCCCAAAAAAGGTTTTAATTTAAACAATCGGAATCATGTTTAAAATTGTAGAGGGTCCCCAAACAAGGCATGATAAAAACAACAAAAAAGACAGCTGTGGCTGAGACAAACACACCTTACTACAGTGCAGCAAACAATTAAACAAGTATATCATAGCATCTTGTCACCGTCATTCACATTAACAACACACACAAGATTAGCACCTAAGTCGTAATCAGAACTGGTCAGAACAGCCATGTCCGTACTGAGAGCGAGGATCAAAGTTGCATAACTTCAGGGATTCATCAGGTCATTTAAATAGCCAGAGCAGGCAGTTTAGGAATATGAAGCAAAAAATCCAGAGGAAAGAATAACTAAATTCAGAAATAAGGCACAAGATAACATCAATTTAATTTACATTATATAGATTATTACAGCTATTTTTATGTGTGTGGTATAGAACATGTACCTAAATTGTTAGTGTCTGTTTAATATATTCCCTATGTCTTTTTTACCTTTGCTGTGTGTCTTTTCTGAGTCAGTATATTAAAGGTCTGTATCTACTGTTCTGGTCTGACTGATGATGAACCCACGCTCACCTTCCAGGGTGGTGATTGACATTTCTCTTTTGCTCTTTCTACCACAGAGGCACATGCTTCCTACAAAGATGGCCTTTTCCTGACTATGGTCCTTTTATTTTTATTTTTATTTACTTTTGGGTGTTGTTTATTTTGTATTTCAAAGAGACCCTTTATGTTTTTTTGAAAGCGGTTTTACAGGATATATAGCTGTATGTGAACTTTACGTATGGTTTCATAGAATTGTTATCCAGTCTGTTGCCCCAGCACTTGGATTGTATAAACCTTCACTATCCATCTCACTAGATAAAAACAAACAAACCAGAAAAAGCCTATAGTGTATGCAGGGAACAGTTTTGCTTTGGCTGCAGGATGGACCAGATGTCCTAATAGATCTTTTCTGTCTTTGATTCTGGAATATTGTCTAGTTAAAGTGTAGTTTACTGGTTCAGGACTTCTCATATTCCATGTCCCTTGCTAAGTGAGTGGTTTCAGCATAAACTAGTCTCTGGGTCACGTGCTAAGCAGGTTTACATTGTCATAGCTCTACTGACTTCACTGGAGTCATGACAATTTACACCATTTAAGGATCGGCCTCCATGATTGTAACTTTGATTTATTTCTAGTAACTATAATTTTAAATGCTGTGCAGATTTCCATAAGTGCTGGAACTAAGAGGGCTGGCTTGAAGGGGTTACCCTCAGATACAGTGTTCACAGTTTTGTTCAATGGCTCTCAGCATCCTCACTATACAAATTGTTCCAGCACCTCTGCAGATTTCTTTGGATTTGCTTACAGTATCACAGACCTTCTCGCAGACTCTGGTTAGAAATGTTTTCCATACACTGAAGAAACATATCCTTGGTTTTCTGGGCAAGTTGTACGTATACAGGTTTCACCCAACAGTATTGATTGCAATGTCTCATTTTCCCTATTTAGAACCATAGAGTGGTGTTGAACTGATTCTCTGGATCAGGGCCAGAGTGCTCAGCACCTTGCAGTACTGAGTCCTTATTGCAAGTTTATTCTTTAGAGGGTATAGAAGTAGAAATCACATATTATATTGCTCAGCAAAATATCTATTCTTTTCTCAAGCTGGCTACCAACATAATTACCCAGTTTTTGTTTTTCACTCCCCCACTTTAAGGTGACTGCACCAATTAACCTGACAGCGTATTTCTTTTTCTTCTGCAGCATCTGTTCCAATGAACCTCACCTCAGATGCTTATATTTGCTATATTATGGTGCCTCATGATTGTCTCAGGGAGTGTAGCTATGCTTTAATGACACTTAATACAGAAGGCCAGTTATTTTGTTCTTGGCTCTTCAATGGGTACTCTTGGCTTTTCAACAAATCACTTGAAGGAGAAGGCAGAGGTAGATCGTCTTTGGTGCTGTTCAGTGTTGCGTGTGATTTTTTTCTCAGGTTGGCAGCAACACTAGAGGACGTCCTTTTGATAGACAGTAATCCTTGAGATGTCAGCCACAGCAGTGACAACAGCATGATTCACTAGGTCATAATTGCTGCATGAGCCCATGAGGCTGGGAGGTGCTGGAGTGGTTATGGCCAACTTCATCATTAATGATGTTCATGTTTTGTTTCAAGATTGAAACTGTGATATTAAGGATGGGTTTGTAACCGACTAGCAGTTTAGCATAATAATTTCTGGATATGAGGCTGCACTGAGATACAGAATGAAACACCATTGCACAAACAAACGTGTCAAAAACTGAAATAGCAAGGTTGTGTTGCTAGTTTGTAGGCAATGGATATTGCCAGGTTGTTAAAGTAATTGAGATACTGTGCTTGTATTCTGTGATATAGTAATTTTCTGGAATCTACTATAGAAACTAACTTGAATACTCAGTGTTTCATATTATTTTGTTTTATTTTTTAACTGGGCAAATGTGTGCTTCCGCCGATGTAGTTTGCATTGTGAAATGAATGATACCAAATGTATATAAAAAGACTACAGAACACTTGAGAAACAGTAAAAAAAATCATCTCATTCTTATTTACTTTGAGTGTGGTGTTTTAAATTAAGGATATATTGTTATATTGCTTGTCTATCAGCAGAGTACAATGAAAATGAGATCAGTGCCCAGTGTGTCTAGACATTACAAACCTTCCAACGTTGGCAGCAAAAATATATTTTCTTTTCTTTCTTATTAACTTTCCTTTAACTTAAGGATAAGTGACTTGGCTAAAAATTCCATACAATGAAAATCAAAGCAAAAACAACAATCACATTTTTATTTGTTTCCTCCTTTATTAAGTGTGTTAACTTATGAGTATTTGGGGTTTGCTATCGTGTAGTGAATTTAATAACAACGCCATGTACTAGAAATAAATTTTGAACAATGACAACAATAAACTGTGTCTCCCGACTTCCTTCATGTTAACTTGAAGAGTCATATTTCATTTTAACTTTTATACAGTGAAAAACAAGAGTTATACAGCAGAAAGAAGCAAAATGCAAAAGATGAAGCAGGGAAAGTTGTACTAAATACTCCTTGTACCCAAGCAATTCTCTCAAAACATTAGATCACACCAATGTTAATGTTTAACATTCAGTTTAAGTAACATAAGAGAAGAACATTACTGAAACTTCAACTCCTTTATGGCAAAGGTCAGTCCAGAAAGTGAGATCTGAAAACATTTGAGAGAATCAGAGAGGTGTCCACTAAGTGAAAGACATTTATTTATGGCTTTCAGTACCAAAAGTCAGAGCACATTAAAAAGAAGGACCAAGTGCTTTGTCTTGTATAAATCAACTCCATTGACATCAGTGGAGCCAAGATAATTTACACCAATTGAGGATCTGGCCCAGAATTATTACCATGCAACAGTGAGAGATTATCTTTTGCATCTGAGTCCTACTCAATGTGGGGGTAGAGGGTGGGAGGGTTGAGAACAGTGAAGGGCTATGGGGTACTCTAATATATTCCAGCAGCATGTGGTCCCTAAGGGATCATATCCCAGCAGAAGATTAGCAGTACACACCAGAGCTGTACCTCTTCACAATCTCTCTATCCCCACTCCGCACACTTCTTCCATGCTCTTTATGCAATGGTGGGAAGGGTGGTGGACGGAGCAGCTGGTTCCACCAAGCCAATACCAACCCATCAAGGGTTGCCTGTATTGACAGTGAAGAAGCCATTTTAACCTATGAAATGGCTATTTGGTCTTCAAGGCAATAGTGAAATAATGTAATAGCTGTCTAAGCTTAAACAATTTATCACTTGAACATTAAACCAGCAAGTCAAGATACTGTGGAGTTTGGGCAATGATTTATTCCAAGTGAGTCCATTCTTCCCCTGCATGGTTTGGTAGACTTACACTCAGTTTCCATTCACTCTGCAAAGGTCTGAATGATTGCACAAGATGTAAGTTAATGGAAAATCATAGCCTACATTTTCAAGACTTGAACAATGTCCAGAGTATTACACACACACACACACACACACACACACACACACACCAATGGTCCAAATTGTGCTCTTGATGATCTCTGTATATTATTGATTTCAATGACATTGGAATTGAAAGCCAAATTTGACTAACTGGCCATTTTATACTGATGCCCTTTTGTTTGATCATTTTTGTTCTGTTTTCTTTCTAGTTCATTGTCACTCTGAAAAGCAAAGTAGAGTACTGTCTCCTCAATCCTCCACCAATCTACCCAGTGGATTGCTAGAGGAAATGCTTTAAGAAATTAAAGCTGTCCTATAAATTACTGCTTTGAATTGGAGAAAGAATCTTGTCTTATTGCAGCATGTTTTAAAGTCTGACAAGACATTGTTAAAACTGTCTTGCTTATAATAAGATTATAAAAAAATGCATAGAAAGAAAGCTTTAGAATAACTTTTCTTTTGTTAATTGCCTTTCCTTTATTGTGCAATTGGAGTTATTCTGAGTTTGTCTCCAGTTGTGATTTTATTGGTATCTATATAATGCTTTTAAAATGAATGTATCACAAAACATTTTGGTTTAGCAGTGAGTTATATAGATGCTGCATGCCAAATGCAGATTTTATCAGAGAGTCAGCAACAGCTTGTGTAATTCTACAAATATTTACTTTAGTGGTTGTTTTCTATTAATACATGGCTTGATCCTCTGGAGAGACTAGAACAACTCCCACTGAATAGGCTATGGATCGGGCCCTGAGAAAAAATGTTGGCTAATGACAAGATGATGAATGTAAATTTAAAAATGATTTGTAGGATCTGGTTGCATCCTTCGTATAGAGGTCATTTATGACAATTACCAATCATTGCTTTGAATGATGACACCAGAATAAAGTTTTAATGGCATTTTATTTCTTCTCAAAGATAAATATAATTGTTTGCCTGAGAGATCAGTTTTGAAATTCTTTGTAGGTGTTCTCACAAAATCATATGTTCCTATAGCATTTGCTCAGTGCTAAAGCAGGCAATGTATCCAGTGGACATGGAATCAGACCAGGAGTACAGAAACCTAAACTTTCCAGCTCTGTTATCATCTTGGTATATAACCTTGGGCAAGTCTGTGGATTGATTTCCCAATCTATAGAATGAGGAATATATACACACTTTCTATGGGGTCTACTGTATTAAGTGTTGTTGTTAATAATAAATACTTAATAGAAGTAGTGGTTGTAATAGTAGTAGTAAGCTACTGTAATTTGGACAATTTACTAATTGGTACAGATTGAGCCATGGATATTATAGTATTTTTAAATTAATCTTCAGGAGCACCCATGAAATGGGAATGACATAAGAAAGTTTACATGTGTGTATCAGTCTTTCACAGGTGTGGAAGATGCATTATTCCCAAATGCCATAAGCACAAGTATTCAGGATTGTTGGAACTCAGGAGGTTTTTCCCCCTCCCTAATGTGAGTTGATATCCATTTTATTTCTCACTTCAGTTTAGTAGTTTTGGTAGCTCAGTTATGGAGGGATAAGAAGAAAAAGATAGTTTCAGCTGCTAGAAGATAGATAGCATTTTTTTACTTGTTCATTATACAGCATGATTAACATTATTAGCATGATTAGCATGAAACTTTACCAACAAATCTAAAATAATATTCATGCCCTAAAGATTCTATACGCTATGATAAGACAAAACATAATGATAGATGGTTAACAAATCTCACATGAGGGAAGGGGACAAAATTCAGCAACAAGACCAAGCTATAGGACTCCATACTGCTCAGCACTGCATGCTTCTTAAGGCTTCCACAGGAATGTTTCAAAGATACATCTACACAGTAAGGAGCATTAAGGTTTACCAGCAGAAGAAATGTGTTTTAAGGAGATATTTGGACAAGGATTGTTTGGTAGCCTTGGCAGAAAGGATGAAGCGTTCCAGGAACAGATACCTTCATGCAAATAGACTTAGGTGAGAGGTAAAAGGAGATGAAGGGGGCAGTTAGTCAAATCAATTTAATACATATTTAAAACCTATTGTTCACATTTTACAAATAGGGAAGTGAGGCACACAGAATGAAATTCTGGTCCCACTAAAGTCGGTGGGAATTTTGCCACTGACTTCAATGGGGCCAAGATTTCACCCAGAGAGATTAACTGACTTGTCCAAGTTCAAGAAGGACGCCTGTAGCAGAGCCAGGAATAGAATGCAGTTCTTTTAAGTCTCATGTCAGTGCCTTAACCTTGATATATTCTTTCTCTGTTAACATTCTTTACAATGTAAAATGGTGTACATCACAGGATTCTGGAAAGCTCTATTGGACCCTCCTTCCCCAAAGGTTTGCATTCTTATTCTAACTTTGTAGAACCCCTTTGTAGACCCAAAAATCCTCCCTCATGAAAACTTCATCAACACTGGTATGCCTCTGTGAAACATTTTGGCTTTGACAAAAAAGAGTGGGGTGAGGGTTACTAAATTAACTTTTCACATGTTCCAACCAGCTCTAATCAGCAATTGCTATGGTTGCCAGACAGGTGCAGTGATTACGATTGGGAGAGATTCTCACAAGACAATTAAAATGTGACCCTCACTATGAAAAAAAAAATGAAAATCCCTATGCTATAAGACTAATGGTTCACATTGCAATTTTGTGCTGCAAAGAATGTAGCTGATGTCAGAAGATGGATGGGTCACTGAGTAGCTAGGAGGATGTTGGCCAAATAGGGCCCGTTTCCCCCCGGAGCTTACCTAATTACA
>NW_020664369.1:6582603-6731122 GCF_002925995.2 Terrapene triunguis
CCGCTCTCCCGAGTTACCTGGTAGCTATGCCTAGTGGATCCCAACAAGGACACAATGAATCACCAGAATACCAGGGATAAACAATATCAACCAATTAGGAATTCTGTAGGAGCATGATGCCCCCTTTAAAGGTTTTCTTAATCAGTGTTGCTATAATTTTTTCTCTCTACTTGTACAGATGTTGCCATGGGATGTTTACTCCCATTGCTCTGTGTTATATATCCTCCAAAGATGGCACATCCAGTATCACAGTGTTCCTAACACTATGTTCAGGTATTGACTCGGATGATCCTATTTATGGAGTCTCCAACTCCACTTCCTGCAGAAACTGGGTTTCCCTTGGAGGTCTCTTATCTAAGTGCTGACCAGAACCAAGCCTACTTTGCTAATGACATCTGACAAGACCACAGCCCAAGGTGGTGCAGCTGCAGTCGACTGTCCCTTTGCACAGTAGAGAACACACGTAGATAAACCTCAAGCAAAGCTGACAGTTGAGCTGCAGAGTGTAAATTTTGTGTCACATGGGGCAATACATTCCATGCATGTTTTTTTTGTAAATAAAAAAGTTACAGAAGACTGTATATGAGAGGCATTAATATAAAAAAGACACAACACTGTTTTGAACTGCTTCAAAGGCAAAGTTTTTATGCAGCTTGTTTTAATTATATGATTGCAATTTAATTATATTATAATTATGGTTGCAATTACTGTTTTGTATGTTTCATTAAGGCTGCATACATTAATTGCCCTAAACTCCTGTTGATGAGCTTAACTAACATAAGCAGACATTTACAACAGAGGATCCTAGTTAGCTTTCCATTTTAATGTCTTTTCATGCCAGGTGACTATCTCCCCAAAACAGGTAGCAACTGAGTACAATAATGTGGTGATTTTTCTGTTTCTCATGCACTCACTTTGTAATTGTACACCATATATAAATATTTGTTTATATTTCCAATTTGTTGTGTCCATTTGAAATTATAGATATAACTATTGAGATGATTTTCTCCCTAGTGTAATTCCATTGACTGGGGATTAAGTTTATAATTTGTAACTATATATATATAATTTGTAATATATCTATCTCTCTATCTATATCTACAAATTGGAACACTTGCTTGAACTATCCAGTGGAAACAAAGGAAAATTTAATACCAACTAAGGTATTGAAAGTGGAATTTTTGTAAGGGATTAATATTGCTAGAATTTTGTAATACTTGCATTCATGTGAACTAATACAAACTATAAATACATTTCCTAACTTGTGTTTTGCTATTCATTTTATATGGCATTTACATCTAAAGTAAAAATAATAGACACTTTTATAAAACAAAGAAATTATAATCCTCCAGATATGGAGAAATTAGTAGTAAGGATTTCAATGTATGCATACATACAAAGAGTCAAGCACTTGAAGCCAGTGGAGTTATTGCATTGTAACAGAGGGCAGAATTTGATCAATTTTGTTTTTTAATCAAAGGTACACAAATATTAAAAATCTCAGTAAAACAATTTTTATAATCAGATATATTTTTGTTTTGTTTTAGTCTGGCAATATATTTTATCAGATTTATTTTCATTAGCCCTTAAAATTCTTCCTGGGTAAATATGACATATATCACTATGTATTTAAGGCCTAGTTGTGTAACCTTTACTCATACTGGCAAACACGTACTCCCAATATTGACTATTGCCTGAGAGTATTTGCATGAGGAAGAGCTGCACATGCAGGCTTTATTTATTTTAAACTCTATTTTTGTCATGACCTCTGCGTATTGAAAGAATTGTATACAATTGCAGGACTGCTGATAAATATGTAATTGCTTATTTACTCCCTTTGCTCTACACAAACTAATATGTCTAACTGTTATCTGGGGTGACTATATGCCCCCGGATATTGGAACATTCTAGGTTTTCAGAGGTTTGGCGTTTGCAAAAACAGGATAATTTTTTCTGTTTGGAGAAGCTGAAGGTGGGGTTCTGGAAAGTTCTAATGAGAGTTCAGCAGGAAAGCAATGCTCCCAACATTCCCTACCAACTAGGTGTTGCCTCCCCATTGAGCAATGTCTCTCAGCAGTTTTCCAGCAATCAGATGACATTTTCCTTTTCAAACCTCATCTCCAGGTTCTCCAAACTGAGAAATAGACCATTTTTGCTGATTCCCTCTTTCTACAGCTCCAGATCCCAGAGAGCCACTTAGGGCAGCAGGGGAAGTAGAGGAGCAGCCCCTAACTCCCTCAGTCTCTGTCCCAGTTCTCACTTTTTCCTTGAGGCTGCTGCTAAAACTCCCACCTACCTCCCTGAGATAGCACAGTCTGGGGGAAGTGGAGTGAGGGAGGAAGAAAGCCAATTTTGCTTTCCAGAGACAATGGAGTTCAGAGGCAGCTGCTGCCTCTTCCACTTCTCAGGCTCTTCCACACTCAATCCACTGCATTCAACAGTGTAGAGGAGGATGAAAGTTACTAAAAGGAAGTGGGAGAGGTATAATCAGAGACCTAGGGTGACTCAGAAAATTAAGGGTGGAGAAAGGGGTTTCTAAAATGCAGAGGTACAGGAAGCTGAGAGATCCTTGGGAATTTGGCAGGGTGAGGGGGCTCAGACATTTTGTGTGTGTGTGTGTGAGAGACAGAGAGAGAGAGAGAGACGCTGTTTAGGCTTCTCTAATTCATACTGAGGCTGGCTGGCCCAGAATCAGGGAGTTATAACCAACTTCATTCTCAGAGGAAAAGAAAGCCCATTGTATAGAACAACCTAGTTGTGGGAGGAAAAGATAATTGCCCCCAAAATTAGGCTTAATATTTTGAAACCCCCCATTTGTTTGAATGTGTTTGTAAATGTATTGTATAATTATACGTTACACAAAAATAAAACAACAAGGAAATTCAGAGTTCACTTTACCAAAATTGACTCAAGTACTATAAATAGAAAATAATCCTGCAGTAACAGGGGGATAAACTGGCAGACCTAATAGATTGTGTCCATATACTTACTTCTATACACTGTGCTTCTATGAAAAACTTTGACAAACATTTGGCCAGTTATCAGATGGCCTCATTATGCTAGGTGATGTCACCTCAAATTCAGCATTGTAGGTCATTCCTTACACAAAGTTGTTCTACTACAGCACATCTGAAATAATTTATAACCTGCTAAATGTTTCATTCATATCAGTGAAATATTTTCTTGGTAGTATCTGTCACTGGCTAGTACGTGTTGGAGTCTTTGGTAGAAGACCATATTTGCTGCAATCCTGTACTCTCTTTTCTCTGACTCAGAGAATATTTCCTCCAGGTTATTGGGGAGATAGCATTGTTTCCTTAAATTTAAAACTGGTCATCTGTCTGGGTAAAATAAAATATTCAAATCCCTTGTATTGTGCATTCTTCAAATACTGGTAAGGAGAAATTCTAAGAATGAAAAGGACTAAGGGCTTGTTCCAACTCCCACTGAAATCAATTGAAAACCTGTCATTAATTTCAAGGGGAACAGGATCAGATGTTTAGGCATTAAAAGCATAGAATTTACCAGAAGTCCTAGTTAATTCCTTTTTCAAGAGACTTTGGACCAGATTTTGATCTCATTTGCACTTATGTATTAATCCAAAGTAACTCCACTGTAAGCAATGGAGTCACACCTTATTTATACCAATGTAGCTGAGATCAGAATATAAAGTTTTGCTGGTGTAATGATGATGCTAATACATGGTTTAGGGGGAGAGGCAGTGCTTAATTTGTGCCAGGGCTTAGCCTGTAGGCACCTCTAGGCTTGGCAGTTCATAGCCCCAACACCTCTGGGCTTGCCACATCAGTTATGAAAGTAAAAAAAAAAAATTTGCTTGAGCCCCAGCACCTCTTCCATTACAAATTAAGCACTGGGAGGAGGTGGTTTGAGGGAACACAGATGAACTAGTTCAGATAAAAAGGGAAGTAACCAGATGCTTTAGCCAAAATTCTAATCAAATGTTATCCAAAACTTTTTAGAGATGTAAAAAGGTTTAGTTAATTTATATGAACACACAATAGTCAGAAAAGGTTGATAATCTAGCCCTAAGCACCTAATATGTTTTCAGTTTTGCCATGCCTCTGATTGATTTCAGCTGGTCTCAGAGTTTATCTGGCAAACCTGAAACCAAGAAACACTGGAAATATTATGTGAAGTACCCTGTTCTCATGAGATTTCTAACCACTGTGGGCAGGAACATCCAGGCTTTTGGATCCTTCTGTGAAAAGAACCTCCAAACCTTTTGAGGTTGTAGCATCACTAAAGAATTACACTTCCTTCATTAATAAAGATCACAACTAAATGTCATTGATAACCAGTTGTCTTTCCCTTGGCCATAGTTGTATATCTATATGTGTCAATTTGCTTGATTCTAGAGAGACAGCCTTGGAAACCATGCTAGTACTGTGCATAGGTGAAATACCTCTGCAGTTAGTGCTAAGGATGGAGCTTTTCAGCCTAGGCAGATTTGTTATCCTGAACAAAAGAACAGAATATTTATAGTCATCATTTTATATGTTTGCTTTCTTCACTATCCCATGTAACTATTGTCATGGTGTGCTCACTTATTTCAATATTGTCCTTGAATACTGTCCTTGCGGCAGGCTAAGTGAAAATGTGGCCAAATTTAGCTTTTTGACCACCTCTCTAAAAGCCTATGGATTTTACTCAGCAGGTAATTTAAGATATACAATCTCCATAATGTTATTTGCAGACAGTGATACCAAGACAATAAATTTCCTTGTACAGGTAATAACCTTCAAGAAACAGAAATTAATTAATAGCAAATGTATGTGACAGAATCTGGTGCCCTCACTTATATTGAGTACTACCTTACTTTGTGAGTAACCCCACTGAAATCAGTACTGAAATCCTGTCCTATATTTCCTCATACTTATCTGAATGCAACCTTGTTTAAAGGTAAGCATTTTGTAGCACAAAGTGCCATGAAAGTTCATTCAGGGATAACCTCTTTCCATTTGGAAACCATGAACTCCCTTTGAAAAGAAAGGGCCAGACCCGTTGAAGCCAGTGCGGGCTGTAAGTATGTCCAAGAGCACAGTTTAACAATATTTTAATTACAGTTGGCATTCTAAGCCTCCCATGGGCAGCAGCTTGCCTGAGGTAAAGAGATATCATTTGTGTTACCAGCAATATGAGAGCCTGATGACAAGGAAGCTGGTTTTAAATCTGCTTGCACACTACTTGAACAATCAAAAGTTTCTTTTCTTTAAATTTCTCACTCATTTAGCAGTTAATTATACATGGTCTCAAGGAGACACTTTCAGTTTATATTTATTACTCCTTGGAAGAATGCTATGCTATAGTTCTCCCAATGAAAAGTCTCTCTACTTTCAAATTAACTGGTACACTCTCTAACTTGTTTATTTTGAGTTCTAATTTCACTGCTCTCTCCACAATGGCTATTTAGAATTGTTATTGTGATTCATATTACATTATGAACATCATATCTGATTAATTCTCAGTGGCAATCTTCCCTCTTTACAAATGGATTTGAATTAAGCCATATGGTTATCTGATAATGAGTACATTTTCTAGGTCAAGTATGTGTTGTATTTTTGGGCGGATGTTTTTGAATTGTAATATGAAGACCTTCAGCTGCTTTTCATTACGATGAAGACACAGATTTTTTTCCCCCTCATAGTCTGTATTGTGGTAGACACAGATACAATATCAATTGCAGCTTCAGCTGGAGTGCAGCTATCTGAACTCAACTATATACATACTATATAGTTTTCAGAAATCTCTAGCAAATTACAATAACTTTGAATTCCTTCGGCTTCCCTTGGCATCTGGTTCTGTCTAAATGTTGGATGAGGGTGGGATTGAATTTCTAATGGGTTCTGACTAGAGCTAAGTGAAATTCAGAATTTCCAACCCTTGGGAAAACCTATTTGTTTTCATCCAAAATTGGGAACAAAGTTGAAATACTGAATTTTGTTGTTCTTGAGAAATGTTAAAACACTATTTTGTTTGGTCATTGTTTAGTGGAACAAAACATTTCAGCTTTCCCAAAATGGAAATGTTTTATTTGGTTCGTTGAAGTGACCCAAAACATTATATTTTGAGTCTGTTGAACATTTAAACTGCATTTCCTTCGAGTGGTTCATTGCCTCAGTGGAGCTGTGGTTCAGGAGACTGATGTCCCCATTCTCTCCTATGGGCCAGTCTCCCTGGTCACACTACATGTCCCATGATGCACCTACAGTCATATGAGTCTATTCCAAAAAAAATAAGAGCAACATAAACATGGAAATGAGATGGCATGGTGCATTGGTCATGACAATTATTTCAATAAAATGTCTATGGAATATAAATGAATAAGAAAATAACATCTTTTCAATCACATATTAACAGTAATACTTATACCCTCTAATATGTTCCATAGTGAAGCATCTTTAGGAATTTAGGGCCTGGTCCATATAGGATTGCTAGGAATCCCGTTTTCAGCCGGTATGTCCGTGAGGCCCCTAGGCATAGGGGCAGCCAGGGAGGCTCCACAGCTGCCCCCGCCCTGAGTGCCAATAGGAGCTGCGGGAACAGCGCCTTCAGGCGAGGGCAGCATACGGAGCCACCTGGCCGCCCCTGCACCTAGGGGTTACAGGGACATATTGGCCACTTCTAGGAGCCGCCTGAGGTAAGCACCTCCCGGAGCCTGCACCCCAACATCCTGCCCCAGGCCTAAGCCCCCTCCCATGCCCAAACTCCCTTCCAGAGCCAACACCCAACCCCCTGCCTCAGCCCCGAATCCCTTCCCGCACCCAAACTCCCTCCCAGAACCCGCACCCCATCTGTCACCCAACCCCCTGCCCCAGACCTGAGCCACCTCCAGCCAGAGCCCTGCATCCCAACCCACTGCTCTAGCCTGGAGCCCCTCCCATACCCTGAACCCCTCATTTCTGTCCCCACCCCAGAATCTGCACCCCAAGCTGGAGCTCTCACTCCCCCGCACACCCCAACCCCCTGCACAGCCCTGAGCTCCCTCCCATACCCCAACCCCCTGCTCCAGTTCAGAGCCCATCCCGTACCCTGAGACCCTCATTTCTGGCCCCACTCCAAAGCCCCCACCCCCCAGTCCGAGCCCTCACCCCAACCCCCTGCCCCAGCCAGGTGAAAATGAGCAAGGATGGGGGAGAGCGAGTGACTGAAGGAGGGGAGATGGAGTCAGTGGGGAAGGGCCAGCGGGAAGGGGCAGGGCAAGGGTGTTCAGTTTTCTGCAATCAGAAAGTTGGCAACCCTAGATCCATAGCTCTCTGAAATCAATGAAAACATTCCCACTTCAATAATATTTAGATCTGGCCCTTATATACTTGGCCCAACCAGGTACATGGCAAATTGTAAGCATCTCAGTAGTTTGATTATCAATCCATAATCAGTACAAACAAATTGAGGGGCTAAAATCTAACTGTCAGTGGGACTGCCAACATGTTTCAAATTAAGTATATGCCTAAGGCCTTTTGGGGATTGGATCCTACTACTGCCCACAGATAGACAACATTTTCTAGTGGACAAGAAATCACAACTGGAAGCCAGGAACTTCAGTTATCAGTCTGGCTTTTCAAATGATTCATTCTGTTACATGATAGTCTTTCCACAGATTTCAATAGCAGTTGGATCTCAATGACTAGCTCTATATTTCAATTTCCACCTGAAAAATTGAGCCAATACAAATTTTTCTACCATACAGGGGTCACGTGAGGATTAATTCTTTAATATACTTTGAGAACATCATCCACTAAATAGAATTATTAACAATGCACATAGAGATAACAACAAATAAATAGAATAGTTCTGGGCATTTACGGCTTTAGCAGTAGTCTCCATGTAAATCTATATTTCTGCCTGACTAATGATGATGGCCAAGGAGTAAGTTAGGCCAGATACTCAGTTGTACCATGTCTATTTCTAGATTTAATATAGGGCAGAGGTTCTCAAACTGTGGTCCGTGGACCACCAGTAGTCTGCGAGCTCCATTCAGGTGGTCTGTGGATAGTTCCCTCTAAGGTCCGCGCCTGGGTGGCCGCACATGAGAGAATGAAGGGCAGGCGTGGCTCCACTAATTTGGTGCCTGAACTCTGGAGAAGACGCACATGTAATGTGAGGTGGTGGCCTTGGGGGGGGGGAATAGGGGGTAGGTGGGAGGGGGCAGTGGGTTGAGAAAAGGGGGTGGGGGGAATTTGGGATGTGGAGGGCTGCGGCGGTGAGAGAAAGAGGTGACTTTCCCCAGATCCAGGGCTGTGGCTGCTGGGGAGAGAGGGCCCTCCTTCCCAGCCCCAGTTCTGTGGCTGCTGTGGCGGGGGAGAGATGCCCCTCTTTCCCAGCCCCAGCTCAGGGGCTGATGCGGCAGGGGAGAGAGGGCACATCCATCGCATTAAAATATGAGTTGTGTGCTTTTATTTGTAGAACAAAAAACGTTAATTAAGGTTTTTTTATATAGCACTTTTATCCAAAGTGCTTTACAATCATAGAATATCAGGGTTGAAAGGGACCTCAGGAGGTCATCTAGGACCAAACCCCAACTAAATCATCCCAGCCAGGGCTTTGTCAAGCCTGACCTTAAAAACCTCTAAGGAAGGAGATTCAACCACTGGAATGGTAACCCATTCCAGTGCTTCACCATCCTCTTAGTGAAAAAGTTTTTCCTAATATCCAACCTAAACCTCCCCCACTGCAACTTGAGGCCCTTACTCCTTGTTCTGTCATCTGGTACCACTGAGAACAGTCTAGATCCATCCTCTTTGGAACCCTGTTTCAGGTAGTTGAAAGCAGCTATCAAATCCCCCCTCATTCTTTTCTTCTGCAGACTAAACAATCCCAGTTCTCTCAGCCTCTCTTCATAAGTCATTTTTGTTGCCCTCCGCTGGACTCTTTCCAATTTTTCCACATCCTTCTTGTAGTATGGGGCCCAAAACTGGACACAATACTCCAGATGAAGCCTCACCAATGTCAACTAGAGGGGAATGATCATGTCCCTCGATCTGCTGGCAATGCCCCTAATTATACAGCCCAAAATGACGTTAGACTTCTTGGCAACAAGGGCACACTGTCGACTCATATCCAGCTTCTCATCCACTGTAACTCCTCGGTTCTTTTCCGTAGAACTGCTACCCAGCCATTCAGTCCCTAGTCTGTAGCAGTGCATGGGATCCTCTTTTTTTTAAAGATGGGCACTACATTAGCCTTTTTCCAGTCATCCGGGACCTCCCCCGATCGCCATGAGTTTTCAAAGATAATGGCCAATGGCTCTGCAGTCACATCCGCCAACTCCTTTAGCACCCTCGGTTGCAGTGCATCTGGCCCCATGGACTTGTGCTCGTCCAGCTTTTCTAAATAGTCCTGAACCACTTCTTTCTCCACATAGGGCTGGTCACCTCCTCCCCATGCTGTGCTGCCCAGTGCAGCAGTCTGGGAGCTGGAAAAAAAAGGGGGGGCAAAAAAAGCATTGAGTACATTAGCTTTTTCCACATCCTCTGTCACTAGGTTGCCTCCCTCATTCAGTAAGGGGACCACACTTTCCTTGACTTTCTTCTTATTGCTAACATACCTGAAGAAACCCTTCTTTTGTTACTCTTAACATCTCTTGCTAGCTGCAACTCCAAGTGTAATTTGACCTTCCTGATTTCACTCCTGCATGCCTGAGCAATATTTTTATACTCCTCCCTGATAATTTTTCCAAGCTTCCACTTCTTGTAAACATCTTTTTTGTGTTTAAGATCAGCAAGGATTTCACTGTTAAGCCAAGCTGGTCGCCTGCCATGTTTACTATTCTTTCTACACATCGGGATGGTTTGTTCCTGCAACCTCAATAAAGATTCTTTAAAATAAAGCCAGCTCTCCTGGACTCCTTTCCCGCACATGTTATTCTCCCAGGGGATCCTGCCCATCAGTTCCCTGAGGGTGTCAAAGTCTGCTTTTCTGAAGTCCAGGGTCCGTATTCTGCTGCTCTCCTTTCTTCCTTGTGTCAGGATAGTGAACTCAACCATCTCATGGTCACTGCCTCCCAGGTTCCCATCCACTTTTGCTTCCCCTACTAATTCTTCCCTGTTTGTGAGCAGCAGGTCAAGAAGAGCTTTGCCCCTAGTTGGTTCCTCCAGCACTTGCACCAGGAAATTGTCCCCTACACTTTCCAAAAACTTCCTGGATTGTTTGTGCACCGCTGTATTGCTCTCCCAGCAGATATCAGGGTGATTAAAGTCTCCCATGAGAACCAGGGCCTGTGATCTAGTAACTTCTGTTAGTTGTCAGAAGAAAACCTCATCCACCTCATCCCCTCATAGTTAGCTAATGGTACAAACAACGTTTGGAAAGATTATTAAGGAATCTGCTGAGACCCTCAGCAATTTTCAAGTGGTCTGTGGAAAAATAAGTTTGAGAACCCCTGATTTAGGGTGTAATCCTGCCTGGTGCCATTCAGCATATCATGTGAGACACTGAGCCTCAGTAAAATCAGTGGGAGTAGAAAGAGCTATGCACTCACCCGAAGAGGTTCAGTACATTGCAAGCTTCAGATCTAGTTCAGTCTCCTATGTTTTAGTCCCATAAAAGACTGCATATTAGGGATGGAAAAAATAGGTTTGGACAATCTGGAGTAAGAACCAATATGAACCTTACCCTTTCTTTTCATAGACACTTTTCATAGATTTTAAAGCTGAAAGGCAACATTATGATTATCTCATCTAACTTCCTGAATTACAGTGGCTGTAGATTTCGCCTGGTGATTCCCGTCCAACAACTGGGGCTGAACTAGAGCATGTCATTTAGAAAGGTGACCAATCATGATTTAAAGATTCCAGAGGATTGAGGATCTCCCATGTCTATTGCTAATTTCTTCCACTGGTCTTATTTCCAGTTTGACCTTTGCTCATTTCAACTTCAGCCTTTTTTGCTCAATTAAAGAATTTTGGAGACTTGGAAAAAATAAGTCAACTTTTTTTTCCCCCTTCACATCTCTGTACCTTCTGGTCTAGTCTAGGCAAAGGTAGCCAACAAAACCTGAGACGTGCTGCTGCTCTCACGAAAACGTCTATTAGTGTGAGATTTTTCTGTTGTGTGCGCCACAACCTCGGATGTTAGTGGGAAAGCTAGTTCCCTGAATAATGTGGGTGGTGGTTTGCATCATGTTGATTAGCAGTAGGGCTACTAGAACAACATAAAAAGAGATTAGGGAGCCCCATCATTAGGATAAAAATAAATACTAATGATTAGTCTTGCATAAGAATGTTTACTGTATTTTAAGCTGCAAGATTATGTTTCATGCATTAAAATTCATGGCTCTGAGTATAATTTATTTCTATCTGCACTGCATATTTGTCGTCTAGTTTTACATTAAAAAAATAGTATTAAAGTGTAAAGAGGGACATGTTCTCCACCTCAGGATACAAATGCCACCCACTGAAGTCAATGGGTTCTCCTTGTATCCTGCAGCAGAGAATGGGGCATAAAAAGAGAGAGAAAGAGGACAGCTGAATGTGATTGAAAGCATCAGTAATTACACCAGGGGCCAATAGCCATAGAGGACTTGATTCTGATCTCACTGACACCAGCTTTACACTGGTGAAATGCTATTAACATCTATGGAATTACTTCAGATTTACACAAATGTACCTGAGAGCAGGATCTGACCCACTGAGCACAAAATCTGAAACACCCTAAATGTAGATTCATTTTAGTTGAAAATACTATTTGTATTTCAGAAAATACAAGGTAAGGGATAATGTGCTGGAAGTGGCATACATAGTATATGATGAGCTGTGTGGATCTCTTTCTTAACAAAACCTGAATCTAGACTAAACTTGTCTAGCGTGAGTCGTGCTGCAGAGCCTGGGGAAGGTCAGACAAATACCTTTTACTGAATCTTTTTGCTGTCACTAGATTTCAGAGAGACCAGAAAGAGGGATTCAGTGATAGCCATGTGTGGTGTTTAGATGCTGCTGTAATTATTAGAACTGGGAGCACTGGCTGTTGGGAGTCTGAAAAGACAGGAAACAGGAAAGAGGGGGGAGGAGGCTGAGTGAGCGTTACAGAGGGTGCAGCTGCAGCTTGTAAAGAGGTTTCCACTGTAAAAATAAAGTCCCGTTGAAGCTTTTTAGTACCTTGCCTGGATGATACACCATGCTTGAAGCCCTCACTAGGATTTCTCTATAAAACTGACATCTCGCTGGTCTCATAGAAAAACTATGAAAACTCACCAGTGGGGTACTGGATCCAAAAACTTATTGTTTTTCTCCTGAAACTCAAAGCAAGCCTAAGGGCCCACTAAACTGTGAAAGAAAAACCTGCAGAAATGTTCTGACCTCTCAATGGGAATCAAAATAGACAGAGTTTGGGGGATATTTGCACTACTAATTCCTGATCAACTAACTGAAGCATGTCACACTATGTCACTAGCAAGAGTGCTAGCAAAGGTGAGATAGAAGTGTTCAATAATCTGCTGTCCTCTGCCCTGGGTGTTCCATTTTAGCAAGTGTGACAGGTTATACAGATCCTGCACCAGCATAAAAGGGGTTAAGGAAGTGCTTTGGACTGGAGTGGTCTTATTCCTCCACGCTTGCAAATCAGGCCAGGATTGAACGAGGAATTAAAAGGAGGGAACTCCACTCAGACGGGAGCAGGCCTGGGAAGGAAACAGACTGTTGAGCTCCCCAGCTACTAGAGACGTCTGACAGCCACCAGCCTCTGCCCTCACAGAAAGGAGAACACCAATCTCCTGGGGTAAGAAAGGGAAAGAGACGGACTTTTACTGGAGACCCAACTAGTGACCTTCTGAAGTAAGAGGACAGTATCATGATTAAGGCTGCCTACAGGCTCTCTTCCTTTAGGCCTTTATTTAGCCTTGTTCACTAGCTGTGAACTGCTTTGTTTGTTTTACCTGGTAGAGAGGAAGAAACAATCAGTAGCCCTTGGCTGGAGGGTAGAGTGCTGGACTTGCTAGACTGACACACCATGAAGTGCCCATTGGGATGGGGCAATAGGACCCACATGCTTTCACCTCTCCCACACCGGGCTTCAAAAGGGGGTGCTTTGCCAACGACAGATTAATGACAGAAAATTCAGGAGGAGATGCATTGGGATTTCACTGGCAACAGTTGTCCTGTCCAACAAATTAATGGTTAATGACTTGGGCCAGAGTCACAGCTAGATCACTAAAAATATGTTTCAGCAATAAATAAGTAAAAATGGCAGAAAAGGCTTAGAGTTTGTTGACCTGATCCAAAGCTTGCTAAAGTCAAGCTTTTCATCAGGGTCCTGTATAGTTAACAAGCTATAATACAAAATGATTTTAGAGACCAATCAGTGTTTTTTCACAATATTCTAAGGTCTAAATCCTGAGAGGTGAGTGCTCTGGCCTCATCTTCTACTAAAGTCAATAAATGCTAAGGGAAGAAGAAGTAAGCACTAAAAAAATCCATCTGAATTTTAAGAATCTCAGATGGTGAAAAAATACACAAAATTTACAGCTTGCAGTTGTAAAGTAACACATTTTAATTTTATTAAATCAGTTCAAATCATAAACACTGCCAACAAAAAAATCTGATCTGGAATTTATTTTCTGTCCAACCAAGATATTCTACTGAGCATATTTTGTAGAATTAATCATGTTTTCAGAACTGGTTCTCATGGTCTCAGGTCTGCTTATGATTTCCAATCTGACCTATAGCTTCTAAGATAGTGGCATTATCCAGAAGGTACATCCATATCACAGTATTACTTGGCCAGTCTTATTCTGTGCCAAAAATGTATGTTTTCATTAGCGGTAAACATTTCAGAACTTGATTGTTGCTGTTGTTCAGTGTCTAAACTGAATCCTGAACTTCACCAAATAGCAGATTATCAATTTCCATCACCTTGTACTTATTGATATATGGTCACTAGCAGTGTGGCATATTGCATGTTAATAGGTCAGGTATGGCACCAAACTGATGTATTTTTGACATTGAATAGAATTTGAAGAATAGCATCAATGTAAAATAGTTGATTTATGCTAGCATCATCATTGCAATTTGGAGGGGCGGGGTGCTGAGCCTAGAAAAAAAAAGCCTGGACGAACCAAGATATGCAGTCCCAGTGACAAAAAAAAAGTCTGCATAACGGGGCATAATGGAGCCAACAGTCCACATTGCACTCGGAAGCCTAGTGCCAACCTGAAGAGACCCAAATAGGCTGGGTAATTTCAGCCAGTCTCTCCCTGGAAAACTAGGATTTCAGCTCCTTTCCCATGGTGAACCCCCACCCTCCTGGACAGGGCAGAAGCCGCACAGCCATCTTCTTTCAGTAGGCTCAGCTCCCCCATTCTAGTTGTGCATGCCGGGAGAAGAAGAGGGGAAAATAGAGCCCAGTGACTTTTTGCTGACAATTGTCAGCAGGAAAAGTGCAACTAAAAATAGCTTTTAAAATGTCTTTGTTCTCACCTTTGGCAGGTTCAGTGTAAGACTATGCTGCTGTACACCATCCAGAACAGTTTGTGTTGGTCATTGTTTCCTCTTCAATTTCCCAGAGGGGCAAAAGATCATGACTTGTAAATAGGGCAGGTGCTAGCATGAGGATAATTTCCTCTACTGTGGTTATCATTCAGCATGTTCCACAGTGGAATGCTTGCAAAACTTGTCTTGAAGAGTTGCTGTACTTTAATATGATACAAAAATTATCAGGGAATTAGGTGAATAAAAGTGGGTGTCAGATTAATCTTGTTTTCAAAAAATAATCTTTTAAAAAGCCCTGTGTGGGGGATATTTAATTAACCTTACCTCCTCTCTCCCCTGCTCATTTTCTTCCCCCACACAAGAATATAGAAGTGATGTAGAATGAGACTTTGGGAGGAGTGTTAAATAAATTAACAAATGGATTTGCAATGTTATATGCCCCCCCCCCCAAAAAAAAGCGCCAGTGTGCTTCGTGGCTTGGCACATACAAAAACACAGACTTCAAGGCCAGAAGAGACCATAGTAATCATATAGTTCGATCTCCTGCAAATTGTAGGCCACAAAACCTCACCCACCCACTCCTATAGTAGTCCCATAACCTCTAGCTGAGTTACTTAAGTCTTCAAGTTCCAGAGAATCCACCATTTTCCCTAGTTCAAACCAGCATGTGACCCTGTCCTTTGCTACAGAGGAAGGCTAAAATCTCCCAGGGTCTCTGCCAATCTGACCTGGGGGGAAATTCCTTCCTGACCCCAGTTATGGGTAATCAGTTAGACCCTGAGCATGAGGCCAAGACCCACCAACCAGACACCTGGGAAAGAATTCTCTGTATTAACGCAGAGCCTTCCCCACCTATTGTCCCATCTCTGGCCTCTGGAGGTGTTTGCTAATAGCAGTTGCAAACTGGCCATATACCATTGTAGGCAATCTCATCACACCATCCCCTCCATAAACTTATCAGTTCAGTGTTAAAACAAGTTAGGTTTTGTCCCCCAATACTTCCCTTGGATATCATTGTCACCTGCACCTTCTTGGAGTCAGTTCTCCTTGTGGCTCATAGACATCTCCCACATGCCTGTTAGAACCCTAGTTCTCCCAACAGTACAACTCAGTGGGAGAGAACTCCTTTGCTCCAGGCTTCTTATTGAGAATCTGGTGCAGGGGATTCCACAGTCACCATCCCTGGGAAGAGGTTTCCTCTCTGGGACAGTCTGTGAGAAGTTTCCCAAAACAGTCCAGGAGCCCCAAATGGTCTACACAAGACTGATTAAGAATGCTGGAAAACAAAATGGAAGGTTTAAATGGCATTGCCATGCAATGTCCCACCAGTTAGGCAAACCTTAGCTTTAGGTACAGAGAAGCCTTTGAGAATACATTTCCTTTCTGTGTCCTGGGGTCATCTCTTTTTCTCAAGTCCTTGCTCAGTTATATCTTGTGATTTATTTAATCTAAAATGCGTTAGAATTCATTGTCACATCAGACTGCTATGTCAGCCTTTCAACAAAGTGCCATTTGGCCACATGCACTATCCAGGCTTAATGAAATAGACTCCGGTCTCTATACAATGGTTACTGTGTCCCTTTTTCTGCTCTCTCTTCTTCCCTCCCTATTACAAATCTGATTCTGGGAGGATCCCCATCTGCACAGCTCCAAATTTACCATTTCAAAATCTCACTTTGATATTGCCTTACCTTTTGTCAGTCAAAAAGGTCCTAGGGACTGAACCCTGAATTACATGCCTATTGTTCCTGACTAGATGTGTTAGATCCAGTTAGTTAAGTCTGGCTGTACCTTTTTTGTTTATCGCCCCCTGAAAGAGACAGAATTTATAATTCCCCTCACTTATGCCCCTGCTACATAATAAATGTGAATTACTGCTAGAAGCCAAATCATCTGCCACATCAATGTCAGAGCAGGCAGGCAACTGTTCCTCTCTGTATGACTCTGGTGAGATCACACTTGCAATAGTATGTTCAGTTCTGGGAACCTCAATATCACACATATATTAAAGCAGAGGGACTTCGGAGAAGTGTAGCAAAAATGATTAAGAGTTTGAAAGGACTAACACGTAGGGAAATAAATACAGCTAGGCTAAGCAATGACTAATGATAACTGTGCACAAACATTTGAAGGAAGTAAATGCCAAGAAGTACTCTGAGCAGAGCAAAGGGAGAAAACTAGCAGGAAAAGGATGAAAATAAGAAATAGAGAATTGCAGCTGATCATCAACGAACTTCATGACCGTTATCTCTATTAGATTTTGGAATAGTTTCCAAGGGGAGTGGTGGGAAGCACATTGCTTTGACCATTGAGAAATGAACTGTACACACCGCACTAGAAAATATGCTTTAAGGAGCAACTCTGCAATGGACTAGACTGACCTCTCAATTTCTGTGATTCTATATAACAGTCTAACACTTTGCAGAATACAACCAGGGAGCTGTGTATTGTACATCCGAACATTATACTGCCCACAACCAAACCCAGAGGTTTGTGGAGCCTGGTTGTTGGTCCAATCCTGTTGCCCCTGAAATCAAGAGCAAAACTTCCATAGGCTGGATTGGGACTCTGGAACCTGATCCAAAGAGCATACAAATTAATGGGAGCCATTCCACTAACCTCAATGGGAGCAGGAGCAGGCCATTTTATTTGATCATTTTTCATACAATGGGCACTATCAAGCTTTAACACCTTTTTATTTTCATATTTGAATGATCCTACAAGAAAATAAAACTCACACTTGTGGATATTGTAATAAAGAACAATGACCTTGAATCTTTTCTTTAAACACTGACTCATAAATTACATCTCGACTGGTAAATGGCACTTTTATTCAGCAATTTTCCCATAATTACTTAAATAAGAGTTCATAAACTAAACTGTAAGTTAAAAAATATGCAAATGACACTAGCAATATTCAGAGGACTGAATTCAATTAACTAGTTAAGTATACTGTGAAATATTAATTTTATTAAAATCACTTTTAATCATATCTCTAAATTTAGGAAGTTGCATTATCTGGCCAGCCGGGCCATCACTGGAAGAAATGATTCCTTTAAGCAGCTTGTTTATACTGAGCTAATTGCACAGAAGTGATCTGGTTAGTTTGTGATTAACTTTGTTAATACAATCAACTTGTGACTATTTGGTGCACAGCAAGTTAATTATCTAGTGATCAGATCTTGGTCATATTATTAAAAAATCCATTCAGAATGAAAGGATTTGTGTAGTTATCATTTTAGAAACAAATGAGAAAGTGCTGCTCTGTCCATAAGTTGTCATCAATAACAGCAGCTGTTGTACTTCTCCAAGCCACCTGGTTTCTGTATTACTCAATTAAACAGAGGCCCTTTTTTTTTAGGATAGAACAATGTTATTTTGGATTATTGTTTGGCAGAATCTGAATTAATGTTTGAAACGTTACATGTGTGACTAAGTAATAATGGTTAACTTGGTAGCAAACAAGAGTAATTTCTATTTGATGCCTGTGTGTTGGTCTATTCCTCAATTCAGTTCCTAGTGGACAGGTGTCAGCATCCCATAATCCATCATTGAAACCAGCACTTAATGACATGCTTGAATGTTGATATTCTCATCAGAGAAGCCAAATGTGGCCAAACTTGCAATCTAGTATATCAAGGGAGAAAGCAATCTATAACACAAATATTCAATGGGAGACAAACCTAGCAAGCAGTAATGCTGAAAGAGACCAAGGGGTGGCATGGACAGCAAATTAGAGACGAGAATGCTGAATGATATGAGTCACAGACTGTGTGCACAGATCCCTCTTGCATGCAGTGTGTACACCTCCTGTACCGCTTAGCTGCTCCTGCATTTCTAATACTGTATTATATTCAATTGTGGGGCAGACTTATTATGAGAGGCATTGACAATCAGGTAACAATTTAAACAAAAGCATAAAAACAATCAGATGACTGGAGGGACTGATTTGTGAAGTATATATATATTGTGTGTGTGTGTAAGACAGACAGACTATAGGGACATGTCACAGGGTACACTCACTGGTAGGGTGCCATCTCCTGGCTGCTCTGGGAATTAGCTCCTTCCAGGTCAAACACCCCCTTCTGTTGTTCATTCACACCCCTGTCCCTCAGTCTCTGGGACTTTCTCTTTGTGATTTGGCTGATCCTTCTTTATGGCTTGGCCCTCCAGCCAGGGCACTATGTGTCTTCCCCCATCCAGGGTATCAAAGTCTTAGACAGTCTTCAGCTCCACTGCCTGGACTGCCACTTCCCAAGTGGCTGGCAGGGAAACCCAGGCCCACCCTCTACTCTTGGTTTCAGCTCAGGGAACATTTAAATCAGCAGCCAAGGTCTGCTTCCATTTCACCATCATTCTGGGTAAGCCCTTCCTTCAGGGCCTGGATCCCCAGGGTTTCTATTCTCCTCCTTTTCCTTTCTAATGCCCAGAGAATAGCCACAGAGTCCCTCACTATGCCCCCCTTTTCTACTCCAAACTTTCTGGCTTTATACTAGCCCTGCCTTTTTCTTCTCCCCCCCCCCACCCCCCAGGCTTCATCATCAATAAGGGGTTACTTAGAAAACCTCATTTCTCTCAGGTGCATCTGATCTGGTTTGTGGATTCCCTTCTCAACTTCATTAACCCTTTTCAGGCTAGTGTGGGGAGAACACACCAACACAGGGTGTATGATAACTGATCACAAATATAAGAACATTCTAAACTATCAAATAATTTAAAGTGGCATTGTAACGGTGTTGGGACTCACCACCTGGCGCCTCCTGCTGGTTGTCTCTGGGAATTAGCTCAGTCCAGTGGAGCGCCCTCTCCTGGTGGTGTCCCGTCCATCGTCTCGCCCTTGGTTGGCGTGTGGACCCGCGTTGCTTCCAACTCGCGGTGTCCTCTTCAGGACCACTGCCCTTCGGCAGTGCCCCTCAGTCCATCCTCACCCCCTTCCGGGGGGGGAGTTGATCAGCAGTCTCTCTCTACGCCCCAGCCACCATGTACAACCACACACCCCAAAGTCTAATCCCTCTTGTCAGGGATCTGGCGTAGTCTATAATGGCCGCTCCCTATGGCCAATGGCTGGATGTACTGCAAGGGGGGAAGGAGGGGGAACCCAGGCCCACCCTCTACTCTGGGTCCTGGCCCAGGGACCCTCTGGCAGCAGCCTCGCTGTCCTCCTTCTCTCCCCTCCGTCTGTCCACTTCCCTGGGCCGCTTCCCCTACAGCCCCTTGCACCCGCTAGGCCCTTCCCTTCAGGGCCTGCAGCCTGGTAGGCCTCAGGCTAGAGCTCCTTTCTGCTCCCCGAGCCTAGCTAGCACTGCACTGTCCATGGTGCTAGTCTCCCTGCTCTGGAGACAGACCTTCCCCTGTCAAAGACCTGGGACAGACTGCCTGCTTGCTCCCTGAGTAGCCTTTTTATAGGGCTGAGCCTGGCCCTGATTGGCTGCCTCCAATCTGGGCCCTGATTGGCTCCCAGTAAGCCCTTTTCTGATTGGCTGCCCATCTGCGCAGGCCCACTGGCCTGCTGCAGCCTAAATTCACCAGGAGTGGGGCAGCCACCCCACTACAGGCATAAAAAGACATTACTAGGAGTCATGGGAAGAATTTAGGCTAGATAAAAGCTTATGAGAATGAAAACAGGTAGACTGTAAAATATTCCCCTTAGGAAAGTGATGGAAGGACTATTGCTTGGGACATTTAAGAGTAAGCTTGTCAAAAGATAGAAGGAGGACTGGATAACTTAATATTGCTAATGATTCCCACTAGAGATCATCTTCAGGTTCGGAAGCACGGACTTTTATCACAGACCGCTTACACTTGATGGAATAACTCCATTAGCTGATAGCAATAGTAGTCTGTTATCATCTGTATGTGATAATCAGTAGAGAGGGTCATGGCATACACACTTTAAAAGCATATTACATATTTTCCTGGACAGGAAACTCAGCCTGAGCATCTGAAGGCCACAAGAGTTCAAGTCTTAACATTGAGGAGTTCAGGTGCCACTTTTGTAACAGCTCCTACTAAAGGTTTTTAGAAAGATTCAAACTCAGTGTGACAGATATTGCAATTACATTCTTTATCTTTAGGGGTTGTATCCTATTCCATGGGCAGGATTACTGCAGCTCCTCCAGAAAATAAAAACACTGGGGTGTGATTAATGCTAAATCCCAAAGATAGTTCGCTGTCCCAGGCCAATGGGGCTGCGGGAAGCGGCATGGGCCGAGGGATGTGCTGGCCGCGGCGTCTCACAGACCCCATTGGCCTGGATCGCCGAACCGCGGCCAGTGGGAGCCATGATCGGCTGAACCTGTGGATGCGGCAGGTAAACAAACCGTCTCGGCCCACCTTGGGGCTTACTCTGGCGGGCTGCATGCTGAAAGTTGCCAATCCCTGTCATATCATATGATAATATTCTTTCTATTCCACTAGTATCTCTGGAGTATGTTAAATAGCAGTTAAACATTTTTAAATCAGCATATCCAGATAACTTTCATCTAAGAGTTTTAAAAGAGCTGGCTGAGGAGCTCGCTGGACCATTAATATTGATTTTCCATAAGTCTCATAACAGTGGGGAAGTTCCAGAAGACTGGAAGAAAGCTAATGGTGTGCCAATATTTTAAAAAGTGTAAACATGATGACCTTGGTATTATAGGCCTGCCAATCTTATAATCAATCCTGGTGAAGATAATGGAATGGCTGATACGGGAGTTGATTAAAAAAGAATTTAAAGAAGATAATATAATTAATACCAAGCAACATCGGTTTATGGAAAATAGATCCTGTCATACTAACTGAATATATTTTGATGAGATTACAAGTATGGTTGATAAAGCTAATAGTGTTGCTGTAATATACATAGGGCTCTGTAAAGCATTTGACTTGGTACCACATGACATTTTGATTAATAAACTATAAAGATATAAAATTATTATAGCATACATTAAGTAGATTAAAAGCTGGCTAACTGATAGATCTCAAAAAGTAACTGTAAACAGGGAATCATTAGTGAACAGCTGTGTTTCTAGGGGGCCCTGCAAAGATCAGTTCTTGGCTATTTAACATATTAATGACCTTGAAGGAAACATAAAATCATCACTGATAAAGTCTGCAGATGACACAAAAATTGGGGGGAATGGTAAATACTGAAGTGGGCTGGGCACTGATACTGAGTGATCTGGATCTTTTGGTAAACTGGGATCAGGCAAACATATGTATATAAATGTATACATCTAGGAGCAAAGAATATAGGCCATACTTACAGGATGGAGGACTCTATCCTGGGAATCCATAACTTTGAAAAAGATTTGGCGGTTATGGTATAAGACAGTAATGTAGCAACTACTCCTATAAGCAGTAGTCTTTAAACAGGATTACGGTCTTGAACCAGGAAGGAGAAAATTAGCAATGAATTACTTTTCCATCCAATGCAGAAGAAGATCAAGACACATCGGCACGGTGGTGTGGATGAGCTGACATTACCACTGCACAGGATGTATCTCTCCTTGCATACACAAAGGAGTCTGCAGTTTCCAGGGATGTAAGTCTGGAAACTTTCACAAGCACTACATTTACATAACCTCTAATAACAAGAAAAGAAAAGGCATACCAGTAAACAATAGCAGCACTTGTTAACATTTACAAATATATCGACAGGAGGCCATTTCTACTGTGAACCCATTGCACATACCAATTTGTTGTAATTTCATTATCAGTAGTAAAAAAAAGCATTGTTAGCAATGAACAGCAAAAATTATTTGGAAAACACATAACTTACAAATATCAAAAGACAAGTGGGGTTATCTCTAAACCAGATTTCATCATTGCCAATGAGTATTTTGTTGATCTAATTAAATGTCTCTTAAAAGGAATTTAATTTTGTTACTTATATTGATTAACATCCCAATACAGTGTCTAAAGCTGTTCAGCTCTAAGGCACGTTATTCAGGATAGAAAAAATGCACAAAACTACTTTATTCCAGGAGTTACTGCTTGACATGATTTTCAGAGTCTGATTTTTCTGCTGCTAAAATTTACTCATGCCTAACAGATAAAAATGTCTTATCCCAGAAAAGGTGTTTATATATATATATAGATATAGATATATTGGGGAGGAAGTGGAGGAAAGATTGAAACTTAAATAAAGTATTTTGTAAAAAAAAAAAATATATATATATATATAAAGTATTAATAAAAAGTATTAAGAAGTATTTTGCATACAATCTTTTGGAGACATTCGTTATAGTTTAAATTTTAAAAAAGTATAATTTAGAAATGGATTTTGATACATATGCCCTGTATAGTAGTCTGAGAATTTCAAGTGAACAGGTAAAGTTGTAACAGGCCATATAAAACTCTATTTTAATATTTGCCCAATTATGTTATTAATTATTTATTAATATTATATTAATGCCTAAGGGCCCAGTCATATAGATCAGTTCCCATGATACTAGGTATTATGTTGTGCAAACACGTACATAGAAATTACCTCCCCTTAACGTTTATAATCTAAATACCAGAGGAAAGACAACAGGTGGATGCAACAGACTAACAGGGGAAGCACTAGGTCATCATGACTGCTATTTGTGTTTAGTATTCACAGTTTACTGAATGCAAACCGTGTACTCCACATACTGTCCAAACATGGAGGAAGGCATATTCCCTGCCTCAAACAACTGTCAGACATGGATTTTAGAGCTGAGTGAAATGTTTCAGCCAACTTTTTTTTTAGTAAAAATGCAGATTCAGTGACACCAAAATGTTTTTATCAACTCAGATAGATTTTAATTGTTCACATCGGGAAAAAAAATGAAAAAGTAAAAATATTTTGTTTTTTTTTTATTAAAATGATTTAACATTTTGAAATTTCCTTTGATTTGATTAAAAAAATGTTTAAGAAATGCTCAAGATTGAACTGATCCAGATAACAATGAAGTTAATAAAGACACATCTGTTGACTCTGGTGGACGTTACATCATTTTTTTAATGAATATTAAAGGTAAAGTGTCTTGAAATCACAAAACAAGAGAAGTTTTGAGCAAAAAGGTTAGAGTAAATGTTGCTCTTAAATCTTGTGCGTTTAGGCAAGATCCATCAGATCAAGATTAAACAAAGACTGTGAATCAGGGTATGTCTTCACTACCTGCCGATCCGGCGGGTAGCAATCGGTCTATCGGAGATCGACTTACCGCGTCTCGTGAGGACGCGGTAAAATCGATCCCTGATCGCTCTGCCGTCGACTCCGGAAATCCACCTCGGCAAGAGGCGGCAGCGGAGTCGGCGGCAGCGCGGCAGCGGTCGACTTTCCCCCGTCCTCACCGCCAGGTAAGCCGACCTAAAATACGCAACTTCAGCTACGGTATTCACGTAGTGTAGACCCAGCCTCAGACACCATCAGATCAGGATTAAACAAAGACTGTGAATGGCTAGCCAACTACAAAAGCAGTTTCTCCTCCCTTGGTGTTCACACTTCAACTGCTAGCAGAGGACCTCACCCTCCTTGATTGAACTAACCTCGTTATCTCCAGACTGATTCTTGCCAGCATATTTATACGTGCCCCTGGAAATTTCCATTACTTGCATCCGACGAAGTGGGCATTCACCCACGAAAGCTTATGCTACAATACATCTGTTAGTCTTAAAGGTGCCACAGGACTCTCTGTTGCTTTAGGCAAAGTAGTGTTTACCTGGTCCTGATATTTTGACTTGGGCAAAACTGTCATTTAAACCAATAGCAGTTTTTCCTGATTAAGTAGTGTAAAATTTGGTCCACAATGTGGGTTAGTTAATTAAGTGTTCTGAAGCACAGTGAAAGAAATGTGTGTGTGTGTGTGTGTATATATACACATATATATATATATATCGATATAGCACAATTTTTTATTTATTGATTTACCCTCAAATTAGAACTGAATACAAAGGCTTCTATTTTAGTTTTATCATTCTGGTGCATGCAAATATGATTGCAGGATCAGGGCCTATGTTTGGAATGTACTGCCAACTACAGTTTGCAAATAACCAATTTTGGAGTTTGATGGCAATTCTGCAAAATAAAAACAAAATTCATTTTGGGTTGACCAGAAAATAACATTTTTTTTTACATCAGTGAATAAAATAATAATAAAAGAAATGTGTTCTGGGTAAAACAAAATACTTTGTTCAACCTGAAATGAAACATTTATATATATCTCTCTGTTGGCATGAGTCCTGATATTATTTTATCACAGGATTCAAATGTATGTGTTTGTGAAAATTTAAATAAGCACAATAATTGTGCTGGTTTTATTTCACCTTGGGAAGGTCTCTACTATATGTAGTTTACATTAATTCTGGCATGATGGAGCTATGGCTGCTGCCAGGTTTCTATCTCTGGCCCTCTTGACAATATTTAATGCATGTTTTAACCTTAGGGAAGGGATTTTGCTCTTTAAATGCAGTGGTTTGTGTCCACCCACCAGAATGATAAAACAAAAATAGAAGCCTTTGTATTCAATTCTTATTTGAGGGTAAATCAATAAGTCAATGATACTGGTACAACTCACCTCAGTGTAGGCTTGGGGCATCTTTGTACTGTATGGTTTCATGTAGCAATAATATGGCAACAAGGAAGCCAAAATAGTCTACTCATAGTCCTAACTAGGATGTTATTGGACAAAATTCATCCCTGGTGAATTTGGCCCATCATGTTTACTGAAATAGAAAATACTTTTTTAGACAGCAGTTACTAAAGAAGACACATTACATAAAGTGCTGTGCTTGGTTTTTCTTATTAGTACAGGCTTGTAATCAGTACTCAGGAAGTTTATGCTCATCTCTTTTTTTAAGTATTCCAGACAAGTCTGATGAAATTATTGATCAGCCTTAACTGATGACATGCCCATAAAGTCATCAACAAATGTCAGTGTCTAATACTGTGTTACATACAGATGTCCAAGATAATATATTATAGTGCAGCTGAATTGATAGATAAGGTTTTTTTAAAAAGGTGTTTATTTAGATGTTGGAAGCTTTCAAAGAGATTAATAAAAGTAATTTCCTTCACTATATATATATATATATATATGAGAGAGAGAGAGAGAGAGAGAGAGGGCATTAAAAATGCATTGTTTCCAACTTATCTTGGAGCTTTTGGGCATGAAGGATGCACCAAGCTTGGTATATAATTTTCCTTTGAGCTGAGTGTGTACATATCTCATTATACTTCACATAGCTCCGCTTCTGGTACTCTGAAATGGCCCAGCTCTGCATAAGTATTTTCTCTTTCAGTACACATGGAAACATTGTGATTTGTGATGATAATACTAAGCCAACAAGCAAAATAACAGCATGTGAACAGCTATTCCTTTAAATAGCTTCCCCCCCCCACAGTTTGGATGTGAATTTGCCCACCTAGAGTTTAGTTTCGGAATCATATGGTCTCTAATCAAATTCTAAGTCAGCTACAATGACTTCCCTCCTTCCCCTGCTTACTAGTGCTTGTCATGAAGGTTAAAGAACTATCATTACTGGAAAATGAAGTTCTGCATTTATTAGTGCTGTGCTTTTGAAATAGCAGTGCTAACGCTCAGCCCAGCATGTCTCCAGCAAAGTTCCACTGGCTCACAGCTCTCATTTGCACTCCTGCAAGGATTATGGGAAAATTATAAAAAGGTATTTTTGAGCCTCCTGGTAGAAAACAAATGTAGTAAAATCACTATCTTTACCAAGGGCCTCCTTAGGAATACATTATAAAAATAATTCTGTCTGGACTGACTTAGCAGGGAATTCACACAAAATCTCCGTGATCAACAACGTCTTTGATGGTCCCCTTGGAATCCTGTTAATCTGGAAGAAGATAGCATGTAACACAGGCTAATCAGACAGTCTCTGTGCCCTGTCCATATTGGTAGTGATCTGACTCATGGCTGGTGACATATTGTGCCTCCATGGGGATAGAGGAATTCTCACACAAGGGTTTCTTGATAACCTTTCCTTCAAAAGTCTCTATAAATGAGGAGCAAATGTAACGTGATTATACTGATTACACTAATGACAGAGCTGATGATGACTTGTAATCTCCTTTAAGAGGTCATTCAGTGGGCTAGTCTACTGGTTGGTTAATATTATTCAGCAATCTAGAATTAATCGGAGTCTTTTCTTTCTCCTTTTCCCCCTTTTCTTTTAGTACGGCATATGCACAAAGCTGTGATATGTAGCTGATGAATGATGATGATGGTAATGATAATGGCTGCTTGATTTTTTTTTTCTCATCCTAACACTCACCAGCCTTGTGTGCTGAAGGCGTACAATATGCAGTAGGACTTTATTAGACATTTCTGAGACAAGAGAGAAATATTTTTCACCTGCAAATCCCTTTTATCTGCATTTCTTTCCCCAGCCTATAATGAACTTCTACAATGAAACTAAATAAGGAATTGTCCTAGGTGGTATTCTTTTTACAATGAGTCCAAGGGGGTAATTGAAACTTGAGGAACAAGAAGATGCTCTTTTATTTTATGTATTTAATTATTTACACATCCCTTTATTAATCAATGCACTTTTATTGATGGGTAAAAGGAACTCTGTGTTTGCAGCAGAATATGTCACGAGACTGAGTAATTATGTTCTGCATGTTACCATCATATATGGAGACAGCTTTTCAAATGGAACAACAACGGTATGTAGAGAATATTATCTCAGAAAACTGTTAACTTCCTCATTTTTTTTACTCACTGTGAGCCAAATCCCACAGGGTGCTGAGAACTTTCAATTCCCATGCTCTGAACCTCTGCAGGTTGGGCTCATTAACATTGCCCTTACCATTCATATGCCTCATTCACACACAATGGAGGTGGAACAGGGGCCTCATATTTAAAGCATTCAACAGATTCATGGTAAGAGTCAGCAGATGTGGATTAACACCAGTCCCACAGGTCACTATTACAGAGATTTTTGTTTTACTTGTAAAACCTGTAACTCTGTGGAGTTTAGTTACCATACCATTTCAGAATAAAGGTTAAAAATCTTTAGTAGGGATTACATAATCATGTATCAGAATAACATGTTGCATTGACCTTGTGACAAGGAACAGTGAAGCAAGGAAGGGCAGACTCCTTCCACATTAAGGGAAATGAATATGGGCACATTCTCACTTTCTGGGCTACTCGATGTTATTGTGGAGGTGATGTGCATGTGGGATTCCAGCTACAATTCTCACAGAAAAAAGTACTGCTGGGCAATCCGGAGAGCAACATTAGCCTTGGCCTCAGAGGAATTATTCCACATGTCATCTCATCCAGAGGCCAAGGGCCATAAGGGGAGTTATAGAAGGGAGTTAATTGGAAAGGGAGAAGGAGGAGGGAATCAAGTGTAAAAATCACATGAAAATGTTTTATTCTCAGTCATAATTATGTATGTCCTTGTGTGTACTTCTAGCTTGCTTCCCCTGACATTCTCCCTATGACATTCTCCCTATGACATTCTAAGGTTCCGGTAAATATTATATATTCAGTCAGACAGCAAGCTTGGAGGAATATTTTGCCATCTTTTTACAGGAGCAAATCCTTTCAGATCTACACTTTGGTGCACATTATTATTAGGAATGTGCATGGGTCCTAAAATTCAGGACTCAGGCTCATTTGTATCCAGCAAGTGTCATGTTTGGATTTGGGTTGGGGAGAACAAGATAGCCTACTACTGGCAGCTGAGACTCCTTCTCAGGAGTGGTCTGCATCTTATCCTTCCCCATGGTGCTGATGGAGCTGTAGGTTACTAAATCTCTCTCTCTCTCTCTGACCCTAGCCACAGCTCCACTCCGCCCTCTGCTCCAACCCCAGCCCAGCTCTGCCCTCTTTCCCTCTCTGCCTCAAGGCCAGCTCCATCTCTAGCCCTAGCTCCTCCCCCATCCTCAAGTTCTGTCCCCACCTCTGTCATCAGTCTAAGTTCCTGTGCTGAGCCTACCGTGCAGTAATGGAGGGGGGCGTGGACAAATTCCATTACTGGTAAGGCTGGGGGTGACAGGAAACGTTTGGGCACCGCCATATTAATGGGATGTGCTGATTATGGAGTACAATAGAATTTGGACTAAAAGTATAGAAATCTTGCAAGAATTATTAGATCTGGCCCCTTATTCATGTTGTATTGTTCCTTATTATGGTGAGTAATCATATGGATTTCAATGAGACTACTCAAACGAGATAAGAACTAATCATCATGATTAAGTATCAGGGGGTAGCCATGTTAGTCTGTATCCACAAAACCAACATGCATCTGAAGAAGTGAGGTTTTTTACCCACGAAAGCTTATGCCCAAATAAATCTGTTAGTCTTTAAGGTGCCACTGGACTCCATCATGATTAAGAGTGATAGACTTAGAGCCTCTGCAAGTAGAGTACTACCCCAACACTTCCCAAATCATGACTTTCATTTTCCTAAATTACCGTATATACTCGTTCATAAGCCAGATTTTTTTAGTAAGAAAGGGAAGCACCAGAGAAGGGGGTCAGCTTATGAATGGGTATAGAGAGGGAGAAGAGGGACACAGCCCCCCCCCGCCCCAAGAGAGGGAGAAGGAGAAGCAGCACAGCCAGCAGAGACAGAAGGGAAGAGGTGGGGCAAGAGTCTCTACACGTCTGGCCACGCTGCTCTCTCCCCAGCCTCTGAAGCAGCTGCAGCTCCAGGGCTGGCAGGCTGCAGCCATGCCTCTCAGCCCCACCCCCCAGAGCAGGCTGCGGCCGTGCTGCCCAGCCTGCTGGAGCAGCTCCAGCCAGGCCAGAGACATCCTCCCCTGGCCCTCCCCAGATAAGGTGTGAAGGGATGGGATGGTGAGAGTGTGGGGGTCCCGGGCTAGGGGTGGGGTCATGTGGGGGGTGGTCACAGGGGTTACTCCCCTGACCCCCAGCTTCTCCCCCCCCCAAACATTTCCCCACCAGTTGCTGTCTTGGCCCATCAGGGTAAGCAGCTGGCGCACCAGGACACTTTGTTTGCTTAGGTTTACCTCCGTGCCTGCGGATGCTCGAGGTAAACAAACCATCTCGGCCCACCAGCGGCTTATCCTGATGGCCCGGGAGCCAAAGTTTGCTGACCCCTGAATTATAGGGTTGGCTTATGAATGGGTGATAAAAATTTTCCATTTTTACTTATCCATCTTGGGGGGGTCGGCTTATAAACAAACCGGCTTATCGTTTTCTTTTCTTTCCTTTCATTCTTTTACAATTGAAAAACCTATGGAGTCCCACAGGTTTCCATCTTGCAAGCCCTCCAATTCAATATGAATGAAAGCCACTAGTGAAGATTTTGAGAAGTTGTGGGCTGCATCTCAGTATACAGATGGTATAAATATTTATGACTATTTTTACAGTCTCAAAGTGCCCCAGGAAATAAACTGAAAGAGGATCTAGTTGAAGGTGAGCTGGTGGCTGGATAAGATGGAAGTGATACCTTCCTGAAACAGAGGTACTGTCTACACCAGTGCTTCTCAAAGTCGGGCCGCTGCTTGTGCAGGGAAAGCCCCTGGCGGTCTGGGCCGGTTTGTTTATCTGCCACGTCTGCAGGTTTGGCTGATCGCGGCTCCCACTGGCCGCGGTTCGCCGCTCCAGGCCAATGGGGGCTGCGGGAAGTGGCGCGGGCCGAGGGATGTGCTGGTTGCCCTTCCCGCAGCCCCCACTGGCCTGGAGCGGCGAACTGCAGCCAGTGGGAGCTGCGATCGGCCAAACCTGCCAATGCGGTAGGTAAACAAACCGGCCCGGACCGCCAGGGGTTTTCCCTGTACAAGTGGCGGACTGGCTTTGAGAAGCACTGGTCTACACTGTCTCTAGATAGTATATGCTGAGTTTCTGCCAAAAAAATTTGTAGCTTCAGGGCCATTTGGGATCCAGCAATGCTTCTAGATTCTCAGGTAGCAGTGGGGCCTCATAATGATTTTGTTGTAAATGCTGAGGAAGGAGGCTGAAATCATACCACTCCAACTGAGGCTTTGTGATCTACACCCACAACGTTGTCTCCTCCAGTCTAGACTACAATAATGTATTCTGCTTCGGGTAATCAAAGCAAACCAGCTTGAATACAGCTGCCAGTCTTCTGAGTGAGATACCACAAGCCCATAGCACTGATGCCCACCCCTCTGTGCTGGCTTCTTCCCCACTTATAGGTATAATTTGGGTTGTTGGTGATAATCTCTAAAGCTTTTTGTGGTTTGGAACCGAGCCATCTGAGAAATAGACCTTCCCTCTATAGCTGCTAATGTATGTGCCGGATGTCAGAATTGGAGGCTGAGCTCAGTGATTTCTCTGAGGGATTCCCCTGCCTTTGAAATTTGCTACCCTTCAAGGTCCACTGGAGACAGAGTCTGGTTGACTCAGGACAAGATGTAAAACTTAATGATTTCATTTACTGTTTCGTTAATAGCGTGTCTTGGGTTTGCTAGCCGGGGTTCAGATACATTCTCTAACAGCCAGCCTTCTGCTAGTACTTGATGGTGACAGCTGCAGTAGCAGTAATGTTAACCATATTTATGTTAGCTATTGCAAGTGGCACATGCAATTTATATGTTTTAATGTTTTAAACCAAAGTATTTAGTTGCTATGAAGATCAGTGCTATAAAAATGAATAAAATAAGGTTTTGAAAGTTCCTAAAATTCTTTCATTCTTATGCTGTCTACTATGATAAAACTCAAGGTGGTAGGTGCTTAATAAAATGACTGACAGGCAATATAATGCATGTTGCTAGCAGCAGCACTACTTCTGTAGAACATACTTCAGCATGGTATAAATTCCACAGTTGTGAAGAATGATAATTAAGCAAGAATAAATACTAAATATTTAAAACTGCCAGTTCAATGCAGTATACGGCTGTATATTTTTTCTCATTTTTAATTCTTCCTATTCTCAATAGTACTTTTTCAGTTTCTATATTATGATGTATTCTGCAATCCATAAGCTTAAGTACCCCGTGCTAAGTTATTATTCATTTCCTGCAGTGTAGATTTTGTAAAGTTTGCCTTCTCTTCTCAGTTGACTGTAGAGCAGCATTTAAATTAGATACTTTTGATCTGTATTTTTAACACTGCAAATAAATCCCTTTGCCTGTGTAATTTATATACAAAATCTTTAAATGGCAGAACAATGATTTAGAACATGAAAACATTTTCCTTCCTATGGCAATAAAGATGTGAATGTAAAATTTAAATATTATATATTTTTTCCCAAACATAAGCAAAATTCTTATTGATGAGTTACACCACGGTACGTGGGAGTTATATATGCCTTACATTAAAGCATAGTAGTGGACAGGGCCGGCTCTGGCTTTTTTGCCGCCACAGGCAAAAAAGCCTCCGGCCGCCCCCCCACCCCCCGTGTGGGGGGGGACGGCCAGAGCCCCGGGGGGAGGGCAGCGAGCCCCAGCGGGGGCTCCACTCTCCCCCCGGTGGCCGGGGGAAGGGTGCCGGGGGGGAGGGCGGCCAGAGTGCCGGGGGGAGGACGGCGAGCCCGGCAGTGGCCCCGCTCTCCCCAGGGGCCAGAGCGCTGCGCCGCCCCCCTCCAGGTGCCGCCCCAAGCACAAGCTTAGTGGGCTGGTGCCTGGAGCCGGCCCTGGTAGTGGATATATGTGTACATACTTGCAATTACAAGCACTTAATTTAGCCATGGTTATTTCTCAAGCCACATTAGAAAAAAAACCAATACCATTCCCATCTACATGGGAGAGACTCATTTTGATGTGGAAACTGATGCTATCAAGCATTGGAGCCTTTCTTTTTTATTTCCCTCCCCCCAGACTTACATACAGTATCACCAGATGTATCATCTTTACCCTATGTATTAGAGATGGGCCTGCCCCAAAACTCTAGATCAAAACATTCACAAATATGAACTCTGTGGAGCAGGGCCATCTGCACTACTTCTGGAGATAATTATGCCTAAAATGTAGGAAATGCTCTCAGCTGACTATTTTTGTTAAAGAAGCAAAAGACAAAGAGCCAGACTGAATATGGCCTATCAATTATTCCAATATAATCACCTTTAAGTATGTCTCTCTATCATCTAACTACTATCTAAAGAGAGAATAAAACAAACAAAAAAAGTTTTTAGGAATAAAACAAAATGCCGCTGCTTCAATCAATTGATTCCAGAAGCAATGTTTCCATAGTACACCTCTACCCCGATATAACATGAATTCAGATATAACGCAGTAAAGCAGTGCTCTGGTGGGGCGGGGCTGCGTGCTCTGGCAGATCAAAGCAAGTTCGATATAACGCGGTTTCACCTATAACGCGGTAAGATTTTTTGGCTCCCGAGGACAGCGTTATATGGGGGTAGAGGTGTAGTAAGTATTCTTTCTAGTCTAAAGAACTTCCCATCATCAACTTTATCTCAGGGTACTTGATGCATGAATCTGTCTTTTCCAGTCTCCTAGGAACATTCATTTATGTTCAATGATTATTAGCACTAATAGCCAAAGCACAAGGAAAATTCTCTCTCACCTACAATTAAATGTATTTGTGGATGTGAAAGTGTCTAACAAACCAAGGTAAGTTAATATTTTGGTTTATACTGTAGAGTTCTTTCATCAATACTACAAATCATATCTGTATTTAAATTACAGAGAGAAAATTAGACCCTCAAAGGCAATAGTTAAATTATCCTTCCACTACATTCATGAGTCAGCTTTTCAAAGTTAAGCTCGTACTCTCGTGCAGACATACTACAATGTGCCTAATTCGTGCATATAGTTACCTTCTGTGTTCACACAAATTGGGTATTTGTGCATACATACTGGCCTGGAAGGTGCATATATGGCAGATACTTATGCATATAGGCAGGGCCGGTGCAATCCATTAGGCGACCTAGGTGGTTGCCTAGGGCACTGCGATTTGGGGGGCGGCGACCACGGCGGTATTTCCGCGGCGGGACCTTCCGCCGCCTCTGTGGAGGGGCGGCATTTCGGGGTGAGACCTTCCGCCGCCTAGGGTGGCGGAAAAGCTGGCGGTGCTCCTGCATATAGGCTAGGCAGGAGCAAAGATATGCACACAACTGCATGCTTCTAACTTTAATACTATGGCTGTGTAGCTATGAAATTTAATACAATCACATTTTCCTTAGAGCTGTAAATCAGGATCAAATATATTCAGTCTATTATGCAGTATAAGAAGAATATAACTCACACATGGAAGATAAAATTTTTTTTTTCCTAGAGTAGTAGCTGTTTCCATAAGATCTTGTAATCTTTCAGTTCTTATAATGGCAAAACTTCCATTGCCATCAGGGATAATTTTGCCTATCAAAGACCGCAAGATCAGGCAGACATCATCTATAGTGTCTTTTTATAATTTCCAAAAATTAGTTTAATGGATCTCTTGATTTCTGATTAACTCTTTTATGCATTCTTCCACAGATATTAGTTCACATATTCAAGAAAGAGGACAAAACTAGAATCTTTTATCATGATGAATTGCAGCTGCACTGAACTTTGGGAATTTGAATAAAATTAACCTGCTTCTCAGCCCTTTTTGGTTTTGGTTTGGCCCATCTCTGAACATCATAAAATAATCACATAGCTTCTTAGGAATGGCTTTTTTTCCCTCAGAGATATCCAAGATGGTATGACAGGAGCAGTGCAGATCAGAGATTACATATCTCTTACAGTAACATGAGGAAATGTATATAGAATCCTTCTGTGCTCTGGGTACTAGTATTACATCTGGCTGTAGCTAATGTTAATGATCCACTATTCATGGGCTACAAATTCACACCAAAAATGCCAGGAAAGAAGGAAAGCACTTTTGTTATTTTGATTATGCTTCTCATACTGTACACCTGATGCTTTGAGTCTGACTAGATGCAGTGGGCTCTATAGTAGTTGTTCCCTGATATATTACACCTAGGTGACTCTTGGCTGACCATTAATTTTGTTCCTTTGTTCTCTTAATAACACATTTATCAAAACCAGATCTGAAGCTTAAACTTTTAGGTTGCAATTATGATTAGTATTTCATTATACTCTTACAGTTCCACTTTTTGTATAAAGAATTATGGGACTGGATAATTTCAGTGTGATTGCAATGGTGATTTTCTTCTCAACTATCAATTACATTGTACTACAATACCATTGTCTATAATCTTTTGAATAACTAACATATAATTTTGTTCTGATTTATAGTAATTTAAATAACATTTGATTAGGCTGAACTACATAGATATGACATCATTTGATGGGACTTTTCCAATGCATTTGAATGTTTGTCATGCTCTTGGATATTAATCCTGTATATTCTGAAAAAGGCAATGGAAACTAGATACTGTGGGCCCATTTTACAAATCAGTCCACCTTATTAGATCGCTAAGTACCTCACTTGAAAAGTCAGATTGCAGAAATGGGCATTTTCTGAATAGAAAAACGAAGAAAGATTTTCTGTGCCTAAATGCAAATTTTAGTGTCCATGATTGTTTTATTAAGGTATCTGCTTTTGAAAAATGGTCCCTGCTTTATACATTGATCCATCAATAAAAAGGAACAATGCAGTTCTCTAGCATCTCCATTCAATTTGCTTTCAATATACACCTTATGAGGATTTTGATAATAGAAATGAGACTTCACTCATGTAAAGGGGCAGCATGGAGAGTGGGGAGGTGAGTTCAGATATGATCTACCCAAGGGGAAGCACTCAAAAGCAAGAAAGATTAAATATTTCCCAGGCATGCTGTCATAAATATAAAGGGAAGGGTAACAACCTGTATGTATGCAGTAACATCAAATCCCTCTTGGCCAGCGGTACAGACAGAGGTACAGAATCATTTTACCTGCAAGGGGTTAATCAGTTCAATTAACCTAGTTGGCACCTGACCAGAAGGACCAATGGGGAAGAAGATACTTTCAAATCTGGAGAAGGAGGTTGTTTGTGTTCTCTCTCTTTTTGTTTGTTTGTTTGTTTGTTTGTGTGTTCCCTCTGGATAGAGAGAGAGAGAACAAGCAGGTAAGCCATCTCTTGAAAAGATACCTTGAAATGATACATCTAAAATTACAGAAATTGTAAGTAAATGCAAGGAAATGTGTTAGATTATTTTTTGTTTTAGCTTGTGAATTTTCCCTATGCTAAGAGGAAGGTTTATTCCTGTTTTTGTAACTTTGAAGTTGAGCTAGAGGGGAATCCTCTGTGTTTTAAATATTTTATTCACCCTGTAAAATTACCTTCCATCCTGATTTTACAGAGGTGCTTCTTTTACTTTTTTCTTTATAATAAAGTTCTTCTTTTAAGAACCTGATTGATTTTAGTGTCCTAAAAATAAAGGGTATGGTCTGTGCTCATTTGGTTAACCTATTGGTTGGTATATTATTCTCAAGCCTCCCCAGGAAAGGGGGTGAAGGGGCTTAGGGGGATATTTTTGGGGAAATAGAAACTCCAAGTGTTCCTTTTCCTGAATCTTTGTGTAAACTCACTTGCTGGTGGCAGCAATACCGTCCAAGGACAAGGAAAGGATTTGTGCCATGGGGAAGTTTTAACCTAAGCTGGTAGAAATAAGCTTAGGGAGTCTTTCATGCGGATCCCTACATCTGTACCCCAGAGTTCAGAGTGGGGAGGGAACCCTGACACATGCAAAAGCAGATCACCAGCTGCCATACCTCTTTATTAGGCATAGCTTACTCCCCACATTCAGCCAGCCAGCTCTGCTGGTTGGTACATGGGAGAGGGTGGAGCAATGGTCCATCTGTGAATCCAATGGAGTGTAGAAAGGGATCCCAGTATTTATGCTCCCCTAAGTGGTTTCTGAACATTACTTGCATGCACAAGTAGGGAGGAAGGCCACTCCAGACCTGCTTAAGAGAGAAACAATCTGGCCCTTTGTTTTTTTTTTCTTCAGCATATTGAGAGCCTTTCCTACATTTTAGGAAAAGAGTAATTCCACTGACTTCACCTGAGATTGGGGCTTCACTGTGTTAGGTGCTGAACAAATACATAGTGAGAGAAAGTCCCTGCCCCAAAAGAGTGAAAATCTTAACAGATGATAGAAAATGGGTTGGAGGGGAAAGAAAGAGGTGAAAGGATTTGCCCAAGGTCATGCAGGTCAGTTTTTCAGATCTGGGAATGTCTTCTAAGTTCCAGTCCCAGGCCCTATCCACTAGCATAACCTGCAAATCCTTACCTAACTAAGAATAATCCAGAAAATACACTGAGACAGATTCTCAGCTGGTGTAAACCAGCACAGTGCCATTGAAGTCAATGGAGCTACATTGTTCATACCAACTGAGGAGCTAGCCTAATGAAGTTAATATACCTTGGATTCTAATAGCGTTGTCCAGGATGGGTTGTAGATCACTGATGATGCGTTGGAGAGGTTTTAGCTGGGGACTGTATGTGATGGCCAGACAGAACTCCAACAGAACTCCACTGGCCATCAAATACAACAGAACTCCACTGGCCATCAAATACAACAGAACTCCACTGGCCAACCTCTCCAACGCATCATCAGTGATCTACAACCCATCCTGGACAACGATCCTTCACTTTCACAGGCCTTGGGTGGCAGGCCAGTCCTCGCCCACAGACAACCCTCCAACCTGAAGCATATTCTCACCAGTAACTACACACCTCACCATAGTAACTCTAAGTCAGGAACCAATCCATGCAACAAACCTCGATGCCAACTCTGCCCACATATCTACACCAGCGACACCATCACAGGACCTAACCAGATCAGCCACACCATCACTGGTTCATTCACCTGCACGTCCACCAATGTAATATACGCCATCATATGCCAACAATGCCCCTCTGCTATGTACATCGGCCAAACTGGACAGTCCCTACGTAAAAGGATAAATGGACAAAAGTCAGATATTAGGAATGGCAATATACAAAAACCTGTAGGAGAACACTTCAATCGCCCTGGACACACAATAGCAGATTTAAAGGTAGCCATCCTGCAGCAAAAAAACTTCAGGACCAGACTTCAAATAGAAACTGCTGAGCTTCAAGTATCAGAGGGGTAGCCGTGTTAGTCTGGATCTGTAAAAAGCAACAGAGAGTCCTGTGGCACCTTTAAGACTAACAGATGTATTGGAGCATAAGCTTTTGTGGGTGAATGCCAACTTCATCGGACATGCATCCGACAAAGTGGGCATTCACCCACGAAAGCTTATGCTCCAATACATCTGTTCGTCTTAAAGGTGCCACAGGACTCTCTGTTGCTTTTTGCTGAGCTTCAGTTCATCTACAAATTTGAAACCATCAGCTCAGGATTAAACAAAGACTGTGAATGGCTAGCCAACTACAAAAGCAGGTTCTCCTCCCTTAGTGTTCACACCTCAACTGCTAGAAGAGGGCCTTATCCCCCCTGATTGAACTAACCTCGTTATCTCTAGCCTGACTCACTCTTGCTTGCATATTTATACCTGCCTCTGGAAATTTCCACTACATGCATCCGACAAAGTGGGTATTCACCCACAAAAGTTCATGCTCCAATACGTCTGTTAGTCTATAAGGTGCCACAGAACTCTTTGCTGCTTTTACAGATCCAGACTAACACGGCTACCCCTTTGATACTTACTCACATAAGTAACCCTTACTTAAATCAATGGGTCTAGCTTAAATTCCTTCAGTTGCAAACATACAGCTGGTCAGACAAAATATGTTGTCAACTCTGCACAATGACTCTGGGAGAACTTTTCTGTATAGAATTTCTACCCACCAGCAGTCATTGGCACTGAAACTATAATCTAGTATGCATAAAAAGACTGCAGATGAAGAAGACTCATTGTTTCCATATGGTTTGTCTTTTTTATTAAAACTGCTTTAATTATCCAGCGTGAATAGGATGTATACTAAGTGCCCCAAATTAATAGACATCAAAGTGGATAAATACTTTGTTAATGTACTGAATAATGGCAGCCACTTGAAATGCTGACAATAATCCAGACTGTTGCACAGCAACCTCCCCTGCTTCATTTCCCAGTCACATGAAATGCTTACAAATACTCCTGGCTCTATCACAGAATCCCTCTTCTCTATCCCACTCCACAAAATCTCATTTCTGTCAAAGTTTGTCAAAAAGTAGTTGAAGGAACCACAAATATTGTCAGTTATAATTAAGTGATAATATTGTCATTCCAACTCAGCCCTTACAAGATGTTCAGCCATAGCAGTTTGAATTGTGTTCTGGTTATTTCTCACCGCCTAGGAATGAATGGGCCTGATTGGTACTGATTGGGCAGTGGAGCTTGTGGAATCTCCGTCATTGGAGATTTTTAAGAGCAGGTTGGACAAACACCTATCAGGGATGATCTAGATAATACTTAGTCCTGCCATGAGTGCAGGGGACTGGACTAGATGACCTCTCGAGGTCCCTTCCAGTCCTGTGATCCTATGATTCTATGATTCCTATAGTTACCTGTGCTAGCTGAATTTAAGCTAGCCCAGTTAGAGCCATGCACAGATTATATTTGGTAGATATATCTTGAGTCAATGATGTATTACATACTCCCCACATTAGCATTATTCAGTGGTCTCAGAAAGAAAGCTGACATTCAAAATAATATGAATAGTAACTAATAATAGTGTTCAATACAGGTAATGTTGAAAAAATATCCAACATAAGTCTTCACATAAATCCTATAGTAAAACTGAAAACGAGGTTAACAGTCTCGTGGATGGTAAAATAATATCCATCACCGGAGTCTGTTGTTTCCTGTAAAGAAAGGGAAGCTGCTGAAAACAGTAATACCTCAACCAGGATTCCTTGTACTATTGGTGGACAAGAGAACTATAAAAGGCTCCTCATCATTGGAGAGTGAGTGTGGTGAGGACTGGAGATTCCTTCAGAATCATGATATAGCTGAGGTTTCTCCAGAAGACCCCATGTTGTGTTTGTATCTTCAAAACTTTTTCATCCAGCACCCATTATTGGAGGGGAATCGCAGACATGATCCTGAAAGATACTCTGGACATTCTACAAGGTGCTGATCATATTCACCTCTCATTTGTGAAGTTCATGGGATCTGAGGTTGCTCAGCACTTTCCAAGAAGTGTTGAGCACTTCTGAGTATTTGGTCCTTTTCCACTCTATGTCTTCCCTCCAGGACACTTTGCACCATGAATCATACTGCTTAGAGCCCCCTGGACTGCTCTTACTTCCAGGGAAAGAGGGAGACTGTGAAAATCCCTCATCAGCTGGCTGGAGCAACATCTATTAGCTTATATATCTTGTTTACTATGGAATAATGATCAATGAGCGCAGAACTCTGCAATGAATTCCATTACTTGTGGGTTATGTTTATGTATTTATCTCCATACTACCAAGGATTATTTTCTGCTGCATTTATAAAAAATTCTGGAGTTCTAGAATAAATCCCTTATTGGATTTTTTTTTTACTTTATTTTAATGATTATTCATGAGAAACCTAAGACTAGGCACAAAGACCTAAAACTCGCATACTTCAGCAAAATCCAATTCCTAACCCACAGGAAAGGATTTTATCCATACAAAACACATGAGACATGACTGGATGCTTTAACAACTATTTTACTTTGATGTTAGTCTTCAAATTCTATTTAATGTCAAAATTACATCAGTTTGTTGCCACATATGACCTTTTAACATGTAATATGCCACACCGCTAGTGACCACATATATATAAGTACAATTTGGTGGAAATTGATAATCTGCTATTTGGTGAAGTTCAGGATTCAGTTTAGACACTGATTTATCTCTGAGCTGTACAACAGCAACAATCAAGTTCTGAAATATTTACTGCTAATGAAAACATACGATTTTGGCATAGAATATGATTGACCAAGTAATACTGTGATATCCCGATGTATCTTCTGGATAATGACAATATCTTACAAGCTATCGGTTCAATTGGAAATCATAAACAGACCTGAGACCATGAGAACAAGTTCTGAAAATATGATTAATTCCACAAAATATGCCCAGTAGAATAAAGACTCCTGGTTGGCCAGAAGATAAATTCCAGATCAGATTTTTTTTGTTGGTAGTGGTTTTGATTTGAACTGGTTTAATACAAATAAAAATGAGTCATTTTATATCTATCAGCTAATGTAGTTTGTGTATTTTTTCACCATCTGAGATTCTTACAATTCAGATGGATTTTTTTAGTGCTTACTTCTTCTTCCCTTGGTGTTTATTGACTTCAGTAGATAATGGGGCCAGAGCACTCACCTCTCAGGGTTTGGTCCTTAGAATATTGTGTAAAAGCACTGATTGCTCTCTAAATTTTTTTTTTTATTATAGCTTGTGAACTATACAGGACCTGATTAAAAGATAGATTTTAGCAAGCTTTGGATCAGGTCTACAAACTCTATGCTTTTTCTACTTATTTATTGCTGAAACATATTTTTACTGATCTAGAGAAGAGTTATTGATTTTAAATAAATTCAGTTCAATTCTTAGTGGACAAGTCGTCTATCTTATCTATATACTTTTATGGTTTCTATCAGCATAGCATTAGAGAGCTTCACAACTATTAAAAAACAGAAATTGCAGTACGGATCTCACATGCACAGTCTTTTCTTCCCCGTCACAGCAGAAATAGCTTGATTATTTTTATTGAGTTTTTTGTTTGTGCATGAATGTGTGTGCATGTGTCTAACTTATAGAGAGAAAATAAGAAGAAGGAAATAAGTTTTTCATTTATTCCTAAAAATAGTTAGTTGCATGGTCACTTTATCTCTTGAAGGATGGAGTCCATGGTGTAGATCCAGCTACTGTGAAAGATCTGTCTCTTGCAACTATGAATCTCTGTTGGTCAATAGTTTCAGAAGAATGTAGCTGTCATAGGAAGCCATGGTCATGGAGGGGAAGCCATTTTTTTCTGGCAGCAAGTGTCACTCCCATGAAGGGTCTTGAAAACAAGGAAAGAAACCTTGAATTGGACTTTAAATTTCATAAGTAGAGAATGGACCACTGAGCTGGTGTGTTCATGGTGACCAGTCCTGCTAAACAGATGAAATCATGTATTTTGTATGATTAGGAGCACTTTCAGGATGTGTGGCTTAATTCCTGCATATGACAACAGAGGCCACAAATGTGTGGGGTAAATACTGGAGGACCTCATTTCTCTGTATGCTCTTTTAATTTTGGATTAGGTTGAGGAAACAGCTAGTATTTGTATTAGTGAGGGGTAAACATCAGGAGGTCTGTAGGTTCACTTTCATTGTGATATAACTAGAACATAAAACTTTTTGAATCTCAAGAAAGACTTGATTCAAGGTTTGGTGCAAGTTTAGGTTAGTTCTTATTTTATTCAGACTGGTTCAACCATAAATAATTTCAAACAAAACCATTACAATTTTAATAAAAATATTCATTTCACTATAGTATTTTACTTTTTTCACAGTCTCTGTAGTGTCCCTTCTACTCAGAATGGGAAATATTGCCAATACTCTCAGTAAATTTTACTACTGCAGGAGGCAAATGTCCAGTTTGTAATGGCCTCTACTATAGTTAAGTAAGGACCAAGTAGTGAAGAACTGTATATTCAGTTCTAATTTAAGATACATTTTAATCCAGTTACAGTGAAAAATTAACAGGGCAGCAACATGAAAAAGAGATTTTTGCACAATCTCTGAAACTCCTGCTATGCAATGTCATCAAGGAATTGTGAAAACAGCTTGGAAAGATTATTTGCAAGTATCTAAACTTCAGGCAGATACTAGCAATTATATGAACTCATGGGGGTATTCCAGCATTCCTAATTATTGTCATTAGAGCTGTTTTATCTTGATTTCATACCCCACTAATGACTTTCACACATTCTAAAAACTCACTTAAGAATTTCATTCTGCTCATATTCATTGTCCTTGTACAGCACAACTTGTAGAGTATCTCAACTTCTAGAGATGACTGTTTACCTAAAATTTGTATTACTGTTCAAAAGTTGGCACATATTTATAAAAAGTGTTCCACAACTGCACTTCACATATAATTTTCATATAAAACTTGTGGCATTTTCCCTTCCTATTCTCATTTACCTTACTTACATCTCATAAGTTAATTTATTTCCAGTTTCCTTAGACAATTCTTTTTTCTTGCCACTTCCCTATTCGGGGTCAGTGAATTTTACAGTCTTCTTACAGAACTCTCAATTCTGAACTGGACATGTCCATATCATAGAATCATAGGACTGGAAGGGACCTTGAGAGGTCATCTAGTCCAGTACCCTGCACTCATGGCAGGACTAAGTATTATCTAGACCATCTCTGACAGGTGTATCAATGTAGCCTAGCCTCCCCCAACTTGTTTTCAGTTAGGGCAACCCTCATTAAGCACCTCACAAACTCACTTTGTTTCATATCACGGAATGTCCAGCCATTTGTCTATATCAACATCTTCATTTCCATGATGGAGAGCATACTGATTTATTTTCCAGTGGCTGGCCCAGTCTTTGTTGTGTACATTAGGCTAGGTCAAATTACAGTTTTGTAACCTTTTAACTTTTTCCACAACTTTTTCTCACAGAGAACTGGGGTCAGCTCCCACCATTTGCGCCATGCAGCTGGGGCACAAAGCCAGGCATCATTCAGGACATCATCTTTGTCAGGAATCACTGAGTGTAGGTTTTAAAATGCTTTCACTCTTCTAAACTCTCTTCCTGTAATATCCTTTATGGTGGGTCCTACTCCCTTAATTATCATAGCCTCAGTCAAAGTTCACTCTAAGTCCTGCCTGCCCAAAATTGTGTTACCACTGTTCAAAGTTGGTTTGCAGCATCTCACAGTCTTCTGCACTTATCATTAAGTCATCAGCAAACATCATATTCCAATGAGGCTCCCTTTGCATAGTTTCACTTATCATATCCAAGACAACTATAAACCAAAAAGGGTTCAACAATGATGACTGATACAGGCCAACATTTACTGGAAATACTTTCCTGTAGACCTATTTGGTTTTGACTATGATAGCCACTCCATCATACATATCCTGGATAAGACAGATATTTCCTTCCAGCACACCTCTCCATGGCAAACTCCACCAAACTAATTATCTTGGTACATGACTGCATGCCTTCTCCAAAGACACATCGAGTTGCCAGCTTAATTCGATGATAATTAGCACATAATTTAATATCTTCTTTATGTTTAAAAATGTCTGCCACAAAGCTTTTATGCCATTCATCCAAAGACAATTCTATTATTAAAATTTAAACCATACATTTTATCTTGTATTCATAAATAATTTATTATTATTTATAAATGTTTATGACAAGAATTCAGCTTGGACACATAGTGTGGGTGTATCAGAGTTGGAGGACGTCATCCATGCAGAGGGCAGCCATGAGCATGACCTTTCAACTTCATAAGCAGAAAAAAGTAAAGGAATCAGAGCAGTATTGGATATCCCAAAGGATCAGTTTTATGGCTCCATCTTGTTTCCCTATCAGCTAGCAGACTTTAATGGAATAGAAGGGCTCATCCTCAACTCCAGGGGAGGTATAAGCACCACTCTTAGGTGAATTCTCCACTACAGGACAAGTGTGTGTCTTCCTATGTGCATCTTAGGAAGATTATGTCTGGCCTCTGGTACCCCCTCGCTCTCTGCAGCTATGGCAGTGGGTGTGAAAAGGGCTTTTAATTTCACTATATGCATGCAACATACACTACATGATGTTGCATTGTTTATTAGCACCTGTAAAAATGTAGAATGTCTTTCTTATGAGTTCATTCATATGCATTGTATATTTGTAAAGAGTTGAATAATCTTTGAATAAATATTATTATAAAATTAGGCTTTAAACATTTACATTGTGATTGGCTAAACATGTCAAAATGTGGGTAATTAATTCTACTGCACAATTCACTCTAATATATGGTCTTGCAGTCATCACATCAATATCATATCACATTTCAAGCTGTGCTTGAATATAAAATTGTTGGCTTTCATTACTATCTCTGAATGACTGAGACTGATAGAAGAACAAATATGTTCAGAATAGCCTGTTTTTGAAAAGGAAAAATATTTTTTTCTGATTTTTTTGAGCCTTGGAAACAAGAGTATAGCCATAAAAACAAATTATCAAAAGAAAAGTTTTCTGATAACTATCCTAACCTCACTCAGTTTCAGTTATTCAACTGATTGATCTACACAGAGATTGGAATATAAAAAATAGAGTGAGCTACCTACTTGGGGCCCAATTATGCAAGGTGCTGAGCAAATCCTGAAGGTATTGAGCACCTTCAAGTTTCATTGACTTCAGCCAAGGGCAGCAAACATACAAAGGATGAGATGACCTTACTTTCCTTTCAGGGTCTATGAACCTCAGTGGACCTACCTTGACCTCAGTATAGAAGAACCCTAATGCCATCTGATACCTTCGGTATAAGCTGAAGTGACAACTAGAGGGGCTAACACAAAGGAGTCACGTGCCCTTCTTAGCAGTCAGGGAAGCCACACATTCACCATCCTTGTCATTAGATCCTCTGTGTGCCCAGACACTTATCTAAATTATTATTAATCAACCCAAAATACAGTGTCTCTGAAAGGTCTCAGTCACTATTGAGGCTCCATTGTGCTGGGTGTAGTACAAAAATAAATTATAATACATTTCTTTGCCTGAGAAAGCTTGCCATCTGAATGCTATGTTCCACAGGGATTACAGATGATATTAGCTTCCTATGGAAAGGAATATACAGCATTGAATCATGTAGGAATTCTATGTCATGGCTATATTCCCATCTATGAGGCCTCAGACATCCCTCTGAAAGAACCAAGGCTAGATTACACAGCATTACTCAATTTACAATCTGACCTCACATGCAGGCAGAGAAAATTCTTGAGCACTCACGCAGCAGCTCATCCTTGAAGGGGACTTTTTATATTATCATTATTGAAATACATGATCTTTCCATGCAAGTATTCATAACCTGTATTTGATACATTTAAATATGCTTGTGTATTTGATTAACCTCTCATAATTATATATGAATTTATTTTATTCAGATGCCAGAAATGGTAACCATTAGAACTGGTCAGATAAACTTTATCCAAACCATTTTCCATTGGAAAATGCAGTTCCATAGACATTGAAATGCTTCATGAAATCATGATAATTTTTGGATTCCATTCCAATTAAAAATTAAACCAAATTTTGAAATCTCAAAGTCCTTTCCTCCTCCACACAGTTTTAGTAATCATTCATTATAAAATCTACTGGGTCCTGATGTAAGGCCGTCTGTCATGTTTTCCATTGAAAGGATTTTCCATACTTTATTTTTCCATGATACAAGTGTTTGGGGATCTTTCCTTTTCCAAAAATAAGCAATCTAGCTACTAGTAGTAATTGTGTTACAGTGGTTTCTTCCTTCAGTTAATGACCTCCTTTGTACTGTAACCTATTAGGATCACTCTGGGTTCTGTATCCTGGAAAAGTCTATTTGTTATTTTCCCCTAGAATACCAAGGCATTCTCACAAAACATATAAAAACATCCTGTTCCTCCACATCCTCTCCAGCATATATGACTCCCTTTTTAATATCCCCTACCGTCACCTCCATCTTTCCTGTCTGTGGACCTGTGGATTTCTAAGGAAATTTGGCAGATGATCACTAATATGACTTGGTGCTCTAGCTAAGTCCCAAATACCACAGCTCTAAATGTCACCGAGCCATTGTCTGGTGGACGAAGATAACCTGGCCTCCACAGAAGAAAATAGATGGGGGATGCCAAAGAGAATGTAGGCAGAGGCGTAGCGAGCGCCCTCCGTACCCTCCGACCGGAGGGGGCCCCGCAAGGAAGGGGGCCTCTAAAAGTGGCAAAGTAAATACCACATTCCAGTTTCTGTCTTGTAAGGGGCCCCGCCCGGACATATGTTCGGAGGGGGCCACCGTTCGGAGGGGGCCACGTTCTTTGTTGCTACGGCCCTGAATGTAGGAGTACTTATAAAAGAGGTGTATCAGTATTTAATTTATCATCAAAACACCCAGTCTTTAGTCCCATTTATCTTAGTCCAAAGTTTCCCAGCGAAGTCAGCCAGTGCCCAATTCTCCCCAAACTCAGTACATTTTTCCATTTTCTCTTCTCCTGATCTTCTCTGGATCTGTTTCCTACCTTGACAGTTCTTCAGCACTCCAGTCTTAGTCTTAGTCTTAGTCTCTCTCTCTCTCTGTCTCTCTCTGGACTGAGTTAGGTCTGGCTTTTATAGACCCCAGATCCCACCCACTCCCAGCACCCTCTGAGAGAATGGTTACTTGGAATCAACTGCTTGATTTTTTTCCCTTCCCCCAGTGACAGTTCACTTTGTCACACTACCATTTCCATATCACCAGAATCTGCACCAAATCCTGTGGGATTGACCATAAATGCTGGTCAGAAAAGGTCAAACAGAACAGTTTTTGTCAGAGTTTTCTCATTCACTGGAATCAAAATATTCCAGGGAGACAGTTTGATTTCAATGATGTTCCTCCAGAAAACTGTCAGGTTTCCTGCCAGCTTGCCAGCCCGGCTCCTCAGCAGCCCACTTGGTGATCTGCTGGGAATCCTGGGCTTCCAAGATCAGTGGTTCTAGGGCAGTCCAGCAGGTGCCTCTGAATTGGGGACCTTATGACTTCCACTAAGTGCATTGCCCCACAGCCAAGACTCCATCCCATTTCATGGAGAATTTTGAAAATTTTGGATATGGTTCCAAATCCCAGTGAAAACAAATTTTGAAATTGTGAAATCCTCCAAAAAAGGAGTATCGTTCTTTGCCTTGCTCTATTGGCCACCCTTAAGGTTTCTGAAAATAGCTTGTTACTTCAGTCGACACTGGGTGTCCAGGCCTCATTAGTGTGTGTCTATTGCTAATTTACATATGCCAATGTACACCTAAAGTGTATTTCTGCTTTGCAGTGACCACCCAGATAATTGCATGGGTGCTTCTGAAAATCTTGCCACACCCTTGGCACTCAGCTTGGGTGCAGTCAAACAGTAGCTTGAAAATGCCCAGCTCCCCTTGAGAGTCTAGATAGTCACTTAACCAGATATCTGCCTCCCCTCAGACTTCAAAAAAACATGGTCTATAGAATGTATAAAACTCCCCACAGAGTGTGAAAAGCAGCCTTATCATTGTTTTAACCTCCCCCTCCCCGACCTCCCATGACCTCCCACTCCCACTAGTATCTGAGATTTTTCTATCAAGTCAGGTGCAAGAAGGAACATTGCACTGCTTTAGCAGGCCACAGGCTTCCCATGAGAAGAGTACTGACAAGTGTTGAGTAAGGATAGCTGGAAAGGGGGTAAATTGTGAGATTTAAAAACAAGTAGAACAGCATAGGAAAGTCTAGGACCATATAATCACCAGTGAGGTTTTGGAAATTGCAGTAGCTCTGTACACGGCTCATGTCTGAATGTTCCAACACCTTGGACACCCAGTACTGTGAGCATATTTTTCGAAGACTCCGCTTTGTACAATTTTTACTTAAAAAAAATCCCCTTATTTACTTCATGCCTTAAAATGGCCAGCCAAGTAGAGCTGGAGGAAATTTTTCAGACAAATACTTCACTCAACAAAACATGCAGTTTCAGATGACTCAGAACTATTTGTGAATTTGAAACAAATAGTTTCAGCCATTCAAAAATGTGCCACCCCTCCCCCATAACCTTTAGCCCAGTGGTTATGGCACTTACCTGAGAGGTAGGATACCTACATTCAAATACCCACTGTGGAACAGAACAGAAAGGAAATGTTTGATGCACCAACAAATCTGAAAATTTTCAGTCAGTTCAACCCAATTCAGCTGTACATCCAAACCTTGACAGAACAGCCAAGGAAGCCATACCTGTGATGATACTGGAGCAAATTATGGAACAATCAATTTGCGGAGTGTGGGGGGACACAAGGCCCTGCACCCCCGGCTTCCTGCCATTCACCGTGACTCTCAGCCAGCCAGTAAAGCAGAAGGTTTATTTAGACGACAGGAATACAGTCCAAGACAGGTTATCAACGGTACGCTGTCAAACTGAGAGGGCGTATCTGGTGGGATACTGCTGGGGTCTGTCCTGGATCTGGAACTATTTAAAATTTTAATTAATGACTTAAATAATAGAGTGGAGAGTATATTTATAAAATATGCAGATGACACCAAGCTGGGAGGGGTTGTTGGCACTTTGGAGGACAGGATTAGAATCCAAGACGACCTTGACAAATTAGACAATTGTTCTGAAATCAACAATATAAAATTCAATAATGACAAGTTCACAGTAGTTCACTTTAGGAAGTAAAACTCAAATGCAAAACTATTAAATGGGACATAACTGTCTAGGTAGTAGTACTTCTGAAACTCATCTCTGGGTTATATTGGATCACCAACTGGATATGAGTCAACAATATAATGCAGTTGAAAAAAGTCTAATATCATTCTGACTTATGAGGAAAGGTTTCTTGTTGCTAAGTAAAGCATTTATAAATGGAAACTTAAATTAAAATATTAACAGGCTTATTGTTACAAAGGACATTTCCTGGTATTTGTTGATAATTTTTCACACTCTTTTACAAAATGTACGTGGATGATTAATTCTGTGGAATAAGTGCATGTGATATAACAGACCTTTTTTTTCTTTGAAGTATTCATTACCTGTTTTACTATTCAGAATGGAATCATGAACAAGTGACTAACTCAATGTTGTGAAAAAAAATGTGTTGCATTCAAACAATACAAGTTGCCCCCTCCCGCCTTATTTTTATTTCTTGGGTTCCAGTACTTTATACAACATTACAAAGCTCACAACTCATCAAGTTAGACATGATTTGAATTGTTAGATTGATGCCATGCAGGTCAATGCCTATGAGGAAGATGGAATCAGGTAGCTTCACAGATTGCTACTGGGCTTAATACTTTTTGCAATGGAGGCAGAAGCCTCTTTTTTCTAACATTATGTCTTCCTTCACTATAATCTCTATTTGAGTCCCATAAGAAAAAAAAACCCTCATCTTCTCTTTCTAACTAATCAGATTCTATTGATGCAATAAGGCCCTATTCCCCATAAATAGTTAAGAATTTCTTTGTGTGATTTGCTGCATGGCAATCCCCTGTTGCACCCAGTCTTGAGAGTGCTGGGATCAAATTGGTCCAAGTGTTTGATTAATTTTGTAAAATGTAAGGTCAATACCTTATCACAATAAAATGGCCAATGGTAGATTTGACTAGAATAAGGAATGTACTCCCCTGATGATAAAGACTTGATCTCTTGTCACTTTTACAGCATGTAAATTTTGCATATGATTTATATGACTCTAGATGAGTTTCATGGCTCTAATATACCTTACACTAAAATGGATTTTTTTCTTCCAAATGCAAATGTCTTATAAGTCAGGCAGTTACAAGAGAGTGTCGCAATTCAACCAAAGTGGGAGGATCTGTCTCAAAGAAACAATTTACCCATACTCACCAAGAATAATTTAGACAAGTTTCTTTTAGCTATCCTCTTAAGAATTTCAATAGAATAGATATTGCTCTTAGGACATTCTGTTCTTTCTCTATAATAGCATTGAGTGTTCCAGCTAAAAAATGGGAATGAGTGGTTCAGAGAGTGATGCAATCATCCAATCGAAAATTATGGTTTTTATGAGATACTGTACTTTGAATTGATCATCTTTTCATTCACTTGGTTAGGCTAGCAATTATGAGATGATCTGCTTTCTTAGGCTTGCATGCACAACAAAGTATTTACTTTACATTTTAGGAAAGTTCAATTGTGTTTTGTACAGCATTTTCATGATTTATTTTTGCAGTTGTGTGTGATCATGAATTAAGACTAATCCTTATCACTGATTCCATCCATTACCCCTCAGAAATATCAGATCCTGCACAATCACTAGGGATGAGTAAGCCTGAACAGACTCTCTCTTTTTTGGGGGGGGTGAGGGAGGTGGAAGGTTTAAAAATTCAATTAGACTTTCCTTTTTTACTCACTTCTGCCCTACACTATGGAAGTGCTGCACCAGAATACTAAGTGATGCTCTTCCCATGATGTGACATATCTCCTATTCCTTCAGAAAATGAAAGAGGAAAACTTTGCAAGCTCCCTCAGATGAACAGTGGGTTGGATCCCAAAGCCTGTTGTCCTCTGCCAGTGCAAGCTAGGGCAATCCTCATGGAGGCAATAATTCCAGTGCTCGCTGCTCTCAACTCAAGCTCCCTGGCAGTGCAGCTCTATTGCCAGGAATTTCCCCTTCTGTTGTTTCCTCTAGAACCTTCTCTACCAGAAGATTCCATAACATTTCAGCCCAGTATTTCAGGCCCTAATAAAATCAAGAAGTAACAGAAATATCGAGTGGAAGCCTTTTTCTTCAACAATTCCCAACCTGATTTCTAGAAGAAAGATATACATTTTCTAGGGTAAAATATGCCTTTCAACTTTTTTGGCTGGCTTGTACATCACACCATTAAAAATCACATCAGAATGTGTTGTAGTTGGACTTCTTTCAGAGCCCCATACCAAACCCACCTTTTCACCCACCATAGCGAAAGCTAAGAATGGGAGGCTGATGTGGGGCAAGGGAAGCAATCTAAATAGAGTTTATCAAACCCTAGGAAGGCAAGACTACAGAGAAATTTTGTGTTCTTATTTTACTGGCAATCTATACATATCTTATTTGTCATGTGACCAGATACTATGGTGGTGAGGGCGGTATAGGAAAATATATATAATAGAACAGAAATCATTTTTTCCTCTATTGCATTGGTTTGATCCATATATGAAATAGAAAATAAGATATTCCCCAACCTAAAACTATCTTGAATTCCATTATTTGTTCTTGTACACGAGAATGCATGGGCCAAAACCTATGGTCCTTAATTGAGCAGAACTGCTGTTGAAATCAATGGGATTTTACTTGATTAGGAACTGCAGAATTTGTCCTTGTGTGTGCACGTCTTTGTTCATGGCTAGTCATTCAGTAAGTCAGGCAAGAGCATTTTTTAATTACATTTTCAGATGGTGACATAACTGGTTGCAACAATCAATATATCAATGGATTCCTGAAAGTGAAACTTTCCAAATGGGATCACAGTCATAGTTAGGCTAATATAGAGGCCTAAAAACCTTGACATCTTTTTTTCCAATATGGTGCTCTTATGGCTATTTTAATGGCAAATGCACAAAAAAAAATGATCAAAAAACTTTATCATTTCTGCCTTTCAAGTGGATAGGGAAGAAGACAGAAGATTTGCATTTGTCAGAATCTTCCAAATGTTTGGAATATATGTTTGAAACATGAATAAGTTGACAGACAGTGAGTTAAGAAAAAAGAGACACTGACTTTATCTGTCCTTTTTGTAACCAAGCTATTATGCAGGTTGAGAAATTATCCAGGTAAAGTAATGCAGCCCTTACCCGGGTGTAATATCTCTTCTTTAAAGCTACGGGCTATATCCAGACTTCAGGTTTAGCCTTAGGTAAATTAACTGCATTCTAAAGCACTGTGATTTTTAGCAACTGACTAAGCTAAAAAAAGGAGCTGTGGAAAAAAAGAAGACCTGTGCTCATTTTAACCCCTATTCTGCTCACATCTCTTACAAGCAAAATTCCTTCAGAGAAGAAAATGAAAACAGCTACTTCACATCCCTTAAGAAGCTGTGTCTGCACCATCAATCTATGTAATGCATGCAATGAATGCAGTGCACAAAGGAATGCTTTATGTATCTAGGACTTTTTTCCCCCCTAATTTTAACACATTTCAAAATGAACTTATTTGACTGTTCTCGGGGAGAAATGTTTGAAAACCTAAAAGAACAGCAATCACAGTAATTTCTGGATAGCAATCAATTTTTGATGTGTAAATTATTTACTCTACGTAATGACTTGCAAATTGTGTTAGCAATAACCACATACTCCAACAAAATGCAAGTTTAATGCAAGTTTGTGAACATAGAGTAATAAAATAGAGGGGGGAGGGATAGCTCAGTGGTTTGAGCATTGGCCTGCTAAATCCAGGGTTGTGAGTTCAATCCTTGAGGGGGCCATTTGGGGATTTAGTTGGGGATTGATCCTGCTTTGAGCAGGGGGTTGGACTAGATGATCTCCTGAGGTCCCTTCCAACCCTAATAATCTATGATTCTATGAAAATATGCTGCAAAAACTATGTTTTATCTGCTCTGCCAAGTGGTCACTTATGGAAAGCCTCATTCAAGTGGTCTGGCATGGAAAATTACACAAGACCTTGGAAACTATGTATTGATGTCGCTTATTTTTCTGTACAGAATAGGTCTGGTGTAGCTGTGGTTTGCTAACAATACATGGAGAGCTAAAGACTAGAAACATTTTTGCATTTTCTTAAATACTTTCTTGCTAAGGCATAGAGGATGAAATCCTAGTCCCAGTTCAGTCAGTGGCAGAACTCCTGCTGACTTCAATAGGGCCAGAATTTCACGCACACTTTTAAAGGATCTTAAATGTTTTCTTGAACCATTTAGTATTGGCAGGGGATAGAGCAGGTGTTCTAGCAGGACTTTTCCAGATCTAATTTCTATGGGGCAGATTCTATCACTCTTCCTCACACTGAGTAGTGCCTTACTCCATGAGTAGTCTCATTGACATATATAAGACTTCTTATGAAGTATGACAGTATTCAACTTGAGAAAGCATGGCAGAGTCAGACCCAGGATTTGTGTCTAGCTGTAGTACTTAGGAGTATGAAAATCACAATCTGACCTTCCTTGTATGTGCAAACATATGAGACTACATGTTGTAGCCTAATTCAGTTCTGGAGGGGTAGATCTGAAGATGCTGTCTCTGAGCTGCATATCATTTGATCCTACTACCAGAGAGGTGGATTTGAATAGGAAAATGAGCAACACAGGCATAATTTGAAATACACCCCATCCAGAAAGTAATTGGAGTAAATTTCAATTACTATCATCAGTAGACTTACAAAAAATGTTAATGCATAGAATGACCTGTGCAATTCATCCAATGGCATCTTAACAGCAATTCAGAAATAATGTTTATTAATAAAGGGAGTGTTAGGAAATGTTCAAAGTGTACTTTATAATACTGACTCTACTCTTCATTTTTATTAATTGTATGGACAAGATACAAATGGCTATATACGGCTATATGGGATTTAAGTTTTGCAATGAGATCCATGTTATAAAGAGTGAGTTCATAATAAACAACAAAGCCAGAATGTAGTAGTTTACATCAGGTGTGGCCTTAAAACAGAAGATCCACATACTAGAAGCACAGGTCAGATCTTTAGCCTCTGTTAAGTTCTCTTTGCCTCAGCGGAGCAGCACAAATGGACCTTAGAGAGGCTCCTAACAATTTCCCCAGTGTTTATGGTAGCTCCTCCTCATTCCCTTTAGCACAGGGGGCATGCTGGGGCCAGCTGGAGGTTTGGAAGAGGTATTCTGGGGTGGGAAACGGCATGAGGGGAACCTTGAGTGTTATGCTGATCCTCAAATGACACAATGGTCCCAGCAAGTCAGGAACACAAAGCTACAGATAATGTTTATTGATACAATAATCTATGAATATCTCAGGTGCCTATATCATTTGGCACATCTCACTATAATAGTCTTTGAAGCTTCCAATATCTCACATCTGTCACAAATGCAATTTTGTCTTTCATGTAATTACAAAAAAAAATTCTGACCCAATAATCAGAGCCAAATTACATGTTCACTTTTGCCCCTTACCATCCTTGTAGCTCCACCCTCCAAACAGAACCCTTCTGTACTTTGACTTTTAAGTTATGCCTTCCTTTTTGATTAGTTCATAGAATGTTACCAGTGCCAGAAAAAGAAAAATCTTTAACATATACCTGAAATTTTCTTAGGGTCCCAGAACTTACATGAAGAAAATAAGTTACCTATTTTTCAATTTGGCTACTGTGTCAAAAGTTAAGGGCATGATTCTACCGAAATTTACTCTGATATAAAACAGAAGTAATTCTAATGAGGTAAAAGGAATGACACTGTATAAAACTGATATAATATAAATGAGAGCAAATTCAGACCCCAAGGATCACATCTGAAAAATAATATATGTCGCAATATGTACTCAGTAGTTTATCTGTGACAAGTTCTTAGATCCCTTACCAGACCCCTCCTTTCTTCAACTTACTAACTCAACTTACTTACTTTCTGCATCCCTGGTTTCTTTACACACATTTTCTAGCATATTTGTTCTACTAATAAAGTTCCTCCACCAGCTCTACCCGTAGGTTTGATAACTACTGGACTGGATAAATCTCTGGCAATAAGTTATCCATTATCCATCATAAATCATAAATCTTTCTCTTGAAGCTGGCTGAACTAAGTCCTCTTAATGGCAAACACATTCATTTTTCTTTCTCCTAAAAGGATTAGAAAACATAAAGAAGTAGCTGATTGAAGTACGGCAAGTCTCACTCTTGACTGGTGTCCATTACACAGCAAAAACAACATTGTTGCTAGGAAACACGACTGGGAATCCTTTGACTTCAATGGGATCTATGGAGCCAGTGGGGAACACCCACATGCATGTCACTGAATGAGTCGGGTCCAAGTTTCTATGTAATAAGAGTGGTCTCTCGTACATCTTCATTGTAATTCCAGTTTCCACAGCAACCAATCTAGCAATGCTTCCGCACCTGAGGCCAGATTTCCAGCTGGTGTAAATGAGCATAGCTCCATATACACTAGCTGAGAATCTGGCTCTTCATTTTTGTTTTCTGTTTTGTGTCCCAAGTTGCTCTGTAAAGTGATTCCTCAAATGTGTATTGTCATAAGCTAGTAAACTGTCCAAAATTAATAAAAAGCTTAGGGCTTGCTTCTCCTTTCTCTTTCACCGTTGTAAATCAGAAATAACTTAACCGAAGTCAATGAAATAACAGTACTTAGCATACCGGTGGTGAAGGAGGACAATTTTGTCATTAGTCTCTTTCTATAAACAAACAAACAAACAAACAAACAAATACATAAATAAAGGCTACAACCGCTCCTATGATAGGTCTGCACTGCAGCTGGGAGTGTGCTTCCAGTGTGGGAAAACAGATGTGAAATCTCTGCTTGAGCTAGTGCACTAAAAATAAAAGTGTAACCATGGGTAGCATGGGTAGCAGCTTGGGCCAGCCAATTGAGGACATACCCAGGGCATCCAAGTGGATTTGTACTCAGGTAGCTAGTCTGAGCTGCCCCCCATCCTACCCTGACTATGCTGCTATTTTTAACATGGTAGTTCAAGCACAGCTAGCACATCTGTGTACCTGCACTGGAAAGCACACTCCCAGCTGCAGTGTAGACCTACCATTTATATATTTCATTATCATAGACTCCACTTTTTTTAACCTGGTTCATCGGCCAAACTTAAGTTGCATGTTTCTACTAATAACTCTTTAGAGGTTAATGCAATGGTTTTCAAACTATTTTCATTTGAAGACCCCTAAAAATTATTAATTGAGGTGTGAATCCCTTTGGAAATCTTAGACATAGTCTGAAGACTGCCAGGTTTCCATGAACCACAGGTTGAAAACCACTGGGTTAATGCTACTCCAATATCCCTCCCATATTGACCATAAAAAAAAAAAAGTCAATTGGCAAGAGTGATCACTTACAAGATATTCAGCATTTCAAAATCCATTTCCCCTCCATAGATAGGAAAATCTAATTTAATCAATAGCAACCATAATATATGAGTAGAAAAAAATTCACTCCATACCGAACATTTAAACATGGGATCCTATTGACAAGAGTGATATGGTGGGATACCCAGTAGCTGCAGTGCTCAACATTTGATGGAAAATTTTAAAAAATTAACAGCTTCAATCAGAAAGAATATAAAGAGGTAAATAAATTATAAAGGAGAGAAAAACAGCTATAAAAGAAAGATAATGCCAATCCATAATCCCAATGAAAAAAATTGCCTGACTAACTTATATTAGCATTTAATTACCATTATTGGTTAATGTTTGTTTGATGTTATACCTGACCTCAAGGAAGTCCCCTAGATCACTGGTTCTCAACCAGGGGTACATGTACCCCTGGGGGTATGCAAAGGTCTTCCAAGGGGGTACATCAACTCATCTAGATAGTTGCCTAATTTTACAACAGGCTACATAAAAACAATTAGCGAATTCTGTACAAACTAAAATTTCATATAGACAATGACTTGTTTATACTGCTCTATATACTATACACTGAAATGTAAGTTCAATATTTATATTCCAGTTGATTTATTTTATAATTGTATGGTAAAAATGAGAAAGTCAGCAATTTTTCAGTAATAGCATGCTATGATATTTTTGTATTCTTATGTCTGATTTTGTAAGCAAGTAGTTTTTAAGTGAGGTGAAAGTTGTGGGTACGCAAGACAAACCAGACTCCTGAAAGGGGTACAGTAGCCTGGAAAGGTTGAGGGCCACTATCCTAGAGGCTCCACAGGTAAGGTTCACAGATTCATAGATTATAAGGGCAGGAGGGACAATTAGATCACTACTCTGACCTCTTGTGTAATGCAGGGAAGGGAATTTCACCCAGTTACTCCTATTCTGAGCCCAGTAAGAGGATTATTAGTAAGACTGGGTTGGGTTGAATGAGGACCAATCCTGCGAACGCTAATGCCCAGCACATATTCAGATACTGTCTCTTGCTCTATGCTGTCTCACAGGCAGGCCCTATCTGTTCTGCCCATGTGCATATTGTCCTCACCATCTGTGGCCCTGTGTCTGAGGTGCAGATTCTCAGTGCTAGAAGGCAGGTAAGTGAGTGAATGTGAAACAGCTAATGCTGAGGGCCACCACTTTCTCCTCTTCCCCCCTCTTAGATCCGCTCCCTGCCCCATAGTGCTGCGGTGAGAGGCATAGGGAGGGTGAGGAAGCAGCAGCTGTATCACTGAGAGGAGGTGCACAAGAGGAAGGATCCTTGGCTATCTGCTCAGCAGTCCAAAGTATAGCCCTTGTAGACAGAAAGAGGATCAGCTGTGGAAACTTTCCTTGTAGCTTCCTGACCTTTTTGAGTGACATTTCAGCTAGCATGAGTGACAGGAGCAGGGGCAAACAGGTGACTATCACTCTAGATGCAGGACTCTGGGTACAGCAGGCATGCAAATATTATTGATACAGATAATCCACTCAAGTGTAGAAGAGGACCGCGCACCACTGCAGCCACACTTATTGATTGTGTTATGGGTAAAAGAGATACTTAACTGGTGCACGGGGCCTTGTGTAGGCCTTCACTGAGGTAAATTGAGCTTAGTCTCTTGCTCTCATGCCAAGCGTAATTCTCACTTTTTTCTTTTACAAATAAAAATGGTATAGTCTTAGACAGAATTAATCAGCTGGAAACTACCTACATTCCCATTATGTTATATCTCTGACGGCAAACAAGCCTGTTGAGGAGCTGAACAGACAATAAACATGTCTTGTTTGATGCCTGCAGCCACTGCATAATGTTGGTGCAGACTTAAACAGGGTATGGGTTACACCTGACACGTGCCTCCAGACACCATATGCTACCGGCACAGACATCACGTTTAAAAGAGAAAGAGCACCTACATAGGGTCTGCTTCATGTCCACATGCTTTCAACTTCTCTATTGTGCCTGTGTCCTTGCAATTTCTTCCCTTAACCTGTAGGTAGAGCTAGTGGGCAGATACACAGGCACACACCCACACTGAATCAAAGTGCTAGAAAATTCCTTTTCTCAGGCACTTCTGAGGTTGAAGGAAGACAGAACAGTTGAGATGCACCCTTCATTTCCTACTTTGTTCAAAAAGGTTAGTGACCCATACAATGTTATTTAACAGCACGGGGCTAAGTCAGACTCATGTAGATTGCTGTAGTATTGAGGGTCAGTGAAAGAGGAAATGAGATAGCCGCGTGTTAATGTACAGTCTGAGTTTGTGAAAGGAAAACTGAACTATCCTGCTGAGGCAGCAATATCAGCTGCTTCATGGTCTCCCTCCCTTTTTCCTCCAAGCTAATGCAAGGGGCAGGGCTGGGGGAGGGGGGCACTATTTCTCTCCTGCTTCTTGGAGGGAAGGAGGGACTCCTACATTTGGCTGAATTAATTGCCCTCAAAGATGTAAGACAGCTTCCCTTCTCCTATTAAAATTCATTTTTAAACAAAACCTATTATTTTATTTTATTTATCCTTAAACTTTTTGCCCACAGTTGGACTCTAATTAACTCTCACCTTGTTTAGTTTTTGAGAATTTCTTTTTTGCATTTGTTATGGATGTTAACCCTCCATTCCTCTTTACAGCCCTTCTGGGGCACATGCCGGTTTTGTTTTGCTCTCTTACCCAGCAGATGTTTTATACTCTCTTTTGCCTTTCGGTAATGTCACCATCACCATCAACTTCTAAATATATAGGTCCACCAGGGACACAGTTCAAACTGTCAGCAGCACATATTAGCATTGGGCCCAATCCAGCAGCTTTTACTAATTCAGGCCCTGATTGTACAATAAGCTCTGCATGGGCAGACTGTGACAGAGCCTCACTGACTTTTCTGGGGCTCTGCATGGATGTGAGGGTCTGCCCATAGAGCTCCAACTGCAGAATCGGGGTCTTCAGTGGAAAAACTTGATTCCTCCAAGAGCTACAGGGTTCTGCAAATTAACAGCATGCACATTACATACCATATGGTACGTGGTGCCTTTATTATAGATTCTGTCACTTCCACTGTCCTTGTCTGCAAGGTATCACACTAGCACATCATAACTCCTTGAAAACTGATCGGTTTCAGGAAAGGAAACGTATTAGCTAGCAAAGGACTGGTGGGGAGTGTGTCACATCTTATGTGATTGAGATGCTCTTGTTCCTTGTGGTCGTTTTATGCTTTAAATGTGAGGTGGAGATAAAGGTTTGTGATCATCATTTAAATTAAAGTGTTTCTAATAAGCATTACATTTAGATTCCATTACATTATTTTTGTATACATCCTAAATAGAAAATGGTTGTTACAAATATATTAATTGAGGTTTAATTATATAATAGATGTTTACCTGATATGACTGCTAAGCCTCGTTAAAACTGTTTGTAATAATGAAATGACATATTTTGAAAGTGTGGAATTTCATAGCAAATCACCAAAACATATAAGATGAAGCTTTATGTGAGAGTAAAAATAAGAGTTTATAAAGTACAATAAGATACAAGTTAAACAGACATTTAAGCAAACTAAGACAATTCCACAAAACCTTTAATATAATTATTAATTTTCACATCAGTCCTTCCTTTTATTGATCTCTATATAGTCAAATGTACATACATTAACTACAGCAATTACAGCACATGCATCGTGAGTAATTATTAGCATTTGTCAATTAAATAATAATTTGTCATAAAACCATTCCTTAGGTTCAACAACTCTGCAATAAAATATGTGTGTATTGCATAGACATTAAACATTATTAAAAAACTTCTGAACAATCATGTTCTGTAAACGGAACACTGAACATGTTAAAGAAGTTTATAATATAATAGCTCAAAACACAAGGGTACTCTCCTTACTACAGGTAAAGGAGGTATTTATTTCATAATAACACTTTAATCCAATATTAACTAGTTTCATCTTCAGAGTGCTTTGCAAACATTTATGAGTTGTAACTCTACCCCGTTCATAGGTGGCTGAGAAGTGCTAGCCTTATTTTGCAGGTGGGAAAACTGAGGCAAAGTGTACAGTGCTCACTTTATATTTATTTTTGTTTACAAATATTTCACAGTAAAAAACAAAAAAAATAGTATTTTTCAAGTCACCTAATACAAGTACTGTGGTGCAATCTCTTTATCATGAAAATTGAACTTACAAAGGCAGAATTATGTACAAAAAAATAACTGCATACAAAAACAAAACAATGTCAAACATTAGAGCCTACAAGTCCACTTATTCCTACTTCAGCCAATTGCTTAGACAAATAAGGCCTGGTCTACACTATGCGTTTATGTCGAATTTAGCGCGTTACATCGAATAAACCCTGCACCCGTCCACACCACGATGCTATTTAGTTCGATATAGAGGTCTCTTAAATTCGACTTCTGTACTCCTCCCCAACGCGAGGAGTAGCGCTAAATTCGACATGGCCATATCGAATTAGGCTAGGTGTGGATGGAAATCGACGCTAATAGCTCCGGGAGCTATCCCACAGTGCACCACTCTGTTGACGCTCTGGACAGCAGTCCGAGCTCGGATGCTCTGACCAGCCACACAGGAAAAGCCCCGGGAAAATTTGAATTCCCTTTCCTGTCTGGGCAGTTTGAATCTCATTTCCTGTTTGGACATCGTGGCGAGCTCAGCAGCACTGGCAACGATGCAGAGCTCTCCAGCAGAGATGGCCGTGCAATCGCAGACTAGAAAGAGGGCCCCAGTATGGACTGATCGGGAAGTCTTGGATCTCATCGCTGTGTGGGGAGATGAGTCCGTGCTTTCCGAGCTGCGCTCCAAAAGACGGAATGCAAAGATCTATGAGAAGATCTCTAAAGCCATGGCAGAGAGAGGATACAGCCGGGATGCAACGCAGTGCCGCGTGAAAATCAAGGAGCTGAGACAAGGCTACCAGAAGACCAAAGAGGCAAACGGACGCTCCGGAGCCCAGCCCCAGACATCCCGTTTCTACGAGGCACTGCATTCCATCCTTGGTGCGGCCGCCACCACTACACCACCAGTGACCGTCGACTCTGAGGATGGGATATTGTCCACGGCCGGTTCCTCGGACATGTTAGCGGACGGGGAAGATGAGGAAGGAGATGAGGAGGACGAGGCAGTCGACAGCGCTTGCAACGCTGATTTCCCCGACAGCCAGGATCTCTTCATCACCCTCACAGAGATCCCCTACCACCCGTCCCCAGCCGTTAACCAGGACACAGAATCAGGGGAAGGATCAGCCAGTAAGTGTTTTAAACCTCTAAACATTTATTTTTAACAGAACAGGAATTTTAACAGTACCAACAATGGGTTTCTCATGATTAGTTTGCCCTAGGCGCTTAACGTTTCAGTCCCTGGCAGTGCAACTATTAAAAACAAATCTAACAATGTCCGGTTTTGCATGATTGTTCTGCCCAAGCCGCTCTACTGTTTAGTCCCTGCCACTGCAGCTACTGTAAAATGCGGTCTACATGTCCGGGGATAGAGCAGAACTCCTCCTGGGACATCTCCACGAAGCTCTCCTGGAGGTAATTGGAAAGCCTTTGCATCAGGTTCCTGGGGAGAGCGGCCTTATTGGGTCCTCCGTGGTAGGAAAAGTTTCCGCGCCAGGAGACCATCAGGTACTCCGGGATCATTGCCCTGCAGAGCATGGCGGCATACGGCCCTGGTCTTTGCAGGCTTTCCCGGAGCATTCTTTCTTTATCTCTGTCTGAGATCCTCATCAGGGTGATGTCGCTCATGGTGACCTGCTTTGAATTAGGTAGGGGAATGTTAGTATTGGGACTGCTTGCCCGTTCCTTTACAGAACTGTAACCGCCGGTTTACAGCCACGCGGTGGAGGCAGGAGAGGGGCGGCATACAGGGATCTTTCCCTGGGACAGCCGCGAGGGGGTGGGACAGGGGCAGAGTTGATGCTGGCCGGATTGCTGGCAGCAGGGACTAGCATTGCTTTCAATGTGAAAGGAGGCCAGTGCTACTATCAAAGTTTTAAGCAGCCACAAGTCTACGGCTTACCATGTCTGCCTGCTACACAAATTCCGGTGTCCTGCCCCGCTTCTCAAATCGGCAGTGCAAGACCCCAGGCACTGAATGCGAGGGCCGAAAATTCGACCTTGTCCTGAGTGCGCATGTGATAGGTACAGTGCATGGTCTTGTTCACAGAGAAAGACTATGTTCTTTGTTCACAACTACATTTATCTTTCTGAGGAATTCACTCCCTTTTTCCCATTCCCACAGCCACATCTGCAACTGTCTCCCAACCCAGCCTGGCATCACACACCCAGAGGCTAGCGCAGATTAGGCGGAGGAAGAAGAGGACGCGGGAGGACATGTTCTCAGAACTAATGGGCTGCTCCCGAGCCCAGGCAGCACAGCAGACCCAGTGGAGGGAGAACTTGTCCCAAATGCACCGGACACACATGGAACGTGAGGAGAGGTGGCGGCAGGAAGACCAGCAGGCGACTCAAACGCTGCTTGGATTTATGAGGGAGCAAACGGACACGCTCCGGCGCCTTGTTGATGTTCTGCAGGAACGGAGGCAGGAGGACAGAGCCCCGCTGCAGTCTATCAGTAACCGCTCTCCCCGCCACCAAGTCCCATACCCCCCTCACCCAAAGTACAAAGAAGGAGGGGCGGCAGAGTCCGTGAAAACTCTCACTCCACCCCTGCAGACTGCTCAAGCACCAGAAGGCTCTCATTCCCCAAAATTTGAAAAGTCCTTTCCTTCCCGCCTCACCCAAGCCCCCGTCCAACTTTCACCCCCCAGTTTCATGTGTGGTTGTTAATAAAAAATACGTTTCTGTTCATTACTGTTTCCATCATGTTCTTTAGAGGAGAGTCTGTCTGAAGGGGGGTAGGGGGGTTGGTAATTGGACAGGACAGCAACAGGACACACACACAGTGCAGTCACTAGTTACCCTGGTCAGTCTGGGAGGTGGTTTTCATGTTCTGTGGGGGGTGTGGGGGGTTGCTCTGTGACTTTGTGGCGGGGGAGGGCAGTTACAGATCTTATGCAGCGGCCCTTATCCTGGATCACAGAGCCACGCTGCAGGGGATCTGTAACCCTCCTCCCCCTGCCACAAAGTCACAGAGCCACCACATACATGCAGTCCCCATCAGGAGGGCTGGCAGTCTCCGTTGAAACAACCAGTCCACCACTGCGGAGCCTGTCATTCCTGCAGTTTAAAAGCGTCATTTGCATCAGTACACTACACCCGCTCCCCACCACAGTCTGCGTCGCAGGTTTAATACATTCCCGCGAAAACAGTAATAAAGAAAACGGTGTCCATTAACAAAATAGAAGTCATTTTATTTTTAAAGGTGTGTTGGAAGGGGGTGAAGGGGGTATGTACCTGGAGAGGATAGTCAACATTGACTGGGTAAAGAAATGGGGGCAGGTTCAGCTTCTCTGTACACAAACTTAAAAGTCACAGGTTACCCTGCTCACTCAGGAACCTAGCTTTCAAAGCCTCCCGGATGCACAGCGCGTCCCGCTGGGCTCTTCTAATCGCCCGGCTGTCTGGCTGGGCGTAATCAGAAGCCAGGCTATTTGCCTTAACCTCCCACCCCGCCATAAAGGTCTCCCCCTTGCTCTCACAGAGATTGTGGAGCACACAGCAAGCTGCTATAACAATGGGGATACTGGTTTCGCTGAGATCACAGCGAGTCAGTAAGCTTCTCCATCTCCCCTTGAGACGGCCAAAAGCACACTCCACCACCATTCTACACTTGCTCAGCCGGTAGTTGAAGAGTTCTTTTTCTGTGTCCAGGGCACCAGTATAGGGCTTCATGAGCCAGGGCATTAGCGGGTAGGCTGGGTCCCCGAGGATCACTGTAGGCATCTCCACATCCCCAAGAGTTATTTTGTGGTCCGGGAAGTAAATACCTTCCTGCAGCCGTCTAAACAGACCAGAGTTCCTGAAAACGCGAGCGTCATGAACCTTGCCCGGCCATCCGACGTTGATGTTTGTAAAACGTCCCCGAGGGTCCACCAGTGCTTGCAGCACCATTGAAAAGTAGCCCTTTCTGTTAATGTACTGGCTGGCCTGGTGATCCGGTCCCAGGATAGGGTTGTGAGTTCCATCTATAGCCCCACCGCAGTTTGGGAATCCCATCGCGGCGAAGCCATCTATGATGGCCTGCGCGTTTCCCAGGGTCACTACCTTTGAGAGCAGTATGTCAACGATTGCGTTGGCTACTTGCATCACAACAACCCCCACGGTAGATTTGCCCATGCCAAAGTGGTTCGCGACTGACCGGTAGCTGTCTGGCGTTGCAAGCTTCCAGAGAGCTATCGCTACTCGCTTCTGGACAGTCAGGGCTGCTCGCATCTGGGTGTCATTGCGCTTCAGGGCAGGGGACAGCAACTCACAAAGTTCCAGGAAAGTCCCCTTCCGCATGCGAAAGTTTCGCAGCCACTGTGATTCATCCCAGACCTGCAGCACTATGCGGTCCCACCAGTCCGTGCTTGTTTCCCGGGCCCAGAATCGCCATTCCACAACATCCACATGACCCATTGTCACCGTGATGTCCTCGGCGCGGGGTCCCGTGCTTTCTGACAGGCCTGTGCTACTCTCAGACTTCAGGCCCTCACCGCGGTGCCGTAGCCTCCTCGCCCGATTTATCTGCATCTGCCTCTGGGAAAGGTGGATGATAAGCTGCGAGGCGTTGACAACGGACACAACTGCAGCGATGGTCGCAGCAGGCTCCATGCTCGCAGTGCTGTGGCGTCCGCGCTGTCACTGACCAGAAAAGTGCGCGAACTGATTTCCCGCCGGCGCTTTCAGGGAGGGAGGGAGGGCGGTAGTGACGGACGGATGACGACAGTTACCCAAAAGCACCCTCGACACATTTTTTTACCCAGAAGGCATTGGCGGCTCGACCCAGAATTCCAATGGGCAGCGGGGACTGCGGGAACTGTGGGATAGCTGCCCACAGTGCACCGCTTCCAATGTCGATGCTTTCCCCGTTAGTGTGGACTCACAAAGTCGAATTACTGTCCTTAGTGTGGACACACACGTTCGACTTTGCAATATCGATTCCACATATTCGATTTAAGTGAAATCGAACTACTCTCGTAGTGTAGACATACCCTAAGTTTGGTTACAATTTGCAGGAGATAACGCTGCCCACTTCTTGTTCACAATGTCACCTGAAAGTGGGAACAGGCATTCACATGGTACTGTTGTAGCCGGCGTCGCAAGATATTTCCATGCCAGGGGAACTAAAGAGTCATATGTCCCTTCATGCTTCAACCACCATTCCAGAGGACATGCATCCAAGCTGATGGAGGGTTCTGCTCAATAACGATCCAAAGCAGAGCCGACCAACGCATATTAATTTTCATCATCTGAGTCAGATATCACCAGCAGAAGGTTGATTTTCTTTTTTCATGGTTCGGGTTCTGTAGTTTCCACATCAGAGTGTTGCTCTTTTAAGACTTCTGAAAGTATGCTCCATGCCTCGTTCTGCTCAGATTTTGGAAGGAACTTCATATTCTTAAACCTTGGATCGAGTGCCGTAACTATCTTTAGAAATCTCACATTGGTACCTGCTCTGTGTTTTGTCAAATCTGCAGTGAAAGTGTTCTTAAAACAAACAACATGTGCTGGGTCATTATCCAAGACTGCTATAACATGAAATATATGGCAAAATGCGGGTAAAACAGAGCAGGAGACATATAATTCTCCCCCAAGGAGTTCAGTCACAAATTTAATTAACACTTTTTTTTTTAAATGAGTATCATCAGCATGGAAGCATGTCCTCTGTAATAGTGTCCAAAACATGAAGGGGCATACGAATGTTTAGCATATCTGGCACATAAATACCTTGCAACGCCAACTACAAAAGTGCCATGCGAACACCTTTTCTCATTTTCAGGTGACATTGTAAATAAGAAGTAGGCAGCACCATCTCCCAAAAATATAAACAAACTTGTTTGTCTTAGCGACTGGCTGACCAAGAAGTAGGACTGTGAGGACTTTAGGCTCTAAAGTTTTACATTGTTTTGTTTTTGAGTGCAGTTATGTAACAAAAAAAATCTACATTTGTAAGTTACACTTTCATGTTAAAGAGATTGCTCTATGGTACTTGTATGAGGTGAATTGCAAAATACTATTTCTTTTGTTTATCATTTTTACAGTGCAAATATTTGTATTAAAATAATGTAAAGTGAGCACTGTACACTAAATTCTGTGCCAAAAATATCTAATAAATTTCAATTGGCATTCTATTGTTTAATGGTGAGATTAATCACGATTAATTTTTGAGTTAATTGTGTGAGTTAACTGAGATTAATTGACAGCCCTAATAAATTGTATAGTCAGTTGCTTGACTGCTCTTTGGTTCATTACGAAATATATTCAAGAGACCAAATAACCAATATCAGTCAGGCTTATTTCTCAAAGTCAATAACAATATAGTATAGGAAGAAAGTATACACCACCAGTTTCTGGGAAGTTGTCTCATGCAGTGTTGTTAAATTCACCTTCCAAAGTAGCTGTGCTCCCAGGGTTCAGGGCCTGGAGTGGGAGCAGATCTAGGCTGGGGGCTGGAGCATGGCTAGAGACAGCAGAAGCAGGGATAGGAGCATGTGGTGCTGAGGACTAGGAATGCATTGTTCAGCCAGTCAGGTGGTGCAGTTAATCAGACAGCTTCTATCAGGGCCAGCTGTGGTCATTAAGTTGCCAGGAGACTGGTTGCGGTGCAGACTAGGCCCCTAACAGTTTCTACTTTTTGTTTTTGGTACCACGGTGTGCCCCTTATTTCTTTGTTCTGAACACATGCATTCCAGGTACCAAGGAGTGTGAAGGCACCTTCTAGGTTTGCACCAGGGTAGATCACACAAATACTGGTCTGTGAGAGTAGCTCCTTACCTGGGTAAAACACCCCTATATCCTGATCCTGACATTTCCTATCTACTTAAGTAAACTCTTACGTCAATTAATGCAAGGTCTTATGGGATACTTTACATGGGGAGAGGTGTTATGGGATACTTGACATTGTGGGGAGAATATAATTGTTCAGAGAACATAACTTCCCAACACTGATATTAATACTATACCAAACATATATGTATTGGCTAAAACTGCCCATCCAGGCACAGTGTAAATTTATGGCAATGGAGAACTAATTGTGTCCCTTAGCTGTTCATTTTCCCACATTTTAATATCTGGCTTTTCTAAAAAGTATAAACAATAAGTAACTGCTTAATTGGGCTGCGTTGAATGCATTCAACCATAACATTTTGTTTTTTAAAGATTCTTTTGTTGTTTCTGAATAATAACAAATCACTATCTCACTGTGCTGTTATGACATTTGATTAATGTTTGGGAAGTGCTTTGAGACCTTTATATGAAAGGCACTAAAAAACTACAAAGTCTTATTATTATCTTTTTTCTGAATTCCCCCAATTTGCAGGTGGCGCATAACATTTTAGGGAAAGGCTGTCAGTGTAATCCCATAGACTCCTTTAAAGAAAGTATTTCGGACGTTTATTGTTAATTTCCATTTTATGTTTTTAGATGTTTCCTGGGGTCTAGTCTCTTTCATTTGGCTGAGTAATGTGCAAGACAGAATGATATGTTAGATATGATGAAAATGGGGCTGCAACTGAGACTGTTACTTTTAATCTTGACACCTTGCTGATAGACTGCATTTATGGTATGGACTTTAAAGTGAAGTGAAACAAGAAAGATAAAATGAGAGGGGAAAAATATAGACTATGCCAGGGATCGGCAACCTTTGGCCTGTGGCCTGTCAGGGAAATCCACTGGCAGGCCGGGATGGTTTGTTTACCTGCAGCATCCGCAGGTTCGGCCGATTGCAGCTCCCACTGGCCGCGGTTCGCTGTTCCAGGCAAATGAGGGCTGCAGGAAGTGGCGGCCAGCACATCCCTCGGCCCGCGCTGTTTCCTGCAGCCCCCATTGGCCTGGAACGGTGAACCGCAGCTAGTGGGAGCTGCAATCGGCCGAACCTGCAGACGCTGCAGGTAAACAAACCATCCTGGCCCACCAGCGGATTTCCTTGATGGGCCGTGTGCCAAAGGCTACCGATCCCTGGACTATGCTAACCAACTCTCAGAGGTTTAGTACATGCCACATGGTTTTACTAAGGAATTCCCAGGTGTACAAGAAGATCTTAATTTCTTAATTCCTTCTAGTTTGTGTGCTTTACCTCTTCTAGAGCAGGCATGCAGAGAGATGAGTCATTTATGTGGCAGAATCCACATGAAATTTATAAAAGTCAATGCATGGCCATGACAGAAGAGAAGTGTGGTAGTAGTAAATGAATGTAATCTTTCTGTATGTGTGAGTGTTTGTGTATGTGCACACACACGTGTGTGTATATAGATATACACAAAACATACAACATGAAAGATAGTTTCATCTGTATATATTTCTAAGGGAACAGCTCCTAGCAAAGGTTCTTTGTATAGTATAGAATCTTTCTATTTGGAAAGTTCTTCAGTTGCCCTTCTCACTTCTCAGTGCTTCAGATGAAAAGATATCAGGACTTTTGCAGCTATTTAAAAGTGCAAATAGCACACCAAATCTTTGTGATGTCCATGTCATGGTACTGAATAGCATGCAACAATGGGAGAGAAACTCTCAGAATCAGTCCTGCAACACTCCATTGTCCTGAATCCAAACAAACAAGCAGCCATGGTTATAAAAGAAAAGTATAACATATCCCTTCCTCCTGCTTTATGCCTCTTACATTTTAAGACTAGCAGACAGCAGTACAGCAACAGAGATTTAACACACAAAATGTCTCTATTGGTTAAAGCAAATCACAGGATAGGTGGAACCCAAAGTGACAGAAACCTTTACAGTCAAACAGTAGTTAGAGAAGGGAAAGACCAAATAGAAAGTAACTTGTTTTCCTCTGTGCTCCACAGTGTTGCATAGCTTATCAAAGGGACACAATACGGTAAAAAATAAAAGATTTAGGGGAAAAATATCTTTACATATATTTAAAAACAACATCTTAAATTATAATGAAAAGTAAGCACATTTCCAACACTTGCATTTACTGTTCACTATTTTTGCTGATTGTGTTTTGTTTCTCTTTCAGTTTACACAATGAAAACACAAAAGTGAGGTTTAATTTTATTTTTGTTATATTATTGCCCTTTTCCCTCCCCCCTTTGTCTACTCTTTAAATTTGTGCTGCAGAATCTAAATGTTCATTAAGAAAACACTGTTTCTAGCACATATGGTTCTGTATGTAAAGGAGGACAGTGTTGTTTTCTTGTGTCCGCCGACTGTTTGGAACGGTAGCTCTAAAAATTGTGAATTGCCACATTTCTCCCAGATCACTGTCAACACGGAGACACCAGGCTGACAATTTTAGAGTGACTGGGAGTTTTGCCCGTTACCTCAACGGGACCAGATTTTCACCCTTAATGTCAACTTTGGACAGGTCACAGAACACAGGACAGCATTTGGGGTATAATCTAGGATGTTAATTTACCATATAATCTCTTGTGTAGGCGTTCTTAAGTCTTCTCTATATAGGAAAGTTTTCCAAGCTACCCCAGTATAGCTATACAGGCATAATTATACTGTTATAACCATCTGGGGGGCATGGATTCATGTCACACTCCACCTTAGTACCTGGCCTGGGCTGGGGAAGCTAATGATCCAACTGGTGGACCAAAGTCGGTGATGAATCCTGGTCACATGCCACCGGAGGCTTGTTGCGCATACACTAAGAAGAAGACCCCATGTGGGCATTCTTATGTAATTTAGCTTATCTCATTTCAGCCGCTGCTGAAGCAGTTCCAGCCGGTACTAGGACCCATGCAGCATTCCCCTTACCATTGTGAGCTTTGGAAAGAAACTGCAGGGAAGAGCCAGCCAGGGACTAAAGCCCACAGAGCAGAAGCAGTTGAAGCAAGTGTCACAGTTTAGGGCAACTGCAGAAAGGCACCCATGTTAGGCTTCCAGATTCTCAGCCATCACATCTCTCTTCCTCCTGATCAGAGTATTTCCAGACTGTACAGTTCTATGCCTTCAGTATGTTATTCTCCAGCAAGCCAGACTGCCTAGATAGGCCTGCGTCTGCACTTTGCTTACTCTTCAGAAGCTATAAACAGTGTAACTGCCACAGTCATAAGTTATCACACAGTTCTTTCTAAGCGGGTCCTTTTATTCTTAAGGTGACAGCATTAAAGAAAGCACATACTAAAAATAATAAAAGAACCTACACTCATGCTACTAAGCTTTCCAGAGAAAAGGGAACAGACCTTCAAACTGCAGCAAGGGATTTTCTGTGGTTACAAGTTCATAACTACTCTGGCTCAGAACAAGGACACCCATGAATTTGTGAGTCACTTTTTTTTTTTCCAATCTATGCCTCTTATCCTGTTCTCATGTGATCAGCACACAAAAGCTTCCTGAGGCTTACATTAGTCAGGTCTCCTCCTCAGAGACATTACATACAGTTCCACAAAAATACCTATCCATTTGCACTTTTAATACAATGAATTTCTTAACTTAATTCAATATGGTTTGTCCAGGTGTGACGTTGCACTCTATATGATTTTATAAAAATATACTTCATGCAAAAGATCTCTTGTAAGGTATCATTACAAAGCTTATAATCTAGGGTTACCATCCGTCCGGGTTTCCCCAGACATGTCCGGCTTTTTCAGCTTTAAATGGCCGTCCAGGGGGGATTTCTAATAAAGTAGAAATGTCCGGGATTTCCCCCTTCCCCTCATGCAGAGTGCGGCGCGGCTGATTGGATGGCTGGGCCTGATTGAAAGCCGTTCGCAACCACTGGGGCCTCTAGCAGCCAGAGTCCCTCCCCCTCCCGCACTCCCTCCTCCCCCGCAGAGCAGCGCCACAGTGTTTGGCTACATGTGGAGCTCGCAGCTCTCCCTCGGCCTGGTGGGGGGGCAGGCAAGGGACAGGGAACGGGGGGGTTAGATTGGTCGGGGGTTCGGGGAGGGCTTTCGGGAGAAGGGGGTGTAGAGAGCAGTTGGGGCAGTCAGGGGACAGGGAGCAGGGAGACTTAGATGGGGGTGGGGTCCTGGGGGCAGTTAGGGTGGGGGGGTCTCAGGAGAGGGCAGTCAGGGGACAGGTAGGGGGTAGGGGGATTCTGAGGGGGGCAGGAAGTGGGAGGGGGCGGGGCTGGGGCGGGGCTAGGATGGCACCCCGTGTCCTCTTTTTTGATTGTTGAAATATGGTAACCCTATTATAATCTACTGAGTGTGGTCATCCTATTTGTTTAAATGTATCACTCTTGTATCTAAAACTAGAAATATAAAATATAACTCTGAGGGCCTATTGTAATTATGCAAAGTGTGGGCCATTAATGGTGGTTTGGAATCTTGATGGCTCCCGTTAACCAGGACAATTGACTGTAGATGGCTCTGTTTTACTTGTGAGTCTTCCGGTATATGTGTGTGCTGGCAAGTGGGTAATGAAGTCTTACAGTGACATGTAATCATGTCACCTGAACTGGAATCCATCTTTAACCTGCTGCTTTTCCATTGAGAAGGAGAACCCAGAGGGACAAAGGATTCCTGCCTTATGCAAAAGATATATAAGTGGGTGGAACAGAGAAAAGGTGGCAGCCATCATGAGAAATCCCCTAGCTACCACCTGAGCTGGAACAAGGGCTGCACCAGGGGAAAGGATTGTGCCCAGACTAGGAAGGCGTCCAGTCTGTGACAGAAATGTATTGAAACATCCCTGACGGTGAGATTTTATCTGTATTACGTTTTATTACTGTATTAGACTTAGATTTGCGTGTTTTATTTTATTTTACTTGGTAATTCACTTTGTTCTGTCTGCTATTACTTAGAACCACTTAAACCCTACTTTCTGTATTTAATAAAATCACTTTTTACTTATTAATTAACCCAGAGTATGTATTAATACCGGGCTGGGGGGGGGGGAACAGCTCTGCATATCTCTCTATCAGTGTTATAGAGGGCAAACAATTTATGAGTTTACCCTGCATAAGCTTTATACAGGGTAAAACGGATTTATTTGGGGTTTAGACCCCATTGGGTGTTGGGCATCTGAGTGTTAAAGACAGGAACTTCTGTAAGTTGCTTTCAGTTAAGCCTGCAACTTTGGGGCATGTGGTTCAGACCCTGGGTCTGTGTTGGAGCAGCCTGGTGTGTCTTGCTCAGGAAGACAGGGTGCTGGAGTCCCGATCTGGCAGGGAAAGCAGGGGCAGAAGTCTTGGCACATCAGTTGACAGTTCCCAAGGGGGTTTCTGTGATCCAACCCGTCACACCAGGATATTGCAGGAAACTGCCGTATCTGTCACAGTAGGGACCAAGGGACACTGAGGATATCATCAGATTGTTTTCTGCCATTTTACCTCTGAATACTATATGCCCTGTGCACCCACATACTGACTGTCTCCTTGGTTAAACCCCTGAGGCCTCCATCTCACAGACCCATCTTTACATATCCCCTTTGAAAGAATTTACATAAGAAAACAAAAGAAAAAAAGGCTCCAGAATTAACATGATGTTTTCAGCCATCACTTCGATCCTTCTGCTTGTATGTTGTATCTTTCCCCCTTACCCTTTATTTGTCTTGTCTAGTCTGTAAACTCTTTAGGCCAATGATTGGCTTTTATTCTGTTTGTCCAATAATGCCTAATACTATGGGGCCCTGTTTCCACTTGAGGCATTATGATAATAAGTGTTGATGATAATAAACAAGCCCTTTAACTATTTCACTGCTGTTTATTTTAGCAAAATATGGGCTTACCTCGGAACTGCTGTCCACTTATTCCCAGATGTAAAATCCCAGAAACTCCAGCTCTCACCTCCCCAGAGGCCAAGCTTCAACTTCCTCCTGACAACTTTACAAGTTATGTGCTCTCAATGCAAAGATATGTGATATATGAAAATGCAGGGGCGGGGTAAATTAAATTGAATTTCACATCAAAATAACAACACGGGGCTACTGTACTGCTTTTAGTGTTTTCATATTACATTTGTTAAAACTCTCTCCTTTTTTTTTTTACTATTTAAATTGAGCTGCTGTAGAATTTCCAGTCTGCAGCATAAACATACTCGAGGTACCTTGCCAGAGACTATAGGGCAGGGGTCGGCAACCTCTGGCACGCGGCACGGCCAGGGTAAGCCCCCTGGCAGGCCAGGCCAGTTTGTTTACCTGCCACGTTGGCAGGTTCGGATGATCCCTGCTCCCACTGGCCACGGTTCGCCGTCTCAGGCCAATGGGAGCTGCGGGAAGCGGCACAGGCCAAGGGATGTGCTGGCCGCGGCTTCCTGCAGCCCCCATTGGCCTGGAGCGGCGAACAGCGGCCAGTGGAAGCCACGATCAGCCGAACCTGTGGACGTGGCAGGTAAACAAACCGGCCTGGCCTGCCAGGGGGCTTACCCTGGCTGTGCCGCGTGCCGAAGGTTTTCGATCCCTATACTAGAATAATAATGCAATGGTTAGGTTGCATATACCATGGGGAAATGCCCATTAGTTAAAGTGTGTGTGTGTGGGGGGGGAGCAAAACCAATAACCTGATACCTTAAAACCCAATAATACCAAAAAGGACTGAAAACATCTCAATGTAAAGTCACTGAGTTAGTCTGTACAAACAAAAAAATAATAATACTAATAATATCACTGTAGGGAATCCCTGCCTGAATTAAATGACACAATGTGTTGATGTATATTTCTTTGTTACAGTGATATATATATATTCCTGTTACAAGTAGCAGTGATCTGTAAATTCATGTAGTGTAACTACCCCCCATATACATTCTTAAAAAAAAACATGAAAACATTTGTTTTGATAGTATCTTATTTTACATAGCCTACATGATGAGTCAAATTTGACCTGACAGTGTCCTTGCAAGGCACTTTTGAAATACTGAAATATAGATTATTGTGTTTCTTTTAGGAAGGGAAAAATATAATTTTAATGTTTCATTTTTGTTTTAATCTTAGTCTCTTGATAGAGGAATTGTGAACTCTCTACCTTATTTGACAGACCACTGCACAGAGATGCAAAGTATATTAATTCTTGGCACCATCATTTTGTCTCTAAGGAACATCAGGACACCTTCTGTCCTGTAATTAAACTGAATCTGTTCCTGGATCTGTTTATCCTAGATGATGCCATCTTTTGACTGACAGTCCTCTGATGATGTATTGGTATAATGCATCATCAAAGTAAGGTTCTGTAGTGATGCATTACTGAAAGGATCTAGGAGCAGAATCAGTTTATTCCTGACATAAAAGGCAGGGGACAATGTTTATCCCCAGGGGCATATAGCAGTGCTGATCCTGTAGGTCGTTTAGCACTGCTGTCATCAGAACATTGAACATGTCAAAGACGTTTATAATATAATTGCTCAAAAAACAGAAGGGCACTCCCTTACTACAGGTAGAGGGGGTATTCGATGATCTACCACAAATGGGCCAGGCAATTCAAACTACTCTATACAATGAATACTCAGAAAATCTCCATTAAAATATATGGGGCCATTTATTATATTGAGAATAGAAGAGAGGGTCTTCAGAACTTTGCTAAGAACAAAGTGCTTTGGGGGAAGTAAGGAGAACAAGCCCATCCTCAGAACCAAACTGAGCCCGAATTTTCTTCTGGGTTTGGTAATATCCCCTTTTCTGGCTCTTGTTTTTGTTTTTAACCCTCAATAGGGTTTTTAATCCAATAGGTCTCAGAGCCCTTTCTCCTTCCACTATAGCCCTCCAACAACTCACTGTGTTTACTTTTCTTTTGTCTTTTATGAAATAACAATATTAATTCCTAGTGATGCACTCCATACAATATAAAGTACAAATTAAGGCCTCCATTCAGGAAAGCATCCCTATTCAAGATAACTCTTAAGCACAATTAACTTTAAGCATGTGCTTAAGTCAATGAAATTTAATAAGGCAATGCTTTAATGCTTTTCTGAATCAGGTCCAAAGGCTAGTCCCTGCCTTAAGAGTTTACAGCTTGAAATAACATTAGAATCTAGATTTTAAGACCTTTGTATCACTTTCAAACAAAGCCTTACTTAAATTAGTTTGTTGGCCTGAAATACCATACAACAATATGAATGTTAAAATGCTTTTTAAATTGTAAAACTATAAACTATCATATCAGAGTATTAAAGATGCTAAAGCAGCTTTCTCAAGAATAGCCCCTATATCTGGTCCAAATTCAAATACAGATTTTTATAATCTACTTGAATGCTATCTGTGTTTTCCATCGGATACTTTTCCTTCCTTTCCTTTTGTAGAAAGTTTGGTGTGTATTCTCTTTCTACAGTTGTGCCACATTTCCATCCCAGAAGTGAATGTTTCCACTGGAGTACAAAGACCTTTGTATATACTGGGCTATATTTAACTTTGTCATAAGTAAGCACATTCCTGTTTATTGGAATGGTGTTGAGTCCACTTACTCTAGCAGTGACTTTGACCCAATATCTATAAACCATGTTGGGATCCTGGAGTCTCAGTAAAGTTGTATAAATATTCCTTGATAAGAGATGGAGAGTTAAGATGGCTTAGAGTACATATCAGTGATTTAGGGGGAAATACAGCACCTGGATTATCATTTATTATTTGTATTGTGGTAGCCCCTAGGAGCCTCAGTTGTGAGAATTGTCCCCCAAACAAGTATTATAAATCCAGGAAATTCAGAGTTCAGGTTAAACATATGTAACCCTTCTGCCAGGTGGAGCCAGTGGCAACCAGGGACAGATGCAATAGCTAAGGGTTCCTTTCCAACAACACAACACAGAACTGGCTCAAGCCCCCACCCAGTAACATGGGAAAATTACACTCCACTCCTGGGCACCTCTGAGAGGCAATACTTCCCCACTCGCAAGCACAGAGTCCGAGTGTAGAAAAGAAACTTTTAATGAAAGGAGGGAAGTCACCTGACATTAATTAGGGAAAATGCCACAAGTAGGATTCATAATCATAAAACCGTGAGCAGGACACCCACCCCAGAGTGCGTGAGGTAGTGCCTTCCGCCTCATGTTCTTGAATTCCACAACCAAAAGTTCCTTTTCTGTGCCACTGTCTGTTCCATCACCATACCCTACTCACAGTGGTTGTCCTTGGTCAGAGAGGAGCCAGGGTTCAGAGGTGCATCTGTGTGAGTTCACCTCCCACCCGGGGAAGAAGGGACCTTGCTTGCTTCTCCATCTGAGCACTTGCTTTGGCTGGTCGCCCCGCCAGGCACTCCTCTTCTTCGCTGGCCGCCCCTCCAGTCACTGCTCCTCTCCGCTGGCCATCCCGCCAGCTGCTGCTTCTCTCTGCTGCCCGTCCCGCCAGCCGCGGTTCCTCGTTGCCTTGCCAGCCGCTTGTTCTGCTCACCGCCTTGTCAGCCACTTGTTCAACAGCCGACTGTCAGTCACCTTCTGTTGCCACCTGCCTCTCTGCTGTGACCTCTGCACATCAGTCTCCTAGTAATTTTCAGCTCTTTGCAGGCTGGGCAGAAACATTGCCCTGTCTCAAGTGATTTCAGCTCTCAGTGATTTTTAGCAGACTGGGCAGAAACACAGTCCCACCACAACTGATTTCAGCTCTGATTGAACATTTAAAATAACAAAGAGGCTCCTAATGAAGCCTGTTTATCTCTTTCTTTGAACAGTGGGGAGAAACAGGTTAAACCAGCCTGGGGAGGACCTCCTGGCTGGCACACCTGTCCCCACCCCTCTTACTTTCACAGAGCTCTGGCATTCGAAACCCTGGCTTAATGAGGTCCTTTCAGCTGAGGGTGACCCCCTTATCTGGGACAGGTTAAGCACAGTTCTGCTCCCCTTTAGTCATACAATAATGATAACAATGGTTACAACATTTCACTACCCCTGGATTCAGTACTACAGTGATTTGTAACCAACACCAGCCAAAGTTGATTACTTTGAGCAACACACTGCTCTATCTGCTGGATATCTAAGCAGAGCAGGACCAAACATGTGACATGAACACACCTAAAGTCTCCCCTCTTCCCAGCTAGCTGTCAGGGAAGAATTCATTCAGATTCTGCTTACACATAAGATAAATTCAAACATGTTATGCACAGTTAAGGCACCCAAATCACCTTAACTCTGCCCTGTAGAGACACTATTCAATAACTGTATTACTAGGATTTGTGTATTTTAGTGTTTGTGGTTCCAGTTTAGATAAAGCTAATTTTTAATGAGGCATTAGATTTTATTCCTTTTTTGCCCCTCTTTCCTGGTTTCATTACAGGGCAAAGTTAGGTTTATTTGTGTGACAGATAAGGCAACTTCCTGGAAAAATTTTACTAAATTAAGTTCATCGTTATTTAATTAATTTTCAGGAGTTCATTGTATTAAGCATGCAAATGTGTATGTATTATTGTGGGTTTGTATGTAACATCTCTGGGGAGGAGACATAGTTAATGTAAACCCTGGGAAGTATTACGAGATACCAAGGACTCTTTGAAACAATGTGCTTGACAAACAAAGTTATGAGAGATTCCTAGGAAATACTTGGGAGGAGGGGAAGGCAACTTCTCAACTCTGGACCCAACCTTTTTAAGCAACACTCTGAGAGGAAACCCATTGTCTATTGATCACCTGTAACATGAGGACAAGATCAGAGGCCCAATCTAGTTAAAAAGAGTGATTCACAGTTTCATGTTTGTGCTTGTTTTGAGCTGAGGCTGTAATAAATTTTTGACCACAGAAAAAGCCCAAACCTTAGTTGGGTTTGAAGGACTGATCATTTGCCAGAGATGGGGTGTAAGGTTAATAGCATGTGTGCAGGTTCTTTTATTGTTTTTAATCTTTTATCGGTAATGCTTTTACCTTAAGAATAAATGTGCTTTCTAAGGGCTTGTCTACATTACCTGCTGGATCGACGGGTAGCGATCAATCCAATGGGGTTCGATTTATCGCATCTAGTCTAGATGCGATAAATCAACTGCGGAACGCTCTCCCGTCGATTCTGGTACTCCACCAGGGCGAGAGGCGCAGGCGGAGTCGACAGGAGAGCGTCAGCTGTCGACTTACTGCAGTGAAGACACCATGATAAGTATCTCTAAGTACGTTGACTTCGGTTACGTTATTCACGTAGCTGAATTTGTGTAACTTAGATCAATCCCCCCCGCCACCCCAGTGGAGACCCGGCCTTAGAAAGCACTAGGTGGTGACTTAACTGTGGGCAGTTACTTTGTTTACAGCATCTGAGGAAGGAAGGGAAAGCATGCCTGCTGAGGCAATCTATATTGCAGGGGATTTTACAGTATAGGCAGGGAACTGTACAGATTGGATTACTCCAGTCAAGAGGGAAAGGACACATCTCTGTCCAAGAGGGGTGACAACTGGGCAACTAGAAGAGTAAGAGGTCCTTTGTTGGACCACGAGAGGGAAGCACAGGTGCAGTTGCCTTGAAATGTTACAGTTAAGGTGCCAAACTGTGCATTTCTATAACTTAACATGTAAAGATTTTTTTCTTCTGGCATTATTCAGCAGCCTATGCTGGAGTTGAAACTTACATTTATGAAGACTAATGATAAAAATATACCATTAATATCTCTCTTTCTCTCTGTATATATCTATATCTGTCTATCGGTCTATCTATCTATCTATCTACATTCCAATGTAACCTATGCACAATATTTCAATTAGTTTTAACTATAAAGGAATTATTCTGTTATTAAAATAAAGCAAGACAAACAAATGATGTGAAACCAGATATTACATGTCTTAAAGGACTTTTAAAAAAATAATAATATTGAGTCAGTCATTAATTAACCAACTTACCTGTAAATTCCCAGAAAAAAACCCTTTTGTACTCAAATGATAAAAGCTGTAATTTTGGCCAGCACATACTGTGTCTTTCAGAAGTAAGGAACTGTTTGAATCCCACCACTAATGGTGAAACCCAATTCAATCTTAAGATTCTAAAAGCTTAAAGAAAGAGACATTAAGAAGGGGGAAAACCTGCAAAAACAGATTCTGACCATAATAACAGAATTTTTCTGAGTATACTATTTTTTAAGTTTCTCCTGTAAATTATGTCTTTATAGTTTACAGGAAAATTACAAGTATATATAGTCTTCAAGCAAATAGGGCCTTTCAATGCACTATATGTTTGCAAAAGCAATTCCTCACTGAGGGAAAACTCATTACTGCCAAACAATCCCATTTAAAGATCTCTGAGGAGGTAAGCTATCCACAAACAACACCTAGGTAATAGCTAGCTATTTATCTGTTATACTGGAAACATGCTCCCCTCCCCCACCCCAATGCACTTTCTAGTTGAGCTTCATAGTTAGGTTAATTAGGAGTAGACATGCTGCAAATTAAAATCTGACATCTAAAGCTGTTTTGAACTTTCAAATTCCCATGGACCAAGTAAGTTTGTTTATACAAACTCTCATGCTTTTCATTATTCTAACGTCCTTTCGAAAAGGTTAAGATTTTCCAGTTGGAAATACAGTATGCATGTATAATGGTTTCATTATTTTATGTTATAATAGTATATTGCATATAATAGAACTTGATCATTTTCCTGTATTTTAATTGTGCTGATTTTAAGTTGTTCTTAGTTCATTGCAATTAGTTTCTCCTATTCTGTGACCTTTAAGTTGAACCTAGATGAGGGTTTCATGTTATGAATAAATATATGGGGAAAAAAACTGATGTCAGGCTTTTTAAAAAAAATGGAATTAAAATTAAGCAGTTTTAAGAGAAACAAGATACATCACTACCATTTTAATAGGTCAAATGTCTCAATTGTTTAATCAATAAAATTGCTTCCTTCACATATCTAGAAGGTTTTTTCCTCGGCGTATCAAAAATAGAGCGAATCAAAGCCCAGGAACACCTCAACTAATACTATCCATAATTTTAGGTCCTGAGCCGTTAAACTCCTACTCACATGCGTTGTCCCATTGAATTTAGCATGGATTATCCATGTGACTATCAGATTAGGTGGGATTACTCATGTGAATAAGGGTTTGCAGTTTCAAAACCATGGACTTTTAGCCTTATTACTATACATTAGACAGGAAAAAAAGCAGCAGTATACTTGAAGTGTAATAAAAACAGTAAGAAAAAAGTAAAACCTCCTCTAGTAGGTTATGATTTGCTAAGAGACCCAGACAAGTTCAGAAATGATAGACTTTGACTGTATCTTCTGCAACTGATCTATTGGAAGATAAAAATGATTTAATTAACCTAAGTGGTCATTTTTATAGATGTAACTAAAGATTATTATTAGTTATCACGTATGGATACATAAGCATATACATATCACCTTGATTCTTGACTCCCAGTGCTCTTAAAAATGAGGGAACACCCATTTTTGTAGTGAGCTCTCATCTAATTTTATATGATAATTAGATGCCATGTCATAGAGGCCTCAGTTATACCAAAATAGACTGCTAATCATTATTTTATTTGTGCCACCACACTGTAATTGTGCATGAAAGATACTCTTATTTCTTTAGATTTACACACACACACACATATAAACACACACAATGAAAAAGGACATTTATCCATATGCTGTAGACAGCCTTGACATAACTCAGGGGTCGGCAACCTCTGGCACGCAGATCACCAGGTAAGCACCTTGGCGGGCCAGGCCAGTTTGTTTACCTGCCGCGTTGGCAGGTTCGGCCGATCGCGGCTCCCACTGGCTGCGATTCGCCGTCCCAGGCCAATGGGGGCTGCAGGAAGCGGCGCGGGCGAGGGATGTGCTAACTGCAGCTTCCCGTCGCCCCCATTGGCCTGAGGCGGCGAACCGCGGCTGGTGGGAACCGTGATCGGCCAAACCTGCCGACGCGACAGGTAAACAAACTGACCCGGCCCGCCAAGGTGCTTACCCTGGTGAGCCACGTGTCAGAGGTTGCCGGCCCCTGACATAACTTAAAGTCAAAATCAACACCTACATATAAATAAAATGCACCAATACCATTCAATAAAACTGATTACCAGCAAACCAGGCATCTATGTAAATTAACCCCCCTCTCTCACAACAATTCTCCATCCTTACACCCTGTAATTTTCTTCTGCTTAAAAAATAAGTAAGAGCTTATGAAAATTATGATGGTCAGTTAAATAAACTGAAAAGAATTAAGCAGGCACACACATAGGTAACAGCAAAATGAAATCTACCAGAAAATTTATTATTTACAAGTTTAATGGATTAAAAGAAGAACCTTGTAATCCTTGCCTAAGTCAACTGACAGAAGATTCATATGGTTTTGATGTGGCATTCAGGATGAGCTATATGGTGAGCAACAATAAGAGCTTGCTTGATTTCTAAAATGTATATTCCAGGAAACCCAGTGATCAGAATAGAGCTGGTTTCCACCAGATCTGCATAGACCACAGGAAAACTTATCACTCTGTCTCTCTCTTCACGGGGTACCTCTTGCAAGTAAGATAAAGCTAATCAAAGCCTGGAGCAGTTGTGCTAGGACAGAGTGTATTAAGCATACAGAAGCCACTAGGTGGCCTTGTCTATGTAAGCAGGAATGATTTGATGTGCTCCTTTATATTTTAATTGAAATGGAATGCACAGATACTGCCTGCTGCAAAGAGAAAGTTCCCTCTAATGAATGAGTGAAAGCTTATGTGGTCTTAAATGTTTGTCTAATATGTACAAATATTCCATAAAGGATTTTGGACATTTTTTTCTCTGTTCTTGTCATTTAAAATGAAAGTGTTTCAGTATCAAAAATAAATTCCTGTATTTGTTCCCAAGGCTTAAACAATTCTCATGTACCTGCACTACAATGTCCATTTTCCCAGTGGCTTGAATGACCATACAGTTCTACCTGATTTTCATACCTCAGCTGTAAAAAACTGTATCAATGAACTTTGAGTTCTCATTGCAAGTGTGTTTCTATTGCAGATAAACAGATTTCAGATTTCTAAATAGTGACACACTAGGAACCTTTGAAAGGTCACAGCTGCTATACAGGATTGCTGCATTTGAATCACTACATCTGTTATGGAAACACATACCTAGATGTCCTTGACAATTATGACAATTTTTTACAAAGGTATATACAGCCAACTTCAATTTAAACATGAATAAATATGGATCTTTCTGACATTAACTCTCCTTTTTAACAGTTTTACTATATAATGACTAAAGAAAACATATCTATTCTTCCAGTCTGGATTTCTACTAAAAATACCTCTCTTCTGTCAACATGGATCACCACCATATTTTCTTTACCCTCAAAAAGGAAATATACAGTGTGGACCTCAGCAATTCTCCCAAAACCCTTCTGGTAAATCTTGAAGATGATCAGTAATGAATCTTCCAAGAGTACTAAAATTGTTTTAAAATCATATTTTAAATACATATTTGTAATACTTGAAAGCAGAAGTGACTAGCTGAATCTGTGGGCCGTTGAAGATTTCATGTAATTTTACATGGCATATTGCATCGATCCATATTAATTGTAGGTCAGCCTCTGGGTCTGTTTAAATATTCATTAAAAAGAAATTTTAGGGAGGCTCATGTCACTTCACATTACCTTCTACTCATTCTCAGATTCATGGTGTTTTATTGACTTTGGCATTGTCTGAAAGTGGTCAACATGGATTCACAAGATGGCCTCTGTCCTATCCCTATCACTAGATCTGAATGGTGTATTTGTAATGCAGGCAGAGAGAAAAAGAATTCTTATTTTAGGCCTCCTTTTGTTAACACATGGCAGGATCTGAGTCTAAACCTGCTGATCCTGTTTGAAATGTGTGAGGGATCACTTATACGCAAGGTTCATCCAGGCACTGGCTTCTCGCTTCTGCCTTGTCACCTGCCCTCCATTTCTCCATTTCACTGTATTTTCAGCACATTTCCTGGAATTCTACACATTCTATGCCGTGGAGTAAGAATCTGCACAAGTTGCTGTAGACTTTACCGTAACTTACATTGATTTGACTGACAGTTATTGTGGAGGTAGAATCTCATGGAGCATGAGCAACATCTCCCTGCTTGGCCTCCTCTCCATCCATGAAGCCCTGGTAGAGGAGCTTCTGCAGAGCACAGAGATAAGGGGAACATGCTTCCACACAATTTCTCCTCCAGATCTGACACTACCCAACCAGATTCATGTGTTTTATTCCCATTCTGTTATGGCCGGGAGCATGGGGCTCATTTTTACTTAATTAAAACACTTATTTTCTTCAAAACATATTTTTTTCCAGTGATGAGGTTACATTTGTTTTAAAGCAGTCCAGTACCAGTGACGGACTTTCTGTCCACCTCAGCTCTACATCTAACCTTCTATTAAGCTTGGTTTCTTTCCCCTCATCTGCTTAGCTCCCACTGAAGCCGGTCATCCCAACAATGCCCATACATTCAAAACAAATAAAAATGATAGTGCTGACACTGAAAATATAAATAAATGTAATATATAATGTTTTAGGACTTATTTGTACAAGCTCTTTTGAGCTATTAATGATTTTCTTAACTATAACATGCTCTGGTCTGATTTGCTGCCCCCTCTTCTTCACTCCTTTTTACATAGGAGTTGGGGTTTGTTCACGTTCTGAAAGTAGCTTATGTATCTTTCTCAGGATGAGGCTAAATTTATTTCCATATTTTTGAATGGATATTAGTCCTTCTAGGCTCTTGATAATTCCTTAAAGAACTGCCCAACTTTAAAGCTTTTTTTTTTCCCCCTTTTTGTCTTCTGGCAAGGTAAGCAATACTTTGCAATCAGCTTAGCATTAAATATGATTGCTGCTGAAATAATTGATGTATATCAACATTATACATAAAACATTACAAAAGCCCAACAGCTATACTCTGCAGTTAGGAGATTAAAAATAAAAAATAAATGAAAAATAAGTTGGTTGACAAAATTGACCTAGTTATCCGACTAGTTTGCATCAGTGTATTTTTGACAGCTAAGACTGAAAAAAACAAAAACAAAATCCCTATTCTTACTGATGAAAAATATGTTCAAGAAAGAGTTTGGAAAATGTTGTATCTTAAAAGTTTGATTTAGAAGCCTCTAAAATATAGTTTTATCACTCAAATAACTGCATCTAATCCAGTTGCAGTACATAACATATTCAAAATATATCATGATAAAAACCTAAAGCTTATATGATAAATCTAGGTATGAACTAAACAGATCTGAAAAATAGTTCAGTTATGTACCAATTAAGAACCTAAAAGTAAATGTGTGGAGTGGGAGGGGGGGAATTCTCTACCCATGTTGAGTAGTACTCTTCTTCACAAGTTGTCATATATCAAAATCAGTAATACAACTCACAGAGTAAGGTGCTGAGTGGCAGAAACAGGCCCATAACTATGCAACTAACAAATATAATGCAAGGTCCTCGGTTGGTATAAATCAGCATAGCTCTATTGACTTCCTGATTTATATCAGCTGATGATCTGGACTATAAAATCCCTTTTGCTTCTGCTATAAGTAATGAAAATATATAGCAGAAGTATACCTAAATTAAGCACAGTTGTAACTTATGGTACAAAAGTAGTGCTACAAACTTCAGTTTTGAACCCTTAAATGCAGCTCTCTAGTGCTGCTGAGAGCATCTGGCATATCCCGCAGCAGCGTTAGAGAGGTGCATGTAAGAACTGGTGTTCTAGAGGAAAGTGTTCCAAGAAAATACACACACTTGCCAATATCAGTAGATGGGGCTACATATTTATCCTGAAACGAATGTATGACCATGTGATCAGCTCACCATCCATAAGAATTCATAAGTATTAGGCACAGAATTCTCAGAAGTTTCTGTAGTTGGGATTCAGGGGCAACGCCCCCATGGGATTTCAAACTGTGCAACATGTCACTGGCTCAGCCATGAATTAATGATTCTTTACTTTCCCAGTTCCTAAATGTTGCCCCTATGCAAACACCAAAGAGAAAAAGAAATGCATAATAAGCAGGCGGTTTGTTTGCACACACACATACACACAAACTATGTGTGAGATCTCAGTCTGGAGGTGTGCAAAGCATTGTCCTCATTTAGAGCCCAGTCTTGTGAGGCACTGAACACCATTAATTCTCACTGACTTTATTGGGAATGGAGAGGGTGTTCAACACATTGTAAGAATAGGCCTTCAGTACCACATTTCAAAAAGGTATTTAGGTGCCTATGGAAGCGAAAAGGCACCTACTAGGATTTTCAAAATCTACTAGGTGTCTATCTCCTACTGATGTCAAAGGAAGGTAAGTACTTTGATACTCTTAAAAATACCACTACATGCCTACCTCCTTCATTAGGTATCTACATACCTTTAAAAATCTGTCCCTTAAGCCTCTGAATACGTGACTCTAAAGCATAGCTGGCCTTACTACCTTTCAAATACAGTGGCTACCAGACCCTGATTCAGTAACACTAGAACTATAAAGTCTGGAATTCACAACCCCGCTAATCCAATGTAAGCCAATTGCAGGTCTAGAAAGGAAGAAAAGACTGAGACCCAAATTCTACACCAGGAGAATTAAGGGATCTCTAAAATCATACTCCCACACACAATCTGAGCAAAATTAGTCATTTTATTTTGCAGTATCTCCTAAAGATTCACCCATCCTCCCCTAAGCCTTAGGCCATCCGTGCACAATACCTAACTACATATTCATGTTGGACAGGAAGTGTTTATGTTTGGGGGAGGAGGAATAGCAAAAAATATGTTTTGAAAGCCTTCCTAAAAAGACTAGTAGCCCTCTTTCTCCAAACTTTTTTACCATCTGGTGTTTGTACCAGAATGCCCTTAAAGATGTGAGATTCCTGCTGACTTCACTGACAGCAGGTTTGGACTCTAAATCATGTTTGTCCTGCTCATCCTTTGTTTCTGGGATCTTTGAATCACTATCATCACTTCCTGTGGTACCTTTTTTTTTTCTTCCTGTTGTGGACATCCAGGACACATGAGGAATAATCTTAGTTAGGTTGTGACAGCCCAGTGCAGAATAGCTGTGGGAGTACAATACCAGAAATTGAAGGAAGCCCAACATTTTGCAGCTGAAGTTAATTTTTTACTCTGATAATCGATACACTTTGGTTTACCATTCCATGACATAGGTCACAATAAGAAGATATAAACCACATCCTCTAGTGGTTGGCAGCAAGTAGTCATTGTGTGCTCATCACAGACACTAATCCACTAATTAGCCATAGTTCAGAGATGAGCAGTGAACTCTTCATTTCTCTTAACCTATATTTTGTAAGAGCTTTTTTTATTATTGTGACTGTTGAGTCATGAAATTCAATTGTACATAATTCCTAGCAGAAAAAAAGAAAACACAAAGGGGGGAGATGGGATGAGAGACTACTCAAGTGCAAGTTTCATCCTCCTCCACTCTGTTTTTTTCTTCTTCTGCATTAATTGATATTAACCCCTGGGGAGAGGGGTGTTAAGATCTGTCAATCCACCATGCTGCTAGATAACTAATTAATACTAATAGATGGAGCTGTGAACTCATCAGAATAAAGCTGTTAATATTAAAACATCACAGGCTATCACTATCCTGAAGGAGCAACAAAACACAATTATTACCAGTGGGAAAGCAAAGGCTGATCTTCTGTTATTGCTTTCTAGTTTCTAAGGAAGAGGGCAGTGTTGAAGTTCATCTGCCGAAATGAAACTGCCTCTCTGTACTCCATTGCTCACAACAAAAACACGGTTGGATCCGCTCTCCCAACTGCCTGGGATAATTTCTGACAACCTTTTACTATGGAAAAGTTGTAAGAACAGTTCTTTGTAAGATAAACTTATTGTTGCAGCTAACAACTTTGAGGTCTCTGGGGAAAAAATATCAGTATTTCTCTACAGACCAGGTCTCTACACACAAGTAGGAGAACCAGTGAGAGTATCTTACAGGGGCACTAGAACCTGCTATGGTATCTAATACTTTTCTGTGAGGATGTCCCATACATTGATTTGATATTGTAGTTGAAGTAACAGAGCTGTTCCTCCCAATTGATAGTGATGGTAAAAGTAGAAAAGTAAGTGGTACTATAAGGAATTTACCTTTAAAGAAAAGGCATCAGTTTGTATGTGTGTGTGTTTAATATAACAAAGAAAAGAAACGTTGTCTACTATTAGGAAAATAAACCTAAATATTGTACCTGTTAACTATGGGCTAAATCCAGCCCACTTACCCTTGAAGCTCCTGAAGGCAGAAGAAGCCATGTGATGCCACTGGGCAAGATTCAGAGAGTCCATGCATGACTCTGCCAATCATGTGTGCAATCCTGACCTCACTGATGTCCGTGGGAATTTTGCCATTTTCTTCAATGAACTGGGATTTCATCACATGAGTGCTGTGAGCCATTTCTTCACCCAGCAAAAGTGTGTGCACACAGGGGGTGGGGGCCAGGGAAGGGGGAAGAACCCAGTGACTTGTGCTCAAACTGTATTTATGTTACAAGATTTCTCAGGTAATTAATTCAGGTCAGGGAGCAGCAGTGTCACCTGAAAGCTTGGTATATTCAACACCCCAGTTGCTGTACTCTGAGAACTGCCATTTATTTGATAAATGTCCACAAGGCCCAAAGAAATCAAATGACATTCATAAATTTAAATGTGAGGCAATGAAAAGCCAAAGCTTCAATTTTAATAAGCAGGGATTTCCATCTGGTAACTCCTCTGGTGACATTACAGGTGTGTGTAGCAAAGACATTTACAGAGGCACAAAATTATCATCCCCAGGATTCTCTCTCAACATGTTTTTGTGTTGATTCAAAGTTGAGCAAAATACCAGACACTTGCACCAAATCATTTCTTGAGAGAATGAACAGTTGTATAGTACTGAAAGTACAACCTGAGCTGGAAGAGAAATATACAAGTGGAGCTGGGCATTGTGTGCTCTACATAGCAACTGTGACCGAGTCTAGGATATAATAAGCTGCTTCTCATGGATGGACCCCCTGCATCTACACTGAGCACTATCTCCTTCACACCAATGTACCCAGGAATCTGGCAGAGCAGTGCAGCTTGCTGGGTTTAAGGCTGGGTCTAAGGCTGGGTCAAAAAATGGAAAACATTTTCTCATTAAATTGTAAAAAAAAAAAGGTACAGTTTCATTCCAATTGTAGTTGGTGGCATGAAGTGTAGCTGATCGCAACATTTTTCTGGAAGGGTGCAGTTTGCATGTCAAAACATGAAAAAAATCCTAAACGCCACATTTCCAAGCAAAAAACAGATTATTGCCAGAAAAGAATTTAGAATTGTTAAAATGTCAGTATTTTTGAAGCTTTTCCTCAAAAACAGAATTGTTCTGAGTGAAAATTTGCACCTTTTTCGTGAAATGAGAACTATTATTTAAAGTTGGTGTGAATAATGAAAATCTAAAATGTTGACATTTTCTAATTTTCTTGCAAATCTTTCAACAACCATAAGGTTTTTGCAAATGAGGTTATTGCTCCTGTCTATTAACATTATTAAAAGACATAAAGATGTCAGAAAGCACAGTGCCAAAATAACGCCCCTAAGAAATGCCATAAAATTCATCAGTGATTCTGCACGGTATTTGTAGGAGACCCGAAATGCAAAAGAAAGTCATCACATCATAAAAGATCTAAACAACTTTAAAGCAATGACAGGGAGGTGAACATCAGGAGCCATTAATTAATTGTAGCAAACAAATCCTGCTAAAAGACCTAACACATTATCACAGAATGCCTCTACATCTGAAGAACAGACAGGGTCATTTACAACATTTGGTGTAGCAATCTCAAAGCTGTGGCCACACCTGAAACTAGACACAAAATATTCAGTAATTAAGTTTGATTGAAGTACGGCTGAAGTTAGTTAGCAAGTAGTCAAGTTCTTAAGTGTCTTAGTCAAAAAGCAAACACTACACAGTTCTGGAAAGTAAAAACTATATACAGGCAAATATCTCTCCCCTTTCCCCGGAAATGTTCTGAAAGCATACAGAGCATTACAGCAGGGATTGGCAACCTTTGGCATGTGGCTCGCCAGGGTAAGCAGGGCCGGGCCAGTTTGTTTACCTGCCGCATCCGCAGGTTTGGCTGATCGCGGCTCCCACTGTCCGCGGTTCGCTGCTCCAGGCCAATGGGGGCTGCGGGAAGCGACGCGGACCGAGGGATGTGCAGGCTGCAGCCTTTCTGGGAAGAAGGTTTGGAGCTGGTATACCCAGAGAGAGAAGGGGAACCAGAGTGGAAGGAAGCCTTCCAAGAAAGGGATGGTGAGAACAGAGTTAGGAAAGCCTAGAACTGCTGGGTTGAGGGTTCCTGGACTGGAACCCGGAGAAGAGGGTAGGTCCAGGTTCCCCTACCAGCCACCAAGTTTGTGGCATAGACTAGCAGGTCAGTGAATGGGAAGACTGCCAGATACTTCTAGTGTGGAGAGAGACTTGAAAGGCTTTGGCACCCTGGGAGGGGGAAGGCTCACTGACCTAGCTGGAGGGCTGCATCATGAAGGTGTCACTGCAGGTCTTGGAGCGAGAGAGGTGCTGCAGATCAGAGAGAGCGAGTTGGAGCGAGGGCGTTCAAACTGCAGAAAGGGGCATTGGTCTTGAGAGCTAATCCCCAGAGTGACCAGGAGGAGGTGCCAGTGGAGCAGGCATCATATCCAGGACTGTTTTCTCCCAGTATAATGAATGACATAAAATATGACCAACTTCTGCACTTTGTGCATCCAAAGTAACTCCATTGTGCAAGTGAAAACAAAGCTTTTTCTTATATGTATTTTCATAAGTAGTTTAGCCTTCAAATATGCATGTAGCAGCATATACTCTTAGACATCTCAATACCTGCAACTTTTTGAAAACTATTCAAATGTATAACAGAAAAGGTTAGATCAATTCCACCGATCATAAACAATTCTATGTCTATTTCTGTAGTATGTAGGTAAAATATACAAATTATAGATTACAGTGAGAGCCATTAAGAAGAAATTATAAAATCTCCATCCTATTCTTAAATTAGTCCTAGTCTTTGATGTAGACTTGCAAAAGATCAGGATCAATTACATTTACTAACTGTGTACTTCAGGGATCGGCAACCTTTGGCCTGCGGCCCGTCAGGGTAAGCCCCCTAGCGGGCCGGGCTGGTTTGTTTACCTGCCGCGTCCGCAGGTTTGGCTGATCGCGGCTCCCACTGGCCGCTATTCACCATTCCAGACCAATGGGGGCTGTGGGAAGTGGCGCGGGCCAAGGAATGTGCTGGCCGCGGCTTCTTGCCAATCCCTGGTGTACTCAATCCAAAAACCATTGAAGCCAATGGAAATACTCCCATTGACTAAAACTCTGAGCCAGCTCCTAAATGGCCGATGGTATTTAATGTGACCCTCACATAGCAGAGAAACATGCACAAAATAAATACTATACTTACAAACGTCTGTGTTAATACAAATAATATAAATATTATTAATAGTTTGAAGAAACAAAGAAAAATAAGTTGTTTGATTCAATATCTAGAATTAGACTCCGATATCATAAACTCCAGACTGAAGCTGCAATTGAATGCAGGGAAGCCACTTTTGAAATCTTTATTTCAATATGCTGAAGGTTGGTTAGATGTGTAGTTAGAGCTGAACAGAATGAGACTGGACTATTTTCTAATTAACTGAGATTGATCGCTGGTTGACAAACCTATTGTGATGTAAATATGAAGCTCAGTTATACTTATTTTTCCATTTCCTCCTATCTTCCGTCCACTGATCTCCGAAATAATTTCACTGTCTGAGCCCTTGCTTTGAATTTGTTCCATGATTCTTGTCACAAGCAGATACTTTCTTTCTTTCCTGATGGAAGATCTATTTGATCTGGAATTAGATGATAACAGGCAGAGTATCAAAATGTTCTTTCTACCAAAATGATAATAGCAGTAATTAATAACATATCTGCATTTCCTTTCAGAGGATTTCAAAGTACATAAAATACATTCAATCTAAGAACACCCCTGTTAGGTGAATAAGTATTAGACAAGTGCTGGTAACTGGTTGTTAAATGGCTTCCCATAGGTCACACAGCAGTCCAATGCAGAGCTCTCAATGGTGCTCAGAAATCCTGACTTCTGCTGTTCTAAGCATTCGATAATATTACTTCTCATTCCTAATTCTGCTGTAGAAAAGTTGTGCAGCAGCAACACCTTTCCTTTTTCCAAATCTGCGTTTTGCCAGTTTCACAAAATAACCATTTTCTTTCCCTTTTCCAGGATTTCACCTCCTGGTAGCTTTTAAAACCAAAGAAACATCCATCTTGAAAACGGAGGGCCACTGAGCCGGGCCATAGCCTCTAGGGTCTGATTCATTGCTGTGTTAGTCCTCTTTTTTATGCAGGTGAATTCTACTGAAGACCTTATGCATTCCTCCTGCGCCCACCAGCATTGCATCCCTAAGCATTCAGTAATCATGGATCAGGCCCCCGAAGCAGTATTAGAAGCCTCTTTTTTTTTGACTTTGTGTGCCTCTGTCCCATCTCTCATGCAGATTCCAATCTATGCTGGCATTGCAGGGTGAGAAATACATCTTTCTCTCTCGGACAGAACTAACTTTAGGGTTACCATATGTCCCGATTTTCCCGGACATGTCCGGCTTTTTGGGATTTCCCCCCGGACGGGGATTTGGAGCCCAAAAAGCCGGACATGTCCGGGAAAATCGGGCCGGCGGTGCCGAGCTGGGGGCCGGGGACCGGGCCGGCGGTGCGGTGCCGAGCTGGGGGCCGGCAGTGCTGGGCTGTGGCGACGACGCAGGAAACAGAACGCCAGGTTTGTTGGTAGCCAGAGAGCTTTACAAGCCTCCTGCAAAAAGCCTCTCAGGAAAACTTTTCCTGGGGTTTTTATTCTCTCCTTACTTTGTTTACAACAATTCTTAGTGGTTACATACTTGCGCAAACAGAAGGCAGGCAGTGTACATGCACATGAGATTACGAACCCATCTCTTGAGCGCGTGAACACCAGCTGCAAAGGTGATGTCAGGCTGCCAATAAGTTTTCCAAACATAGGCGCTAGAACAAGGTCACTCCTGCCTCATTGCCAAGGGAACAGTTTGCCGTTCTTCAAGGCTTGTGATTAGGGAGCAACACATTCCTACACTGGGCGGGCCGGGGGTGCTCGGCCGGGGGCCCGGGGGCCGGGCCGGGAACCGGCAGTGCTGGGCAGGCCGGGGGTGCTTGGCCGGGGCCGGCACCCCAGAGCCCGAGCCGACCCAGGCTGGAGACGCCGGGGGGGCCAGACTGGGCCGCACCTCCTCCCCCCACACCCCCCTGACCTGAGGAGGAATCAAATGTTTGCGGGAAGCAGGGGAGGGGGCGGAGTTGGGGCGGGGACTTTGGGGAAGGGGTGGAGTTGGTGCGGGGGCGGAGCTGGGGCGGGGCCCCGTGGAGTGTCCTCCTTTTGGAGGCTCAAAATATGGTAACCCTAACTAACTTCCTTTTTTGACAGGTGACACCCTGTATTTTGGCTCCTCAGGCTTTTTTTTTGATTACCCCACAGTAAGCCACCCTATTCCTGGTGATGACAGAAGCTTGAATTACATGTTACTCCACCTATCTTAAGATAGTGTTTGGTGATGAGAGTTTATATCACCCAGTCTAAGTTTAAAGGAATGTAACATCAGACCTGGAAGAGCAAGCTTTCGTTATCAATTCAATATGTCCCGTGCTAGATGAGAGGTAAAAAGAAACGGGGAATGTCGCCATTCTCAGACTCCCACAGTTTGTGCCTGTAGCAATTACCTTGTCCTTCAAATTCACCACAACATCAGACCTTGGATATAGCTATTGAGTCTATGCAAATGTTGAGACCACCAATAATCTTCTAAATCTATCAAATTCTGGAACAACTCGGTGTCAGACATCTGCTCACTAGTGGTTTAAAAATGTTAACTATTTTAATTGTTTTCTTGTGAAGTGCCCTGTGATACTTTGAAGAACGTTACTGTGTATGAATCCGTCATTGTTTAAATTATACATCCATAATAAACAATGATATACTAAAAAGAATAGTAAGTGTTTGTGTCCATAAAATCCTCTTTGAACCTTGGAGTAAGCTCCAGTGGAGCTGTCATAGTCTATTATGCTCCATATTAGCCGTTAGGGTCTATTATGTCAATTATCATACACATCCATGACAGATTGTTCTTTTTTGGCTTTTTAATATTCACATTAAAAATAAAAAAGGGGAGCTTGGATGGCTTAGGAAATTGAAACTGCAAACACAGAGCCTTTCACTTTGAGGTTACCAGTTGAAATCTAGCTCAGATCAGCAGAAACTGGAAGTTGCTACCATCAGATAGTTGCAATTTTCAGTTACTGATGATCTGTTTGATGTCTATAAAATGAACTTAGTGTTCTCAACCATTGAAGTTAATAGGCATGTTGCTGTTTACTTTAATAGGAATAGGATAAGACAATTAATTCTGGTTCAAACTGTCATCTGCACATACACTACAATTAGGAACACAGCATTGAAGTTTGCATTAGTTTGTTAGAAGTATCTGCTAGACAGATAGGCTCGTGGTCAGTGGTCCAAGTATCTTCTCAGTAATCCTGGTGAAATTCCACAGTAACTCCATTGAAATCATTAGTGTTACTCCACAGTTATATTGGTGTAACAGAAAGCAGAGTCTGGCCCTATATCTCTACTGGTTTCTTCCAAGTCAGTGTTGAAGCACCTTGGAGAGGTACTGTGAGGAACCTAGAACTTCTGTTGTCTGTTAATCCTTCATCTTTCATAAATATTAAATTCTCAGGGATTTTTTAAATAGCAATAAACCAACCACAAAGAAAGTGACAATATTTTTAAATAGTGTCAAACCAGTTAAGGTAACATAAGAACATTTTCCTCCTGTTACATCTTCAGTACGTTTTTATAACTAAACTAAAACTATGTGCTGTGAGTTTTGAAAAGCTAAACTAAGTGCTTTTCACTTTCTGTTTCTATCTATGACCTCAGTGGAGTTACACCAAGGACAAATTTGTCCCACATGCCCCAAAGCAAAATCCACTGCTGTATATGGCGTATATAAATGAACTAGAAAACATCATACAGTGAACAATGCTCTGTGGGAAATCAAGGACATAGTGGAAGCATGGCTACTTAATCACCTCTTAAAAGGGTGCACTCCTCCACTTTTCTTGCCATCGCCCTATCTCCTGAAACCCATCCTTACCCCTGTGGGGGGAAAGTGGTGACAGCATTGTGCACTCCTTACATTCAGATGAGCACAAAGACCTCAACTGTACCCAGCCCCTATTCTGGGAGAAAAAAGCTTCCATATATCTGCAGCAGCAGAGTACAGTAGTGTTTAATTTTATGTTGAAAATTTGCTTTCTTCTGCTTGCACATCATAGTATAATGCAACAATTATGTGACACATTAAAAGAAAATATGACAATACCTGCAGTGTATCCAAATGTGAAGAGATCTGCAGTCATTTCAAATGGGAAACCTGCTATTAGCTCACACAATGGATTCCCCAGCTAAAAAGAAGACATAAATTGGAGTGAATCAAGCATTCACTGCTAGCAGATCTGCTGCATGAGATGTAAATGTGCTTGATGAGATGTAAATGTGCTTAGCAAGAGTACAGCATCAGAAGAGGACCATGGAATTATCATACAGAGACTGTAATGAGAATGGGTTAATTTGTATCATTTCTTATTCTAATTATTGTATTTGACACACGGGAACAAAACCATTTTCAGCCATTTTCTTTTCTTGTTACCATTCCTTATGACAAGAATGAGAAATCACAACAATCTGACTACTTTTCTATTCTGTGAAATACAGTAGCATGCTGAACTGTTTTGACCCTTATATTCCACATAGGTAATTTGAGAGGAGAGAGTCCAGTTATGTTCTCAGTAAAGAGCATTTAATGAATCCTGGAAAAGTATAATTTGCATGGAAATGGCCTGAATTATGTTTTTAAGTCTACAAAGAATGTAATGGAGAAGGAAAAAAAAAACAGCACAACAATCCTCCATCCTATGACAATGATTTTAATGAGAATTAAAATTTAACCTCTTATTCTATGTTGGTTTCATCTTGCAGCCCTTAGACTCTCTCTGGGGACATACTCCATTGGTAAGACAGATGTACTGGCATTGAAAATGTTCTGTTCAATGCAGATACTAATCCATTACTCTAACAGAAAACAATTGGTTAATATACTACCCAACCTAAAAGGAAGCATTTTAGGGCTATGAGTACTACATTTTCAAAAGTGGGGTACAAATTTGTGTCTGCAAAGAATGCAGTTACAGGAATCTTAAATCCCATCTCAGCACACCAGACTTTGATAATGCACATATGTGATACTGTATGATTGAATATGACTATTTATATAATTGATATTACCACTGTTATACAATTGCAACAAATCTTGTACAAAGTAGGTCATGTAAGGTGTCAATGGAAAAGTTATGATTTGCTAAATATGATTATCCTGTTTATATACATGTATCACCTTTGTACCTGACATTATGACTATTGGCTCTGAATTGGTATCTTATACATGTGTTGTATTCCTGGATAACATTCACCAGACAGAAGTTACATTAGAGCCAGACAGCTATGTGTTGATGGCCCATTAAGGACACTTCATTCTCACAGTGGACCACAGAAGAAATTCAACCCACCCAGTAAGCCTTCCTGTGAATACCTCAGCAAGAATATGAGTAAAGGCTGCCCCTGTGAGTCATCAAAGCATGTAAGGACATGTGATATGCCCATGTGACACTGGACTCCATGTTGCATGCACCTGGGCTGTAAGCTTTGTCTGAGACAGTAAATTCCAGGCACAAGGCAGAAGATATAAAAGAGCCCTTTAGATATCTCCATTTTGCCTCTTTCCTGCCCTGACTCTCTGGACTGTGGATTTAAAACTAAAAGGAGCATTTTGAACTACTGACTAAGGACCTCAGTCTTTGGAAGTTACTAGAGAGACTTTACAAGCCAGCAGTCTACTCATCACTGTTACAAACCTGATATAAGGACTTGCAATTATTTGTATGTATATGATCTATTAACCATTATTAACTTTCTTCTTTTCTTTTATTATGACACATTTATTTTTAATTACTAAAGGATTGGCATCAGCATGATTATTAAGTAAAATCTGAGTTATATATTGACCTGGCTAAGTGGCTGATCTCTAGGGATTAGAATAAACCTATATTTGATTAAATTGGTTTTCAATAACCACTCATCATAGAATCCAGAGTCTGGGTGGTGAGACAGGGACTGGAATGCCTAAGGACACTGTATTTTGACATCTTGTTAACCAGTACACAGAGCCAGACGTTACTTTTGTTACTGGCTTGGTACTATCTAATGATAGAATATCCACCAGTTTGGGGTGAGTCTGCCCTGTTTCTCAGCAGTTTGTCCTTAATTTGGCATCCTCAGCTGTGACCTACTGAGGCATGGTGACAACATATAAATGAGTACTTACATGTGCAAATATCTGCTTTTGAAAGTGAAGATTAAAAAATTTTGGTCATCATTTCAGTAATTTGATTTTTTTTTACCAACTTTCCTTTATGGGGACCTTCATGATGTATGCTATTATGGGATTTTGCATCATTGACCTCTGCATATATGCACACTTTTGAATAGAAGCAGATTAGCTCCCAGGTTCTGAAGATTTGGCCCCTGACTCCCACTCTTAGGGGAAGTGGTAAAACTGTCTCTACTGGCCTTCCCTTCAAAATAAAAAAGCAGATGGGGTCATTCAATCCTCCATCCATAAAGATGTGGAAGGGAGAATACAAGGTTGCTAGGCTTTCCCTCCAAAGAGCCTCACCAGGCAAGGAAGAAGACGGGACCCATTTTGAGGTAGGCATCAAGTTTGTGTAGAGAGATGTGCAGGATTTATAAAAGAAATTATATAAGCCTCTAAATCAACCCTAAACTCTAGACTTTAGACTTTCACACATCCCCAACATCAGGCTTATGATTTTCCAGTTAGTTGAGGAGTCCTGAACATATGCTTGTATAGAAACACAGATACCAGAAGTAAGGCTGGTTTTACATTTATCAGTCACTAGAAGAATTATATATGTGTGTGTCAAAAGAACCCTTCCAAATGATAGTTACAAAAATGTACTCCTGCAGCATTATTCATCAAGATATTATTTTTTTATATTCTTCATACATAAATCTGCAAGCCTTAGATAAAATTGTCAGAATAATTAGGTTTTTTTCTTCCCCTACTACATCAGTGAATGAAATGTAGTAATTCCAAGGTAATATTTCTTGAGAAGACACCAAAGGGACAGAGTGATTCACAGCAGATAATACATAATGCACCCCCACCCAAGCTAGCAGAAGCTAATAATAAAAATGACCTTAATGGGTAATTTGTGTGCTTTTGAATGCAGCTGTGTGCACTGCAGACTAGCAGGAAAGAGAAGAGGTGCTGTTCAATTTGAGCGAGAACTGCAATGAAAATATTCGTGAGAAATAGGGGCTAGTGGCTCTGATTAGCTGGAGGAGAGGACACAACGTTCTATAGCTGCAATAGGTATAATGCTGGCATCCATCTTGAGTACTGCTGCTGCCTTGCAAACCTGCTTGCTTGTTCTGCTTCTATTGTGGATTTTTTTTGTTAGGCAGGGAATAATTTTTTTTAAGGGGTGATGTGGCCTTAAAACGTTATCTCCCTAAGGTGTCAACCAGCAGAGAGGTACATCAGACTAACAAACACACATCACCTCCAAACAAAATGCAAACACAAAAGCTTTGGAGGAAATGTAAAGCAGCCTTCCCACAAGAGGAATGGAGAGTGGGATCCCTTACCATCTCCAGCAACAAAGGTCAAGAGTTCATACTCTCACACATTCACACACACGCTCAAAATGTCCTTTCCTTAAGAATCACTGATGAGCAAAGCTTCTCTACGTTTATATGGCTATTTAATGTGATTGCCATTATTATTAAATCTCTTTCTTTCAGTAGGGGTAGCACACTGGGGATTCGTCTAACCCGAGAGCTACAATAATTCATGCAGTTTGCATGACCTAATTTCTAAAAGCAGCCTCTGATTTTGGGTGCCTCAATTGGGAGCGCCTAACTTGAGACACCTGGGGCCTAATTTTCAGAAATATAGAGCACTCATTACGCTCATCAACTTCAAATGGAATTCTGAGGTGATCAGCACTAGCGGAACATCGGGCTCAAATCAGGCACCAACACCCAAGGCCACCTTTCAAAAAGTTTGCTTATAGAATCAGGTAGGAGATGAACAAGCAGAGCCCAAAGAGCACTTGGGACAGTGGAAGTTCCTATTGAGTGAGCTCTTCTTCCCCTATGGAGCTCTGCAGCTGCAGATGTTTTTGCTGGGCTTTGTGCAACATTCTAACCTTTCCTTTGGATTGGCCAGTCAGCTGTGCAGTGACCATTAACAGCCTTCTGCATAACCCAGGCTAGCAGTGTGTTTTTTCAATGGATCATACCCTGTTTATTAAGCAATTAGAACAGCTTCGGTGGGAAAAAATCCAATTTTGTTTCAGAGAAAACTCACAAAAAGAGGGGGAAATGGAAAAAAAAATCCTTTTATTTTTCCTCTTTCTGAAAACCCGGAGAAAGCCAAATGTTTCATCCAGCTTTAATAATAAGGCTTAGGCTGGCAGTAATGGCAATCTTTGTTCCCCCTAATGCAAAAGCTCCATTTATGTCCTCGATAAAAAGGGTCCAATGAAGCAGAGAAACATGTAATTTGTGCAGAAAATGGGAGTTATGCAATTTTTGTTGGCATAAACAATGCAGCAAATGCTGAGAAATAGCCTTGTGCATTCATGAATGGGGTCCTTTCTCTGCTCTGCCTCTTTTCCTTGCTCTTTCTTAGTTGGGGCACAAGAAGAAAAGGAGGGTGTCATTGCCTCTGAGCTGTAGTTTTCAAACCCAGAGTGAATAACAACAACAGACAGCTCATTCCTGCCTTCTGATTAAGGAGCAGCGGTGTTCTGATGGGCATTTGCTGGGATTGCAGCCAATTAAATGTTTATATGTGTATTTGATTGGTCTGCATTTGCAAAACGGCTATTCCAGTGTTATTACTGAGCACATTAAACCATACCACCTCATCCAGTTTACCATAATAGAATAGAAGCAATAAAATACTCTTTCAAATTAAAATACAAATGGGGATGCAGTGTTTGAAAGGTAACTTTTTGGAAGAGTGGATGTCCCACCTACTCAACTGCCTGAAAATAAAGAGCTATTAATTGAGTCTTTAATCATTTCCTTCAGTATTTTTGTTTGTTTGTTGTGTTTTTGGGGAGAGAGGAGTTTACACAAAGGGGTACTGACAAGGTTGCTAAGGGCAGCGCACATGACATAATATATTTGGAATTTCAGAAAGCCTTTTGTTACATTCCTCATGACATGTTCCTACTTAAACTCAAAGCAGCAGCAAGAATTCAGGGCAGGACATGGGAATAACTAGAGAACAGGTTAAAAAACAGGAAACAGTAACTAGTTCTTGTGAAAAATATAACTATGTCTGACAAAAGGAAATATTATTTGAGGCCTACAGGGTTAGTGCTTACAAGGCTAGCTCTGTGTGTGTGTGTGTTTTAACTTATAAAAAATGATCTACACAAACAAGGAACAACTGTAGCCTACTTACATTTTCTGATGACAAAAAATGAAAGACGCCGAATAAATGCAGTCAGCAAAACATAAAAGGGATTTAGATTTGATTTTTAAACGGGCTGTCACAGAGCGAATTAAGTGTAATATTGACAAATATAAAACTATAAAAGTTTAGCATTCTAAAACCTAGTGAACTCCAGCACAAAGCAAATGGAATTAAATTATACTAAGGCAAGTTTGAATGAATAACTAAATAAATAAATTAATTAAATTAAATAACACAACTGCCCTGACATACTATTGAGCAATTTTAATGGCTGAATGAACAAAGCAATTCTGCATGCTCCAAAACAATTTGATACCCATAACCTGGGAACATATCCTTACTCACTCTACTTCTTGCAATAATAATAGATAATAATTAATAATAAAAATAAGTAATAAATAATAATATTTTGCATTTCTATAGCACCTTTTTATCCAGCAAACGATGACTACCCTGGTAGATAGTTATTATTCCCATTGCCTATATGGGCAAAAAGGGTCTCAAAGGGCTAGATATCCCATTAAAGAAACTTCACACTTCCCCAATTCTGTCCCTGGTTTCCAGCATAAACTATGGCAGCCTCAGTTCTGCTAGTGTAGAATAGCTTTTTCCTTTCTGTTTAGCCAGCACTTAACAGAGGAGCTGTAACACAAAGCAGAAACAGGACTGGAAACATTGAGTGATTTATCACCCAAAACAACTTGTATGAGTCCCTCAATGTCCATTGGCAGCAGTCTGTAACTACAGTTGTTACCATGGCTGACAAACTCACTTCAAATAACTCACTGATGTCATAATATTTATACAAACAGTATCGTGTAAAGTATCGTATGAAAATTGGTGGCACTCTGATCATCAATATTCTTGTGTCATGTCTGTAGGTGTGCTGGAAATATGTTACAAAAATATATTTAGTCCAAGCAATCCAAAAGTACAGTTGCTAAACGTGTTTGTCCTAGGCAAATAAATATATATTGCCTGGTCTGCTGGGGTCAAACTTTGTAATCCACAGACAATGGGCAATAAATTTGCACATAATGTAAACAGTAATCCAGGTAACAGGAAGATGACCCCAGTTTGCTGGAAAACCAACAGGACCAGAGTGTGAACTCCAGGGGGTCTTCCTAGGTCTGGTGGCAAAGACAATGGAATTAGGGAATACGAGGAGAAGCAAAAAGGGATCAATCATGTAAGAGACAAAGAGGATGGCACTTTCTGATTCTGTAAGGTCTCCCCAGCCATGTGGGTTGAGGATGCTGACTGTAAGGGCAGGTCTACACTTATTCCTGGTCCGGCCGTAAGCAATCGATCTTATGGGATCGATCCCGGAAGTGCTCGCGGTCGACGCCGGTACTCCAGCTCGGCGAGAGGAGTACGCGGCATTGACGGGGGAGCCTGCCTGCCGCGTCTGGACCCACGGTAAGTTCGAACTAAGGTACTTCGAATTCAGCTACGTTATTAACGTAGCTGAATTTGCGTACCTTAGTTCGAAGTGGGGGGTTAGTGTGGACCAGGCCTAAGAAGTTACCTGAAACCAGGATTGTGATCTGTTAAGCTTTAGACACTAGAAAACATGTTTTACTTTTGTTGTAATCAATTTCTGTCTCTATTATCCTTGCTTACTTTTACATAAATGTCTGCTCTTTATTAATAAATATACTTTTGGGTTTACCATAAAATCATCTCAGTGCTGTACAGTAAAGTAAAATGTAGGTTCTCAGCTAAATTAACAGGCTGATGTGTGCACTATCTCTTTGGAGGCAGCCAACATGGTAATTTCTCTGAGTGTCCAGTGATAGAGGATAGATACCACAGATAAACACTCTTCCAGGGAGTTCTGGAACTGGAATTCACTGAATGTTACCTGCGTGGCAAGGTTGAGATTGGCAGAGTCTCGGGGAGTTGGCGGCTGAGGCAGTCAGACAGGGGTGGCAGGTTGCTGACTCACAATTTAAGCTCAAGCAAAACTTTCTCTTGCTCAGGCAGAGGGTTAACACGGTGATTTATGGTTCTGAATGCTCAGACAAATCTTAATGCATATATCCTGGTCCCACCCCTTTTTACCAATTGGTCCTAACCCACTGATAGTTCCTTGCTTCTTCTGGAGTGATCTTCCCAGGTTTGGAAGATGGCATTTCTGTGGCCAGATTCTGTCAGTGACACAACACAATGCAACTGCACCACAGCAGAGTGCCATAAAATTAAAATCTACCATTTTTATTTTGACACTGCATGAAATAAATCACCATCACTTGGGAGTTTGTGTATTTGTTTCTCTTTCTTCATGCTGTATTGTTCAGCCAGATATTCTGAAAGCCAGGATAAACAGAAATCCTTTTCGTGACCACCACCAACAGGTTTCCTTATATTTCTAGATTTTTTTGGCTCAATGCAAAATCTCCCTCACTTTTGTTTTAAGTGAAAACAGCTGAACCGAAATGTAAGAGTCATTCTGGGGAAGCCTATATTACCATAGGAAAAGGAAAGTGTACCTTTGATTTCCAGCTCCCTTCTTCATTATGCATCATAAATTCCCTTTCATGCAAAGCAAAACAAACACACACATACCCCATCACTTTTGATGGATAATATTTTATTTTTATTATTTTACTTTAATAACTTATAATTACTCATGAATCATGTATTTCTTCCTTACAAAACGAGCAAGATCACCCGGAAATGCTTAGGGTCCCTAAAGCATTTTAAAGACTTAGGCTCTACAGCACGTACCCTCTTTCCCTCCGAATGGACATGACACCAGAAGGTACAAAAGAGCTGGACAATGTTATAAATCACCCATCTTCCCAAAATGTGACCTCACTCCCCCATCCAAGCAACACCTTTAAAGAATAGTAATAGCAGGTGGGCCTCCCCAGGACCTCCCTACAATTATTATCCTTATAGCTTTAGCTCCTATTAACCTAAAGAAAAGAGGAACTAGTGAGAAGGGAAGTGGGGGGAAAATGCCACTCACATATGTCTGGGTAAGGTTTTAATGGAAAGCCCATCACCACATGCTAAGTAGTGGCCTAGATCTCACACTACTTGCTGCTTAGGACCATAGATGTTCTTTGTCTCTTTATCCTTCCCCAACCCAGTGCCACAAAGCGTGCAACATACATGCCTCTCTCTAGAATCTGGAAAAACTGCCAGTCTATGACCATCAAGACTACACTAGTGTTTCTCAACCTTTCTGATACTTTTTTATACTGACTTACTGCCTTCCTAAACTGTGTCATGGAGAACTCAGGGACTGGCACGGTCCATGGACCAATTTTTGAGAAACACTGCTTAGATGATCCCTTTGATGTCATACCCCAGTAATAATAAGCAGGAGTAGTTGCAGGATATAGTAACCTCACCAGGAAATCCTGAACTTGGCACATCATAACCATTTACACCAATCTCCAAGAAAAGTTTTCTAAATACTAATGCTCATCACAAGATCAAGGGTGAACAAAAACATAATCATCCACAACCAGATTCCTCACTGGGAGTCTAATCATCCTTATGACTTGGTTTATTGACATTGTGAAGTCAGTGCTGGCTTAGCTCATTTCCATAGTCTACTTTGTACCTCATACATCCAGTGAGCAGAAATCAGATGCAAGAGACCTGCCCTCCAAAAGACAACTGCTTTCATATATGCCCACTTAATCTGCAATGTTTCACAAGTCTAACATTGGCATTCTATTGATCAATAGATCTGGCAATCACAAGGCTTCTGGAATAGTCTCATACGATGATAGATTTCTCAAGACTATAGATCTAAATGAGAGAAATGTGGGTTGCCGGCAATGAAGGGAATAGCAAATCTCCTATATTCAGGGAAAAGCAATGGGGCTTGAAGGCATATTTAGCTTTTTGCCATTTGCTAAAGGCTAACAAACACACTGCTTTGGCTTATATTGGGAATCTGCTAAAAAGATGTTTTTGCTATCTTTTTGGAAATCTGTAAAAAAACCAAAGTTTACTTGTTTTTGCTCTAAATGCAAAACTTTTCCTTCAGCTCTCCTTTTAATTGCAGCTTTCTCTAAAGGCAGCTGAGAGACAGAGAGAAGGAAATGAAGTGAGAATTGATTCCCCACATGTCACTTTGATATGCTTTCATTTTTCAAAAAGTACCAAAGGTAGTGAGAGTGGATTGACTTGTAAAATATTTACAAAGCCAGCTTTATTGCCACAAATACATTAATTAAATTTATATTCTGACTTATTTGCAGAAAGGTTTTTGAACATTTAATTATTTTCTCCATTGAGGAAAAAAAACCCTCTGGGTTTCTATTAAACTCACTCAACTATGTTTAATATATGTCTAGAAGGACCTTTCTAGCTCATTTTCCCCAAATATCGGGGTTAATAATGATAATATGAATAATAATTAGTAATGATAATACTAATTTTTAAGGTTTTTAAGGCCTGGCTTGACAAAGCCCTGGCTGGGATGATTTAGTTGGGGTTGGTCCTGCTTTGAGCAGGGGGTTGGACTAGATGACCTCCTGAGGTTTCTTCCAACCCTAACTTTCTATGATTCTTTGATTCTATAATTGTTAGAGTGATTTTTGAAAGTGAAAAATGACAAAATAGAAGAAATTTCTAGGGCTAGCTCCCCATTGCCGGGCCCATCCAGTGTAAACTAGACAATCTGACCAATTGATATAAAACAGCAGCTTAAACAACAGACGTGTTAATTCAGACATCCTCCAGTGTAAGCTTCAAAGAGCAGGTACTGAATGTAGCCAGAACCAACACAAGTAAGGGCTTAAAAAAAAAAAACCCCAAAAACAGTGCCAACTAAAAGCCAATGCAACACTCTGTAGTCAACCATTGTAAAGAATCAGAGTCATATAATCTGAACATGATGGCTCAAACCAGTGAGCAGTCAAGACACCATATTCAGAACAATCTGCTAGTGACAGGGCAGCCCTACTGACAGTCCTGAAAAGAGGACATTACAACAGTTAAGCCTTCTGGTCAAAAGGGCATGTGTTATTATTGCAAAGTTGTCAACAGAGAGCTCAATTTGCTTCAACTTCCAAAATATCATTTATTTTCCTCCCAAAGCCAGAGACAGCCCAGCGTGTCTTTTCTCTGCAATTACAAGAATTGTTTGTATTCTTTCAAGTTGCATCCTATAGAAATCCATTTTCAGTAACTCTGAGGGCATGGGCCAGCTCTCACTGAAGTCAGTGACAAAACTCCCATTGACTTCAACAGAAGGAGGATTGGGTCATTAGTGTACTGCTCAGCTGGCATACATCTTCCTATCTTCCCCTTCAGCTTACACATACATTCTGACTCGCTCTCTTTTTCCAGCATGCTACAAATCCCATGTGCATCGTATCCTTATAGAAATGAACTCAGTTGTGGAATCTCCATTATAATTGGCATAGCAGTGTCCTCACAAGGGAGGGCTGAAATTGATACTGTTTGATAGTTTCTACTATTTTACTAAGTCTTCTCTAGAGTTACTAATGGAGCTGCTCACCATGCTTGTGCCTCTCTCTGTGTGTCTGAGCTACAGAGGTTAAGATTCTGATATAGCTCGCAGGTGGGAGCCTTATAAAAGTCTTTCAGCTCTGTAGTTCCTGGACTCAATTCTAAGTGATGACTAAGATGATGGTTAATATACTAAGACTGGGGGAAACTTGCAGGAAATCTAAAAGTCTCTTCATTGGATCAGAACAAACTTGCTTATGCACTTTATACAGGAGATCCGTATATGTGATTTCTTGGCTTTGAATTGAGTTATTTTAGTTCAGGAGTCGGCAACCTCTGGCACGCGGCTCGCCAGGGTAAGCACCCTGGCAGGCTGGGCCAGTTTGTTTACCTGCCGCATCGGCAGGTTCGGCCAATCGCGGCTCCCACTGGCCACGGTTCGCCGTCCCAGGCCAATGAGGGCTGCAGGAAGCGGCACAGGCGAGGGATGTGCTGGCCGCGGCTCCCTGCCACTCCCATTGGATGTGCCCGACGTGGCAGGTAAACAAATTGGCCCGGCCCACCAGGGTGCTTACCCTGGCAAGCCACGTGCCAGAGGTTGCCAACCCCTGTTTTAGTTTATCCTTTACTATGCAACAGGTAACAGCACTAGGACTGTGAGTAGAAAAGCATAGAAATCACGATAAAAGTTTAAATAACGATACAACTTTTTTTCTTCGGGGAAGAAAGAAGACTTTGTATTATAAATTAAATATAATGGACAAAACCCTGGGAGATGAGGAGGCCAAGAAACTCTCAGAGAAGTCAATGAGAATTGCAGATATGTCTTAGGATTTGGCTTGCTCACCAATATTATTATTATTTTCCCAACTGATGTGTATGAGAAAAAAAAATTCCCTTTGCCAAAGGTGCCGTTAGTTAAAAAGTATTGCTTGGGTACAGAGTGCAACTAAAGGAGTGCAAAAGAAGAGAAAAAAATGCAAACCAGTAAAAGGTAACTCCTTCCTCCCTAGAGGTAAAAAAAGAGAGCTTACTTCCTATCTTTTAGTCTGGTGTGATTTCTTAGACAGATGGATGTCTCTGGCTCCATCTAATATTACAGTAAATAATACAACAACAATGTGCACGGCAGGTAGGAAGAGGTTTTTCATTTCATATATCATTCATGAATGGATGCAGTAACTCCACAAAGTCAGTAGGTTTTAAAAACTTAATGAGAGATGAAAACATTGTTTGTTTGTGGGTGTGTTTGTGTGTGCGAATGTTCTGTAGTGTTTGGCATTAGGAAGTGACACATGGAATAGCTGGACACATTAAGCACTGGAGCTTTTTTCATTAGTGTAATGAAATGGCAACAATGTAGTTTACAGTAGTTTTCCCTCAGTAAATAATAAAGAAAGGGATATTTATTTGTTTTTTGAAAGTACAAAACCAGTGTCTAGATCAGGGGTCGGCAACCTCTGGCACGCGGCTCGCCAGGGTAAGCACCCTGGCAGGCTGGGCCAGTTTGTTTACCTGCCGCGTCCGCAGATTCAGCTGATCGCGGCTCCCACTGGTCACGGTTCGCCGCTCCAGGCCAATGAGGGCAGCGGGAAGCCGCGGCCAGCACATCCCTCGGCCCGCGCCGCTTCCCGCAGCCCCCAGTGGCCTGGAGCGGCGAACCGCGGCCAGTGGGAGCCGCGATCAGCTGAACCTGTGGATGTGGCAGGTAAACAACAGTTAGCTTTATACATGTGAGTATTCCCTTCTGATGTCTACACATAATGCATAAAGTTAAGTGTGTGGGTAAATTTTGCAGGACTGGGGCCCTGATCCATGCCTCATGGATCTTTCAGTGTTAGGGCTCCTGCACATTAGGGGCTCTACAATGTTACAGCTATGCCACTGTAGCTCTCTAGTATAGACCAGGAGTGCCGGAATCTCTCAAGATGTGGGGAGACCACCAGTGCCTGAGCGGTGGCCTGGCCCCAACCCTTCCCCTTGAGGTTCCAGCCCCATCCCACCACTTCCCCCAAGGCCCCGCCCTGATCTGCCTCTTCCCCCAAGGCCTTGCACCTTTTCCACCTCTCCCCTGAGACCCCGCCCACCACTCACTCCTCTTTGACCCCTCCTTCCCGTTGCTTGACTTTAAAGCAGGAAATTAAAAGTGATGGGGCCATGGACCTCTGGCTCTCCCTGTTCCTGTGCCCTTGGTATAGATGCTTCCTACAATGATGGAAGGGTTTTTTTTCACCTCCCTAAGCAGGAATAACTAAGTCAGTGTAAGTATTCTTCCATCGACCTAGCTTCATCTACCTCAGTATAGCTTTGGCATGGAGGGGTGTGAATTCTTCCTATCCCTGAGTGACATAGTTATATCAATCTAAATGTTAAGTGTGGAACAAGCCTAAGGCCCCGTTCTTACAAAGACTTCCATGTATTAACTCATGCCTGCTAATCAGTTCATCTATTGTCCTTAAAGGATTTCTCACAGTGTGTAAATTTAATCAAGTGCTTCAGTCTTTCCAGAATCAGACCTTAAGGCCTGGTCTACACCTAAAACGTAGGTCATCCTAACTACATAGCTCAAGTGTTTGAAAAAGTCACACCCCTTTCACTGATGTAGTTGCCACCTCTCAAGGGGATGGATTTATGACAGTGACAGAAAACCCCCTTGTGTCACTTTAGCAAGTATCTACATTACAGCATTACAGTAAGAAGCATAGCTGTGCCATTATAGGATTGGTAGTGTAAACATATCCAAAGGCCCCAATCTGGCAATGACCGTCACTAGGGATCCCTCTTTATTTCAGTGTGAGGTTTCTGCTCACAGAAAGCTCATTTCAAGGTTAAGCACTGAAGGACAAACTCTTTCCTGTCTTGCCCAGGCATTTTATTTCTTTATGTGCCTGATCAAAAGCCCACTGAAATCAATTGAAAGACTCCCATTGACTTCAATGGGCCTCGGATCATGCTATATCTATATTTCTAATGGTTAAGTAAATAAATAGTAACATTCTGCCTCTTGTTCGGTATTCATAAGAAACACATACAACGGTGGGATATTGGGTATTTTTTTAAGGACTAAAAATTCAGTGTTAAGCTTCTGAAGAATTTTATAAACAGTTAGAAAAAATTCCTTGACAGTATCCAACCTAGGTATCTTTGGGTACTGAAGAGAGATCTGTTTAAAAAAAGAAACAAACAACCTCACTGCCAGTAAACTGTAGAAAAGACAAACCTCTGCTATTGGTTTCACTTCAAATGTTTTGCTGGTTACTCTATAAATGCAAGGCAGTTTTCTGAGCTGGAAATTTGCCACTTCATACACAAAAAGCTATATTGCTGTGAAATGGCAAAATTTCATAATAAATCAAATTCACAAGTACTTGCAAAGCAGAAATTTGTGGTTTTTCACAGCAAAAGCACTGAACTGATGTGATATCAAGACAAGGTATCTACACTTCAGCAAAGAAATAAACTAAAATTACATTGCTGCTGCTACAAGCACGTATAAAATAGTTTATATTTTTCACACATGTTCCCTGGGTGAAGTTATAAAGGGCAACAACTGAAGGAGATCTTGCATATATAATGAGTAGTTAGAAAACCAGGAATGAGAGTTACCTAATTTCTTCTTCAGGAATTCTGGACATAGCTACTCTGAGGGAGTTCCAGTCTTAACAAACTTTCCAATTGTATTTAGTTCTTCAACCAAAAATGTCTTTGATGAAACAACCCTCCTAATTCATGTTGCCACAACTTTTGCTACTACTAGTGCTTTCGCAATGAATCACCCATTCACCAGCAGTTCCAGCACACACCTTTACTCAGTAGGAAATTTGCTGTGGACTTCAATGGGATCATGATGAGATCTCAAAAGTACACCTCCTTCTGAAAGTCAGCGAGGACTGTCAGCTTGAGAAAACCAGTCATTTATACTTAGGGTGACCAGATGTCCCGATTTTATAGGGATAGTCCCGAATTTTGGGTCTTTTTCTTATATAGGCTCCTATTACCCCCTCACCCCCCGTCCCGATTTTTCACATTTGCTGTCTGGTCACCCTATTTATACCGAATCACAGAATGAAAGATCATAGAAGTTAAAGATACTACAGGCCTATTACATCATCAAGTCCACCTTTCTGCCAATGAAGTATTTTCTCCGGCAGTTTATTTTTTAGTATTTTCTTCAGTTTTAATTTAAAAGACCACCCTCTGCCCAGGGTGCCATGTTACTGTTTCCTACATTCCTCACTCCATTTGGATCACTCTGTTTTGTTTGTTTGGAATCCCCATGCACATTAACTTTGTTTTATTCAAATTGAAACAGATTTTTCTGCCCAAGTTTCAAAACTTTTGTGCCCTTGTATTATTTCTTGCCCTTCTTGGTGTTTCACAACTCCACCCAGTTTAGTATCACCTGTGATTTCCCTGAATGTGCAGTTTATTCCCTTTTCCAGATTACTAATGAAGCTATTAAACAAAGCAGTGAATAGTAATATGGTCCTAAAACCAGCCCCTTGCAATACCTTATCTGAAAATTTTCCACCTCGCCCCTGAGAAAAGAAACCCAAACTCCTCACATCCATTGCCATTGATCACTTTAGTTTATGGTATTTTGCCCAATTTTCAATGCCCATGACAACATTCATACTCAAATCAGTTGTTTTCAAGTACAATTTCATGAGGCATAGGATCATATGTTTCACTAGAGCCCAAATATATTTAATCTACTTCATTCTTTAGTAATATAGTGGCTTACTGTATTTATTCATGTCTCTATACAGTGGCTTGCCCCAATGACTGCATATTCTATTATTTTCTTATTGCTAAAATAGCTCTCTCTTTAGCTCAAGTGGAAGAAGTTTGTGGCTTTGTGCTGAAAGTTGCAGCTTCAGTCTCCCTCATGATGATTTGTCACATGTGAATATCTAGAGATCATTACATCCTCGTTCATTAAGGCCCCAATCCTACAAACCAACACTATATATATGCTAATTATTTGATTTAAGCAGAGAGATGAGGTTATTCACAGAAAGTATGTACATACCACTTTCCTCTTATCTCTCTACTTGCTCCCTGCCTTTACATCTATTGTGCACTGTGAAGAGGATCAAAAAGGCATAAAAAGTGCTAAGTAATTAAAAAAGTGGTACAGCCTGCACAAAATCCATTCCACTGCTATGCTGCCTCTCAGAAATGAGGTCTGCTCAGTACTGTGTAGAGAAGATGCTTGTGCAAAAGAGTCCAGCTCTGAAAAAAGAGGGTAGGCTACAGCAAAAAGGGGAAAAGAACACAACTGCCAGCTCTATGCCACATATTCCTCCCAAGTGCCTGCAGAGAGCAATAGAGGAAGAGGAGTGTATGTTAAAGCAGCAGCAGGCAGCTGCAAAGTACATTGCATGAATGAAAAGCACAAAGCCCCTGAAACAAGTTAATTGACAAGGCAAAATTAAGTGCAATGTCAAGCACTCATTTTCAGGTAATAAATATAGGTACCACACACATAATTGGCATTTTTTTTTTAGTCCCCTTAGGTATACAGGCAGTTTGGATAATTCAGTATCAATCTAGCTTTAATCATAATACACACAAAAGTATATTTAAATTATGGGTATGGTACAAACTGACAAAAGGCAAGGCAATTCAAAGTTATGATGGACACTGCCTTTTACTTTCCCTATTGTGCACAGTTGCAGGTATTGCAGAACAAATCACTCACTGACCTGAGAGACCCCCTACAGTGGCTGCGTACAATGGGACAAGTAAAGTCTAAAGTATTAGCCTTCACAGTGATTTTTGCTTTGATTGTGTCAGTTTCTGTCATAATTTGGCTTTTAGCATGTTAATTTCCTTTACTTAAGAATTGCTCCCCATGGAAGTAGTAGCCTGCCAGGGGAATATGCAATCTGTGCCATCTTAAAATATGGACTGTGTAATTACATATCGAGGTGCCACTTCAGTAGCAATTATTTTTTTACATTTCAATGACTATTCCACTTGATACCATTTTCTGCCACTACCTTCTCACCAGGATAACAGCTTTATAAAGAAATCACTGATGAGGTTTTCCATATGCTTGAAGTTACCCACTTAGTAATCATACAGTATTGCTTGTCATGATCAATGATGTTTTCCAGAGTATAAGTTAATTTTCTGAAATAAATGTCCGGTTTCATTGATGTGATTGGCTGTTGACACTGATTGACAGACAAAAGTGAGTGTTTCTGGCAGAATCGAAATGTAAGACTTATTGAAGAAAGTGGGCAATAAAAAGCCATGTTTCTTCTTTAAATTTTAATAAATACAAAAAAGAAGTTTCCAAAAAAATCACCTTATTTAGCTACTCAGAAGGTTCTTCAGGGAGTCAAAATGGAAAGAGCACATTCACCAAGCTTGCTCACAAGAGGACGGGAAAAGGGAAACAATTTGTGATTTTTAAATATAAAAATGAGAAGTTACATGTTTCTTTATCCATTTTGTTTTGGAAGTAGCTGCAGTCTATGGGTAGAGCCCTGCAAATCCAATGATATTCACGTATCATTTTTGTGGCTCGCAGATTGGATGTGGATGCAATTTTTGTATCTGGGGCCCTGCAAATTTGCAGATATCCATGGATCACTTTTATGGATGGCGGATCGGATGCGGATTCAAATTTTGTATCCACACAGGGCTCTCTCTATGGGCTTTCCATATGCCGAGTGTGCAATATATATGAACATTAGAAAGAAGGAGGTAAGAGAATACATTAAGGGTTGTCAGTTAGTTGTGGTACTAGAAGTTTAGGTAAGAGATTCACAGAGACAGGATGTTGTTCTCAGGAGGATCAGCGAGTCTAAGTGGACCTTACATGACACATGGTTACTGTTAGACTCAGCAGGAGTGATAGCAGAGAGGGGGAGGACTAGTTGTGTGCACAGCTTGTAGAGCTTGGGGCAGAGCATCCTTTGTTTATTTGTCTGTCTGGATTTTTCCACAAGATGTTGATAGCTAGACTGAGGGAAAAACTGGAGAACTGCATGGAATTCATCATGAATATCTCAATCCCAAAGGTCTCAGTTTCACCATTAATTAGTAAAATTAAAGCCAGGATATTAAAAATATTAAGAGTAAAGATAGTTGGGATTTTTTTCAATGTAAAATGCCAATTAGTTGACACCAAAGATTTCATCCAGAAAGTTTCTCAGGTCCAGGATGGAACTGAGAAAGAGAGAGGGACCTGTCCCAGAATAGCCACTCCCCAGGATATAGATCAGGGATTGGCAACCTTCAGCCTGCGGCCCGCCAGGATAAGCCCTCTGGTAGGCTGGGCTAGTTTGTTTACCTGTCGTATCCGCAGGTTCGGCCGATCGCAGCTCCCACTGGCCGCGGTTCGCCGCTCCAGGCCAATGGGGGCTGCGGGAAGTGGCGGCCAGCACATCCCTCGGCCCGCGCCGCTTCCCGCAGCCCCCACTGGCCTGGAATGGCGAACCGCGGCCAGTGGGAGCCACAAGCAGCTGAACTTGCGGACGCGGCAGGTAAACAAACCAGCCCAACCTGCCACGGGGCTTACCCTGGTGAGCCGCATGCCAAAGGTTGCGATCCCTGATATAGATTATAGCATATAAATCCCCACTCTCACTCAGGCAGAGTAGGGAGTTGAACATAGATCTCCCACATGCTAAATGAGCACCCTAACTTCCTGGCAATTTTAGGATGAGTTTTAGTTGTGTTTTTTTCACATTTTTGTTCCACATCAGAATGAAAATTGATTCTGAAACATTGACATTTTTCATGAAATGAAATTATTGTTTTCCTACCACCCCTAATTAACAGCAGTCCTTTGTGAGAGCCTAAAAGAAAGGATACCTTTCCAGGAATGAAGTGAGATAACCTCATAGTTTACAAGATGTTTCTTTCTCTGTAGGTCCCCCATATACTGACTTTCCCTTGCTAATGCTGAAATAAACTTCCACTGAGTTAACTAAATCCAATCTTATTCAATGTTTAAGAGGTAATAACAATAATATTTGGAGGGTCCTCTCTGGTCCTCCCCAAACCAATCTCTTTTCTTCTCTTTCAGTCACAAGATCCTGTCCATACTAGAAGTACCCTGACCATGTCAATCAACCTACCTGTTTCCTATCTATCATCCAGTCCCTACCATTTCCACTTGCTTTGATTTCCTCACCTGAAACAAAAGTATCCCAGGTCACAGGTTTCAGTGGTAGCTGTGTTAGTCTGTATCAGCCAAAAAAACCCAAAAACCGAGGAGTCCTTGTGGCACCTTAGAGACTAACAAATTTATTTGGGCATAAGCTTTTGTGAGCTAGAACCCACTTCATCAGATGTATGAAGTAAAAAATACAGGAGCAGGTATAAATACATGAAAGGATGGGGGTGCTTTACCAAGTGTTAGGTCAGTCTAACGAGATAAATCAATCTTCCTACATGAATGAATACTTGCATCCCTGTTCTCTGTGGTACTGATTTCTATTTGTACTGCCTTATTAGACACAATGGGCCAAATCACAGACTGGTATAGGCAATTATAACTTTCAGTCATTTCAATGGGAATTGTGCCTGCTTACTGTAGGATTAAAATTGGTTCATAAACTGTAGACCTGACATTACAGTAGTAGAAAGGCTGGTTTACTTGAGGTAGGGTTTACTAGGGCCAATGTTCAGATATTATTCTGGAATCATTGTTTTATTAAGGTGTCAGTTCTGGGAATAGAGGGATGGTAACCTCTAGTGATTAAAGGGCAGGGTACTAGGAAGATCCTAAATTCGAATCCAAGATCAGTCTCTGGCGCAGTGCCCGTGTCTTCTCTGGAGACTTTTAACCTCTTTGTCAAATTCAGCTGGTCCTTATTGAAAACCCCCTCCTGAATTAGTACTGAATATTTGTGAATAAATAAATTCCAAAAAAGAAAATGAACTTGTTGCAGCTGAGTGGATATCACTGGGAGCTGAGGGATGAGAAAATTTATAGTAGGCACTATGAGTAGTGTGGAGAATTTTATAACCCTTTCTCTCCATTTATAGACATTCAATTCTTATTTATAAATCTGTCATTTTAAAAAAAATATTTCTGAAAAAGAGAAAACGTTCTTCTACACAAGAGGAGTAGAGTTGCCAACTTTGGTTGGATGAATTCCCAGAGATTCATCACATGACATAATAATTAAAGATTAATCTTTAATTCCTGGAGACTCCAGGAGAATCCTGGAGGGTTGGCAACCATAAAGAGGATATTTTCAAACCTTATCTAAATCAGGCACATATTCCAGGGCTGCAAAATCTGGAGTTTGGTTTTCAATGCCATCTCCCCTACAAAGGTCTGAGGCAGGGCTGGGCGTAGGGTCCTATTGTTGGGGTGGAGGAATGGGTATTTTAGGGCCCCTGCATTAAAAAACACACATGTACAAACAACTTTCCAAGAGTCCAGGGACTAGTTAGACCTCTGAAAAATCTTGGATTTTAAGAGGTTAAAAAAGTAAAATTTGGCTACACTATCAGTATTTTGCCAGTCAGTTCCACTGCTTAACATCAGATAACCTTGTGCATATTTGGCCTTTCTGACAATAATTTGGGATCCCCTGAAGATCATTTTGTGGGGCAATTATTCCCTTTGTCATCCCAGCAGTGCCAGTCCTGGTTTGAGGGGGTTTAAATTGGCAGTTCTGGTTCAACCCAGTATGCAGCCTCATGCAAAGCCCATTGAACTCAGTGAATGTCTTTTCATGAACTGCAATGGACTTTTGATGGGTCTGATAGAGATGCCCTAGTTGTGATATTTTGCTCTCATTTAGTGTCTGCATTTCAGATCTCCGATTCTCACCCCAAGTTTACCAGTGTACTTGGATTCTAGTTCAGGCTCATGTCTCAATGCTTATGTATTTCTTGGAGGCTTTCATAATTCAACATTTTGATTAAATGAATACATTGAAACACTGTTTTATGTACTTTAGACTTTTTAACAGAATTTATTTGTACTAAATCGCTTTTTGGTGGGTAGGCAGAGATAATTTAATCTCACTATTCAGCAAAGCATTTAAGCATGTGCTTACTTTTAAGCATGTGCTTAAATCCCATTGACTTCAATGAAATTTGACAATGTTTTTAAGTTAAGTGCTTTCTTGAGTACTTTTTCAAATAAGGATGGGCTTAAGCACATTCTTAAGTGCTTTGCTAAATCAAGGCCTTATAGATTAACTTTTTGCATTTATTCTGTTGAAGTATTTTCATAACCAGGTAACTATATAAGAATGACTATTTAACCTTGGTTGTCATTGTCATCACTAACAAATGATTAATCTAACTGAAATTATGAAAAGGAAAAAAAAGGAAGCTTTGCATCTATTATCATGCAAAGCGTCTCAACACAAAGCTGAACTATAAAAGATTATATAAGGTAAATGGTGCTTTAACATTAAATTTGTCTGTTTATAACATTTAGAAAACAGTATTGTTTTCTTCTGAATTCAGCAATGCATCTTGAGAACCAATAAATATTAAATAAGTCACTTCTGCAATTTTTTCTCTTCTTTGCATCAGTTGCTTCAGTAACACTATTCATTGTGTCCTTCTGTCTATACTGTGTATCTTTAATAATCCTCTCTTTTTCTTGCCCAAACACATTCTTTGTAATGCAAATGGACCCCGTATAAAATTAACCTCTGTGTATGTGCACTGCTACTTAATGTTCTCAAAGTCATTTTGTCATTTCTCATATTGTCAGTAATAGACAGATTCAACCATGTGAATACACCCCATCATATTTTCTTTGTAGCCAGGTTTAAAAAAATATGCATTGGCTATTTAAGAATATCTCTTCCAGTGTGCCTGGTTGGCTGAGGAACAACAGACCATGGATCCTTTCCATATAGGATAAGAAAGAAAGTTAAAATAATGTTAGGGGCTATGTTTTGCAGAAAGTTCCACACCATGGATTTCACTATTTTTAATGCAGTACTGGAAAGGAAAAGACCTATTAGCGCATCTTCTCCATCTCCCTCCCAGTGCAGTATTACTCCCAAGTGATTTGTTCAGTCTAGTTTTAAATGACTTAAGCAATGGGGCTTCCACCTCTTCCCATTCGAGGCTACTCCATAATTCAACACTAAAGAACGGTTTCATAATATGCAAAATTTTATTTTTTGTCAATTTTATCCTATTACTATATTGCTCTGCCCTATCCAAATAATTCTCATTTCTCTGTGTTTTTTCCTTCAAATATTTTGCACATGGTTATCATATCTCCAGTGAGTTATTTTACCAAACTCTTTACTTGTGATTCTTTTAATATTTTTTCAGATATCAGTCTCTCCAGAACCAAGATTATCAGTTCTGTGGTTTAAGACAAGCTGTCTATTCAGCTAATAATTGAACTAAATTATTTGTTAACATATTAGTTGAGAAACTCATATGGATTTGTTGGCCAGAGTACTGGACAGAGATGCAGGGTCCATTCATGAGTCTGCATCTGGATTACCGAATGACCCGAGGCAAGTCACTTCCCCTCTCTGTGCTTCATTTTCCTCATATGTAAAATAAGGATACTGATCTCCTTTGTAAAGCACTTTGAGATGTACTGATGAAAAGTGTTACATGGGAGCTAGGTATTATTATTTTGTTGGCATTTATTTCCTATTCTCACTTTCATCTCTATGGTTTGGATTATTTTACTTGCAAGGTCTGGGCCTTTCCAATGTTCACCCGTGTTAGCAACTCCTGGCTGCTGCTTTTGTTCCTTATGTGGAAGAAGGGAGGAGAAACCGCTGGGTCCGGTGACTTAGATGGGTTCCTTTGGATCTAGTGAGAGGGATGGAGGAAGAGGCCATGAAAAGGCTGAAAGGCCATGTCTTACCTCGTGCATCCTGGGCTTCCATCATTTAATCACAAATGCCTTGTTACTCTGTAAGCCTTTATAGGACAGTTACTGTCAATTGGTAAAAACATTTAGCTCGTCCAAATCACTACTTAGGTGCAGCTACTCAGTGCTCAATCTACAGAATCTAGTCAATACTTCTGTATCTCCTTAGAAATGATACACTCAGGAACCTACTCATTTACTTTCTCCTTGGTGGCTACTAACAGGTACCTACAGAGGTGAAACCACATTGACAATACAGGGGATCTGCAGCTTCACTGTGGAATGGCAATAATAGAATATTTTAATTGTAGGTTTGTCGGGTAATATGGTCTTGGCAACCCCCTCACATTTGCTGTTTTTGTGGGATCCTAGCTAACAGAGATTGATAATATTCTGAATGCTTTCTGTATTGTTTTTAATTCTCTGCTCTGTACGTCACTCATTTCCATTCACCCACTCGCAGGGTCTAAGTCCTTCTTATCAGGACTTGCTCGGTTGCTCCCTCAATTCAGTTGGCCCCTTTGGCGTTTATAATTACAACCAGGCCAGCACCAACACTAGGAGTACACTTGTTACCCTCTTCCAGTCCTCTTCGTGATACATATGAACAAAGTCCTTTCCTCACTACATGGCCACTTTGCCTCATGAACTTTCCTCCATTGTTTCTTCTTTTGCTCCTTATTCTTGCCTCTGCCTTCTGATAACTACCCTTTTATAAAACCAAGATCAGAATGGTGTTTAAAGATTACTATGGTATCACATTGTGTTTTATACAGTTTTCTTTTAAATGTCATATTTAAACAACTAATAACATGGGCAATAAAAAGACCCTTGTCTGTATGAAGTGTGGCCTATCTTTCCTCAGGGTATATTTCCCTCATCAGTATGTGTATTGTTGGTTGCATCATTTACTCAACAGTGCTTGTCAATAGAATCGTAGGTGTCATTCTTTTCTGCTGGAATAGGACACATATTTTGCAGTTCTTGTGATAGATAAATGTTCTTTTTTTATAGTAATGCATTGCACTGAATACTGAATATTATGGGTAAAAAAAGCATGTTTATGGATAATTTTAGATTTAAAATTTTGGGTATAAATTTAGAAACTGATGGGTGCTACATAGTGAATGGATGCAATAGCCAGCTATATCTTGAAATAGGTGGTAAATATAAGCTAAGTGACAAATGGAAGGGAGCGTTTGTGGTCTGTACCTGATAAATATCTCTCCACATAATAAATCCTTCATAAAATGTATTTCAAGTGTGCTTATAGTAGTACATAAATAACAATAAAATATGGGCTATGATTGTTAAAATGGGTACTCGGAGATCAAGATTCTATCTGTAAATGTGTAGGTACTTATTCAGCCCTCTTCACTGTAGAATCTGAGCACCACATAATCATTAATGGGTTTTCTCATCACAATACCTTTGGGTGATGTAGGGAGGTATTATTCCCATTTTACAGATGGGAAGCTGGGGCCCAAAGTAGATGCTTACCTAAATTCACAAAGGAAGTTTGTGGCTTAGCCAAAAGCTGAATTTATGTCTTCTGAGTTCCACTCAAGTGCCCTAAGACATAGGTCTTACTTCCAGCCTTTCTCACTTAACGTTCAAAAACATTGGCAGTAGCATCTGGGGAGACTAGCATAGTGTTTATCCAACTCTAGCTGGTATTATATAGTCTCTTAACTGGCTCAGATGGAAAAGATCTAAATGGCCAATTTTTGATGAAGCGGTGTCTGCTTTGTGTGAGAAAACACCTGTGCATTCTTGTCACAAGTCCTAAGGGCTGTGTTCACATACTATAAGACTCTGATGGCTATGTGCACCTTTACAACCCCATACACATTCTTGTTTATTGTCTTTCAATTTAAACTGGCTGAGCACATTCGATGGCTGCTTTTCCTAGGATTCTCAGAAATTAAAAAGTTGACAAAATAATGTATATATTGTTTTGTTCTATCATAGGGCTTAGACACAAAAACAAAAAGACAGTCCCTGACCCCAAAAGCTTATAATCTGAGTTTTGACATGCATATCGATTGTCATCAGGGTTCTGAGTCAGCTACCCAATGAGATGAATGAAGCAGTACATACTTCTCTTAAGTTTTGTCTACTCTAGGAAATGTAGCTGTAGCTGACAATGGATGTCAGCATGATACAGATGAACCAGTGATGAACATGATTTAACTGAAAGCTTAGCCAAAGACAAACCATCTTGAGTGCTGATGCAGGAACCATGACTAAACCCATGGAAATGGGCCCCCGACCCCTATTTGGGATCGCTGGGCCTTACCTGGGGGGAGGGATAGCTCAGTGATTTGAGCATTGGCCTGCTAAACCCAGGGTTGTGAGTTCAATCCTTGAGGGGGCCACTTGGGGATCTGGGTCAAAATCAGTACTTGGTCCTGCTAGTGAAGGCAGGGGGCTGGACTTGATGACCTTTCAAGGTCCCTTCCAGTTCTAGGAGATGGGATATCTCCATTAATTTCAATTTAATTTCAAACCACAATATAAATAATAATAATAATAATGGTTAAAATGTATGCAGTGAATGAGCCAACTGCTCAGTGAATGAATCAGAACTCTGCTGCTTACACTTTGCAAAGCACATGGTGTCCAGCTAGAAAGTCCCAGATTATGAATTTCTATTCTTTTATGAAAGCCTATGAAATTCCATCAAACTATAATCAAACAGGGAGCTTATTCAGAGACAGGCACATTATCCCTACCACCCCTGCAATCTGGTGGTGGGATTTTGAAAAGTGTCTTGTAGGAATCCCACAGAGAATCCTCCAGCATTCATTTGCCTCTCAGATTCTGATCAAATCCCATTGAAGTCAATGGTGATCATTCCATTGATTTCAGTGTGCTTTGGACCTGGCGCTCACTATGCAGTGCGTGTCTTTAGATAGCAACCATGAACTCTCCTTGTTCGGCATCATCAGAATATTCCACAATAGTAAAAGTAACTACACACTTACCAAAGACTCAGAAATCCAACATTTGCATCTGCATGGTGAACACTTGATTCCCAAATGGAGCCATAGGGGTCCTACAGCTGTGCTATTATTTATATTATTTGGGAAGTAGTATGTGATCATCTAATTGAAGTTTGTATAATAATCCATGCACACAAGGGGGTCAGTAAAGTTTGAGTGTGCAATTCCTGAACTTTGAGTGCTTAACTTGGCAACCTTAACTGAGTCTTAAATTATTATTCCAGATCCTCATCTTGCAGCCCAATTATTTTTATGGAATATCTACCTATATTACATACATTAATGATGTTATACAATTATTTTATGTATTTATTTCAGTTTATAAAAATGATTATCCCAGGCTCTAAGTATCCTTAACAATAATTAAAAATCCCAGAAATACAAAAGAAGACAAATCTTGTTCATAAATTCATAGATTAATACTTTTTAGGGCAATAAGGAACCATTATGATCATCTAGACCAGGGATTGGCAACCTTTGGCACGCGTCCGCAGGTTTGGCCGATCGCGGCTCCCACTGACATGGCAGGTAAACAAACTGGCCTGGCCCGCCAGGGTGCTTACCCTGGCAAGCCACATGCCAAAGGCTGCCGATCCCTGATCTAGACTTACCTCTTGCATAACGAGGTTCAGAGACCCTCACCTAATAATTTCTCTATCAGCCCCATGACTTCTGTTTGAGCTATAGCATGTCTTTTTAAAAAATATATCCAGTCTTGATGGAAATACTTCAGGTGATGAACAATCCACCATATCCCAAGGTAAGTTGTTCCAATAGTTAATTACCCTCACTGTTAAAAAATTGCACCTTATATATAGTCTGAATTTGTCTAGCTTTAGCTTCGAACCATTGGATCTTATTATACTTCTCTTTTTGTTTTGTTTTTTTGCTAATGAGTCAACTACTACCCCAAAGCTCTTCCCCATGTAGGTACTTGTAGACCATGATCATGATGTGTGGACACCAAACCTGGAAATAATATTCCAGTAATGGTCTCACTAATGCTGTATTATAGAGATATCACCTCCCTACTCCTCCTTAATATTCCTTTGCTTATATATCCAAGGACTGTGTTTGCCCTCTTAGTCACAGCATCTCCCTGGGATATCATTTTCAGATGGTTATCTACCATGACCCTAAGACATTTTCAGAGTAGCTGGTTTCCAGAATGCACTCCCTTATCTTATAAATAAGACCTATATTCTTTGTTCTGAGATGTATTTTACTGCATTTTTCTGTGTTATAAGGCATGTTATTTAAATAAGCCCATTTTACCAAGGAAAGAGCTATTCTGCACCAGATTAAGACGAGGAAGGCTGCTTCGGGGGCAAGGTAGGCATTGGGCTACTGCCTCCCTGACTGATGGAACACAGATGAGCTCCCAAGAGAAGGGTGAGTTAGTGAGGGACACTACATTTAAGATATTTTATTGTTTTATTTGGTCTGTATTCTCCTGTGCTAAATACACCTCTACCCCGATATAACGCGATCCAATATAACACAAATTCGGATATAACGCGGTAAAGCAGTGCTCCGGGTGGGGCGGGGCTGCACACTCCGGTGGATCAAAGCAAGTTCAATATAACGCGGTTTCACCTATAACGTGGTAAGATTTTTTGGCTCCCTAGGACAGCGTTATATCGAGGTAGAGGTGTATAATTAAGTATAAAGAGTGTAAAGTTGATAGACTAAACAAAGTGTGTGTGTGTGTGTTGACTGCTTTACAACTACTGCTTGTCCATGAGGGAGTTAAACTATAAACCTGAAGCGTCACACCTTTGGGGTGGAGTTCTTGGAGAGGGGTGTGTTTAAGTACAGGGGAGTCTGAAGGGACAGCAGTGTGCCCAGAGAGGGTAGGTGGCTGGACAGTGGGTTCCGACACTCAGAACTAGGGTGCCAGATAGAAGGTCTGCCCCTGAGAGTGTGCCTAGGAATGCTGAGATTGGGGTCCTGGCTGGATTCCATTCAGGGTCCAGGAGCTTGAAATACCTCAGAAATTCAGAGCATAGAGGCTTGTAATCCTCCCACAGCAGTCTGAGTGGATGGCCCAGAAGGGGTATTCACTAGGACCTGTGATGCCTTCATCATCCAAACTTGTGATCTCATAATCCCTTTCATCCACCTATTTTCCTTAAAAAAACATATTGATTGGCATTAATTATGCTGCCATCTGTTAATTATGTATTGATTGCATTACATATCATTCTTCAATGATTTTGCCCAAAATTGCTATCAGGCTAACGATCATATAATTTCATTCTATGTATCCTTTTTAAATAGTGGCACATCATTGGCTTTTTCTCCAATCCTCTGAAACTTCCCTATTGTTCCAATATTTGTTAAAAATCAACAATAATGTTTCAGGTAGCTTCTCAGCCAATTCTTTTAATACTCTTGGGACAAATTTCTGGTTCTATAGATTTACAAATGTTTTACTTTAATAATTGCTATTTAACATTCTCCTACTTACAGATAGAATAGAAAATATTTCCTTATCACTATGAGATGTGAATACATCATCCTGATTCTTTTAATAAAGACTTCTGCCTTTTCTACATCAAGAATAATAATTTTACCATCCTTGTTTAGTATCAGATCTAGAACATTGATGATAGGTTTTTGTTTGTTCCTGATATATTTAAATAATTCCCTCTTATTGTACTTAACCCAAAAGGCCTTAGATTTTTCCCTGGTATCCTTAGCTTCCCTTATAAATTGTCTGCATCTCCTAACTGTCAATTTGTACTTATTGTTACCATCTTCTCCATTTTCCATCTTTATATGTTGGGGTTTATTTTATTTTTTTATTTCTATCTTCATCTCTCCTCTTACCCAGGATATTTTGCAGCTCCCCCCCCCCTTTTCTGTGACTGAGAAATGCATTTTTTGGATAGCTAATAGAGCATTCTTAAAAAATTCCCAATCATTCACATTTTTATGTTTAAATATTTCCTTCCTCAAAATGTTTCTCAAAACTATTTTCAGCTTTGTGTAATTGGCTTTTTTAAAGCATCAGGTATATTATCTTTTACTGGTTGGGACTATAATCTGTTTGTATATGGGAAATTAAATTAAATCAGAATCCCTTCCACCAAGACAACCATCAGTTTTTAGTTCAGTAGGCAATTAATTCTCACTATTAACAAACATTCAAACCAAACAACTACAAAATTATCATTGGTATTACTCCACCATTCTGAGATGCCAGCCCTTGAACATTTTTTCTGCCCCAAAAGTGTAGAAAAAAAGAGTGATATGGAAATAATATTTTACAATATTATTAAAGCAAAAAGATGAAAAAATAGAGAAAAGGATGATGTATTGCAAAAGAGAATTAACAGATGTTGTAATCTGCTTGGAACAGGCCAGAGTTTGCTCAAGCACTTTTTGAATTACCAGCATAAATTGCTTTTATTAAATATCAGTGGCCTCACTATTAGAGAAGACTAAGACAAGTAAAAACCACTCGTGATATAAAAATGTAGGGTACCAAACTGAATCCTATTTGCAGGTGAATTGTCTCAGCCTGCTTGGATTACCTAAATCACTGGGAAATAGGTTTAGAAATGGAAAAAGAAAGCTGAACTTTTGTTGCTGTGATGATAAAACAGAATAGTAGATGTGCAATTCGGCTGCTACCTCTGTTATTCTTTGCCATTCTCTCTGGCTGAGTGGGAGATAGAATCTTTCGGGGGGGGGGGGGGGGGGAGGGGGGGGAACAGGAATGGGAACGATGGGAGAAAATGCTTGTTTTTCCATTTAATATTTAGAGCCTTATGCTGAAGAAGCTGCATTAGTGCATTCACAGAAGTCACAATTTTGCCTAATTTTATAACATATATAATCTATAGTATTCCTTTAAAAAAATCACATTGATGTTTCCTGTAATTCTGCATTAAGATTCAAATTTGTATTTCCAGGATTAATTTGTGCAGTCCCTGTGCTGTTTGCAATTCTTCCTTCTATCTCTTCAGACCAGTAAAGAAAAACAACTGGGGGTGAGGGGGAGTAGCACATTTAAACAAAATAAAAATGTTTTTAATTGAGAAAGTACTTGAGGCTAGTTGTCAATATGTGTATGTGTTTTCACCACCATTCAAGTAGCTTAAAGTGGGCAAAATTTAAGGCATGTTTGTAGTACAGAAATAGCATTCTACAACATGGTGCATCAGCAATAGTTCACTCTGAATGCTGTAGATAATTAATCTAATTTTCCCTCTGCTTCATTTTGTGTTCTATTAGTTTTCTTATTCAAACTTTCAAGTCACAAATCTAATTTAAAACCTCTTAACTGGTCTAATGTGGTAATGTGTTCCATGGGCGTGCAGTGTCTAGCAGTGAGTGATAAGGATGGAATACTAATTTGCTTCCTAGTGTGCACAGTGCTCAATAAATAAATAATATATCACCTGTGCTCACCATTACTTGACTACAGAAAGTGTCAAAAGAAACAGAAAAGATGGGATGTCAGTTTAAGACACAGAAGGAAGAACAAACTCAAGTAGGAAGTGTGAGAGAGAAGTAGAACAATACAGGCTTTAACAAAATGGTAATTCTATTAAAGTGGCTACCTATTTATAGCTACCCATGTAATGTGCATTAGGCCGCATGCTGATTAATGGATACATTTAAATATTATTATTTCAGAGTTTTTTCCCCTAATCTTTCCTGAGTGCACACACAAACTTTTTAGCTTTGCTTTTTTTCCCTTCATTTTTTTTAAACAAACAAATTGATTTTCTACTGTTGTTTGACTTTGCTTCCTTCTAGGTTTCTTTTTCCTCTTTGCATATAACTGTTATTTCCATACATCATGAAGTCCAAGTTAAATAATTCTAAATTTACTGGGATTTATTTTGATTGTAGGTACCCTGGCATATATCAAGGGTATTTCCACTTAGGTTAATGGAGTCACACTGGTGTAAAAGTGATACAAATGAAATCAGAATGAGAGTATTGCTACTAAGAGAGGTAGACTCTGTGTCTGTGTGTGTGTGTATAAGAAAGAAAGAAAGAAAGAAAGTGAAGAAGAAGACAAAGATAAAGGATGTCAAAAAACTGGCAGTGTCCTGGCTTATTAAAATATTATTTTGTAGAAAATGTCATTACTATTTTGTTTAAATTTAATGCAATTTACCAGACCATAAAGAACTCCTTAGAATAAATGGCTGGTTTCCAGGCACTGCAACTGTGCTGCTGATTACAATACATTCTGACATTTATGACAGTTTTATAATTCTTGTATTCTGTACCTAGCTGGGCTCTGAAGTGTCTCTACTTTGCTGAAGGCTTTCTCTCAGGAAATGGCACTAAAGTTTTGTGGACTGAAAGGACAATAAAACAGTTTGATGGGAAAACAGTATTACTATGTTATTGCAAGCCTATTTTTAATTTATGTCTGACAACAATGTTGAATATAAAGGATTAATTTTGCATTAGTATCTAAAGGAAAGATAAAATAAATAACTGCTTTGGAGTAAAAAAAGAAAATGAACTCAATGCAACAATAACAGTTGTAATAACTGGATATATTGCTAGAAGTAGAAATAACAGGGCAGTGATGATGTCACACCTTAAAATTGGCTGGCAAGGACCCCAATCCTGTAAATCCTTATGCATCTAAATAAATTTACTGACATGAGAAGTTCCATTGACCTCAGTGAGCCTACTTGCATGAGAAAAGTTGCTCGTGTTGGGTAAGTATTTACAAATTCAATGGCTAGATCTGGAGTTAATAAAACATGTGAAGAATTATGAACATTCATTTGACTTCTTAGCACATAATTCGCCTCCAGAGTGGAGCAACAAAAAATGAGAGAACTAAAGATGGCTCAAAAGCAAGCAAGCAAGAAATTACCCCAGAAATGGAAATTTAGAAGTTGCTTCCATTTTCAGGGTTCAAACCAGACACTTTTTGTTCTTTTTCAAAATTTTCACAAAATACTTAGGGAAAATGTTAGGGAAACCATTAATGAAACAGTTATTAAGACTTTTCATGTATTGAAAAACAGTGACAATTTTCTATAATCATTTTGATAACATCACTGATAACATTTTCAGTTAAAATACATACAATTTTCAATATGTTTTAATGAAAATTATGACAAAAATAGTCAATGGGGTTTTTTTTGCATTTTCTTTTTCATTTTTGCAAAAAAAGGCCACCTCTCATTCAACAAACTTTTCATTTGAAAAAAAATGTGACCAGCTCTAGACAGAAACTGTATGAGAGATAGGACAGGGGGTAGAGAGAATCACAACAAGAGGGCTCAGTCCTGACTTTGCCACAAGCCTGGAGCAAAGCATGCGGCCCCTGGAGCAGCAGAAGAGGGAGCTTATGCTCTGGAGGAGGAGTGAATTTTGCAGGTCTATAGCTGGCACATAGTACATTACCCAGCACACAGATCAGCTATACTTTCCAGCATATTGAGAGTCCCCATACAATTCCAAGCCCCTCCCACCCACCTCTGCGAGGGATGCAGGTTTAGCCACTCGGAAAAACCTGCTTCCCCTATCATTCTGCTCTTCATGATGGTGGTAGCTGGCATAGGGACATAGGGGGTTTCTTGTGTCCCATTTTGCCCTCCACTTCCATATTAATCAGGGCACAATTTGTCCCCGAAGGAATTATTTTGATAGCCCTTCTCCATGTAACACTGCTGATTGCAGGAATACCACTTTGTACTGTGATTTCATCAGAACCCTTCAATTAAGCAAGGTCCAGGTCTTTACTCATATAGGATGGAGACCTCCACAGACCTCCTTAGTGGTCAGGGAAAACATTGACAGTCTTTCCTGCCCGAGTATCATGCCAGGAGACACTCTGCTGCTGGAGGTGCCATCTTTCAGCTGAAACATATACCCAAGGTCCTGAAAAAAGGGGTCATAAAAAAATTCCACTGTACTTTTCACAAGGTTCTCCTGGCCAAATTACAATTAAGCAATTACATTCTCCTGCTTTAATTATCCTGATGTTTGGATAGATAAAGTATGTTCTTCTTTCTGATCTAATCCAATCTAGAGTGGTGCTGTGTACTGTTTAAAAGCCTCAGAGATTGTGCAGTTGCAACAAAATCGTTATAGCTACTGTATCTAATTGATAAAGACATTATTTAAACTAGATAACATGTATAATAATAAATATATGTGAACTGTATTCAGCTTGCAAAATTTGTCACGCATTTGGACAAAATGTGCTATATAAAAATGTCAGGCATTAATAAAATGGACAAATATTGGCTAATGGAAATAAAAGGAAGAAAGACCAGGACTTCATCTGGCGAGGATGGGAAAAAATCCACAAGCTTTTCAATTATTTATCTTCAAGCATTCACATTTAAACAAGGAAAGAACTGATAGCCACACTAGAAAAGAAAAAGATTAAATATCAATAGGGATTTTCTTTTAAAGTTAGGTTTACCTAGCATTCAACAGAGAAGATGGCACCTTCAAATCAAGACACGAAGAAGTAAAAAATTCTAAAACAACTGGAGATTGAGCTGGAACATTTAAAGATCATATATACAACAACAAAGAAGGAAAAGCAAAAAAAAAAAAAAAAAAAGACTGTCAACCACAGAGGAAAAACAAACTCCTCAAAGTCTCGAAAGAAATGTTAGCAAGAGGATGGCAAGGAGGTCAGAGGCATAGATAGCAAGTATCTGATTTAGTTGGTGTTGGTCCTGCTTTGAGCAGGAGGTTGGGCTAGATGACCTCCTGAGGTCTCTTCCAACCCTAATATTCTATGATTCTGTATATATGTAAAGTACAGCAACAGATTGTTTAGTACAGGAGCAGATGCTGACTGACTTCAAGTGAAGCTGACTAATGTCCGGTGCAGATATCTGCCTCCCCAGGCACACAACTTGCCTCCTCAAATCTTCCAATGGTCTCTATGCCTATGTTTCTAAATGCTTAGTGTTTTTGCCTGGCTGGGCAAAATGTAAAATGAACAGTCAAGAAGACAATATAGTCAATTTAAATATAAACATGTGTTTAAGAACCTTATTGAATTGCATCTATTAAACACACCCATGTTATCTTAACAACATAGAATCTGAATCTACCCTTCTGTGGGAGAACCCCTAAGACGAGTCTGAGTGGGAGCAAATCTTCATGAAAAGAACCTTTCAGGGCTCTTCCTAACATCTTATATCTGGGGCAGTGGGACCAAGTTACCGTTCTGTGGAAGAATCTGCAATGTCTAGCCCTAAACCCTTGTGGATCCTTAACAGGTCTACTCCCACTTCCTGGCAGCAAAACAGCACTGGTGCCTACCCTGGAACAAAGGGGGACCCAACCCACTATAGAAAAAGTTGTATGAGGAATGGTGACAAAAATCCAGCCAATGTGCACCTAGACTCAAGTAATGAAGACAAAGAAAAGGGGCTACATTCTGGAGAAGGAACTAGAAACCACAAAATCATTAAAGAGGCAAGAAGAAAAGCAACAGGGCAGTCTGCAAAATATTTGTGATGCCTGTATACCGATTCAAAGAGTATCGGAAAAAAGCAGGAAGAACTGGAAGTGATAGTATATGAAGAAAAATATGACTGAATTGGCATTACAGAGATTTGGTGGGACAACTACCATGATTGGAGTACCAGCATTGAGGGACATACAGGTCTGTCGCATCTTACGTGCATTTAACATGCGCGATTTCACCTTTATGCGGTCGGCAAAAACAAAAACAAAAAACAAAAAAAAGAGAAAAATAACAATTTTAATATTGTACCTGTAGTGCGGGTGATTCCGCCTGCCATTACACTCAATGTAATTTTGACTATACGCAATTTTCGCTTTACGCGCTGACTGCGGAACGTAACCCCAGCGTAAGATGCGACAGACCTGTAACTTGTTCCAGAAGAATAGGTATGGGGAGAAAAAAGAGTAGGCATTGCGGTGTATGGCAAGAATGTGTACACTTGCTCCCAGGTTCAAGAGGAAGTGAGAGGCAGATCTATTGAGAGACTCTGGGTGAGGATAACCAGGGAAAAGAACAGTAGCAATGTTATGGTGAGGTCTATTATAAAAGAAGAAATGGATGAGGCATTCTACAAGCAGGTAACAAGATTAGCTAACACAATAGCTTGTATTAATGGGGGATTTTAACTTCCATGATATCTGTTGTAAGACTATTACAGCAAAGCATGATATGTTGTGCAAGTTATTAGCAGGTGTAGGGGGCAACTTTCTGATTCAGAAAGTTGAGGAAACAACTAGGGGGTCCTCTATTTTTGATCTGGTTCTGGCCAACTGGGATGAATTAGTTGTGAATGTGTAGGTGATTTGGAACTTGGGAGAAAGTGATCATGATCTGATAGGATTCGAGATCCTAAGGAAAGGCTGACGTGAGAACAGCAAAACAAGAACATTCGACTTCAGAAAGGAAGATTTCAACTCAGAGAAATAGTAGGCAAGGTTCCATAGAAAGACCAAGTAGGAAGAAAAAGAGTTGAAGGGGGCTGGCAGTTCCTAAAAGATGAAATACTAGAGACTCAGCATCTTATATTTCCTCAGCATCAAGCTTTTCTGATGCAGAGGAAATATAAGAGCCACAGAAGGCCAATGTGTCTGCACAAGGAGCTTTGTAGCTATCTAAAAACCAAAAGGGATACATACAGGAAACGGAAGAAGGGACATGTCACTAAGGAAGTATACATAGGAATAACACAAGTTTGTAGGAATAAAATCAGGAAAGCCAAGGCAAAGACTGAGTTACAGCTGGCAAGGAATGTTAGAGAAAACAAAAAGGGGTTCTTCAAATATATCAGACAAAAAAGAAAGATCAGGAATGGTATGGGTCCATTGCTCAATGGAGTAGGTGAGCTGGTAATGGAAGATAATAGGAAGGCAGAGCAGTGTTTTCACAAAAAATAACGTGTGACTGGACGACTAGCAAAGTTACCATAGCTAATAAAGGGGGAGGGATGCAGATCAGAATAAGTAATGAACATGTCAGTGATCTTCTGACCGGTTTGAAAGAATTCAAGTCAGCGGGGCCTGATGCTATTCACTGAAGGGTGCTGACAGAATTAGCTGAAGAAATCTCAGAGCCACTGGCAATAATATTTGCAAACTCATGGATGACTGGAGAGGTCCTGGAAGATTGGAGAAAGGCTAACAGTGCCTGTGACGCTGACAGGGCAGCTCAGGTCAGAGCCATAGGCCAATTTGCTTGTGTGTGAATATCAAAGAAATGTTAAGTGTACCAGTCTGCATGGACCAATTCACTTGTATGTGAATATAAAAAAAAATGCTAAGTGTATTTATATGCATAGACTACTTTACTTGTGTGTTAACAGGTATTGTTTTCACCTATCTATATCATGTCGATTGCTATTGCATTACATTGCATATACCCTGTAATTAGTTAACCCAAGATTAAAGTGTGGTTGTTGTTAAGATAAGATCTTTGATGTGTAAACTTCATGAAAACTAATGAAAAATTGTAGTTTTCTGTTACATTAAATTTCCTCTTCAAAGAAACATTGGAAAAGTAAATGAAGAAGGGTACTAACTTCAATGCAAGCACCATTGAGTTCACAAATTCACAGACTCAATCTCCATTCCTTACTCACAGCAACCAAAGGAAAGCCCATGTGGGTACAGAAGCTGTCAGCTAACTTTCTGTTTAAAAGAGATATAAAAGATGGATTCAAGAAAAGGTCCTTCATCTCTGGACTGTTTGGATTCCAATTGGGTGGAAATACTGAGCGAGTCGACAGAGATCTCCAGAGTTATTCTGGGTAACCCTGAAAGGTTTTTGAGAAAGTGGCAGATTGCTACATATCTGCTATCATTTTGGACTTACAAACTTTGACTCACATATTAATGTATTTTACCTGCATTCACCTCTCAATCACTCTAATTTCCTTTTCTTAGCTAATAAACGTTTAGTTAGTTTACTAGAGAATTGGCTACCAGCGTTGTCTTTGGTAAGATCCAGAGTACCAAGTGACCTAGGGGTAAGTGACTGACTCTTTGGGGTTGGAAGTAACCTGAAGTGATGTGATTTTTGCTTTATGTGACCATTATCATAAAGTCCAGTTTGTCTGGGTGGCAAGAGTTGCTGGAGATCCTAAGGGGTCTGTTTGTGACTCCATGGTAAGACTAATTTAGTGATCCAGGAGTTCACATTTGTTCTGGCTTGGTGAAATCTAATTATAGAATATACCACCAATTTGGGGTATCTGCCCTGTTTTCTGACAGTCTTACCTAAGATTGGTACTCACAGTTTTGAGCCATTCCAGCTAGCAAGACAGTGCCCATCTTTTTAAAGGGGGGGAAAAGAAGGAGTCAAGGAACTACAGACCAGCTAGGCTGACCTCGATACCTGGGAAACTACTAGAGCAATGTGTAAAACATTCAATTTGTGAGTACCAGGAGGATGAAGGGGTAATCACTAGCAGCCAACATGGATTTACTAAGAACAAACAAAGAACATGCCGAACCAGCTTGACTTCCTTCTTTGACAGCGTAACTGATTTGGTGGATAGGGGGGATGCAGTGGACATGATATACCTGAACTTCAGCAAGGATTTGGCACAGTACCACATGACATTCTGAAAGTAAGCTGGAGAAATATGAGCTTGGCGGAACTACCATTAAGTGGATACAGATAAACAACTGCAAACAAAGAGTAACCATCAATGGAATGGTGTCATATTGGAAGGAAGTCTCAAGTGGGGTTCCACAGGGATCTGTTTCGGGTCCATTATTGTTTAACATCTTTATTAATTACTTGGATATAGGAATAGAGTGCATGCTGATAAGATTTACACTGATTGCTAACACTTTGGAGGATAGAGCTAAAATTCAAAGGGATCTTGATAAATTGGAGAACTGGGTTATAGACAAGAAAATTAAATTTAACAAAGACAAACGTAAGGTGCTACACTTAGGGAAGAAAAACAACTGCACAAATACAGAATAGGGGATAATTGGCATGGCAGCAGAACTGCTGAGAAGGATTTGGGAGTTGTTGTGGAACACAACCTCAACATGAGTCAACAATCCAGTGCTGTTGCAAAAAAAGCAAAGCCATTTTAGGTTAACATTAACAGGGGCATAGCATGCAAGTCACGGAAGGTGACAGTACCACTCCACTCAGCATTGATTAGGCTCAGCTGGAGTACTGTGTCTAATTTTGGTCACCAATGTAAAGAAAGGATGTAGAAAAACTGGAAAGGATCCAGAAGTCAGTAACAAAGGTGATCAAGGGGATGGAATGTAAGCCATATGAGCAAATGCTGAAGGAATTGGGTATGTTTAGTTTGGCAAAGAGGAGATGGGGGGGCACATGATCATCATTATCATCATCATCACTCCCATAACTTCATTGGTCATTGGGGCACCATCATTGATAAGCAATCAACCAATTGTCTCCACCCCTGGCGATTGCGTGTCAGTGCTTGAGTCTCCACGAAGTCCATTCCTGTCCACTTTTTTTATCTTGTCAGTCCATCTCTTTTCTGTCTACCTCTTCTTCTCTTCCCCTGTACTGTCCCTTGGAGGATGGTCTTGGATAGGCCAGATGACCTTGTTACATGGCCATACCACTTCAGCTTGCGCTTCTTAATGTGACCCGCACACTGGATGTTGCAGACCTCTTCATTAGTGACGTGGTCAAAGTAGGAGATGCCCAGGATTTTACGGAAGTATCTCATCTCTACTAACTGTATTTTCTGTTCAAGTTCTGCTGTAAGGGTCCACATCTCGCATGCATACAGAAAAATGGAGATAACCAGTGCATGCAGCAGTTTCAGTTTGGATTCCAGAGAGATGTTCTTATTCCTCCAAATTGGCTTTAGCTTTGCCACTGCTGCTCTTGTTTGCTCAGTTCTTGCCAGAATTTCTGCCTATGATCCTTCATCAGTGATGATTGCCCCAAATACTTGAACTGTTTCACTGTCTCCAGCTCTTGTCCAGTGACAGTGATATGTGAGCTGATCTCATCATGTTTGTCTGTCATCAGCTTGGTTTTCTCTGCACTGATTTCCATGCCGTATTTTGCAAAGATCTCATCCAATCATTTCACAAGGTTGTCAAGTTCATCTTTGCTATCTGCCAGATCATCAATGTTATCAGCAAACTGAAGATTTGAGATTGTTCGCCCCCCAATGCTGATTGTTCATATGTGATCTTCCAAGGCATCAGTCATTATGCACTCCAAGTAGATGTTGAACAGTGTGGACGAAAGAAGGCAGCCTTGCCAAACTCCAACAATGGTACGAAACCACTCTCCTATTGTGCCATTGACAAGAACTCCACTGCTGGCCTTGGCATATAGTTCTTTAATTGTAAGAATAAGCTTACGATGAACATTGTACTTCTTTATGGTTGCCCAGAGAGCTTCATGCCATACTCTGCCAAACACCTTCTTGAAGTCAACAAAGATGTCGTAGATGTCCTGCTGGTGTTGCAAGTACTTCTTACATAGAACATGAAGATTGAAAATCTGTACTGTGGTACTTCTTCCAGCACAAAAGCCAGTCTGTTCTTCAGCAATGATATTATCCGCTTGTGGCTTCAATCTGTTCAATATGACTTTCAGCATCACTTTGCTGGGATGGCTAAGTAATTTTGACACAATTGCTGGTTGTCTTTCTTTGGCAGAGTGATGATTAGTGACTGTGTACGTATGGAGGGCCACTCAATGGTCTGCCAGATCTTGTTGCAGATCTTGGTGAGTTCATCTATTACTATTTCTCCTCCGAATTTCATCAGTTCAGCTGGGATATTGTCAATACCTGTAGCCTTTCTGTTCTTGAGTGATTCCACAGCTGTCTCCACTTCTTCATGCAATATTGGAAAATCCTCCTCCTCCGCTGTCTAGGAATTAGGATCTCCATTTGTCTGGCAATTGTATAGATCAAAGCAGTCATTTGTCCACCTGTTGATGATGTTCTTTTCTTCTGTAAGACTGTTCCCTTCTTTGTCTTGAATTGCATTAGCTTTGGTCCATCTTTCCTTTGTCAGAACTTTTACAATTCAGAAGGCTTGTTTGCTATTTTTATTATTGATACACTCTTCAATCCATATCTCCTTAGCCACCTTCATTCTTTTCTTGATCTTTCCGCCAATCGCTCCGTATTTATCAGCTCCCTCAGTGCTGTTCTTGTCTCTGTTGAGTTCTCTTCTAATGTTACACATTTGTAGTATTTAATTTATGACCTAAGGTTTTATCTTCTTATGGTGTTTCCCAAGAATGTCCATTGCTGCCTCATTCATTACAGTGTTGAAATTTTTGGTCATTGTTTCTACAATGGGCACATGGTAGCAGTCTTCAAATACTTGAAAGGCTGCCATAAAAAAGAGGGAGAAAAGTTGTTGTCTCTTGCCAGAGGGCAGGACAAGAAGCAATGGGTTCAAACCACAACATAGCAGATTTAGATTAAATCTCAGGAAAAACTTCCTAGTGTAAGAACAATAGGACAATGGAGCAGACTGCCTCGGGAGGTAGTGGAAGCTCCTTCACTGGAGGTTTTCAAAAAGAGGCTGGATAGACTCATAGGTCAGAAGAAACCATTGTGATTATGGGCCACCACTTCCCGCAGCTCCCATTGGCCTGGAGCGGCGAACCGCAGCCAGTGGGAGCTGCGATCGGTCGAATCTGCAGACGCGTCAGACAAACAAACCATCCCACCAGAGTGCTTACCCTGGCTGGCCGTGTGCCAAAGGTTGCCGATCCCTGGACTAGATGACCCTTGCAGACTCTCCTAACCCTATGGTTCTATGTCACAAAAACATAAATCACCTTAGCTGATATTATCTTTCCATGGGAAATTCCACTGAGTGCAGGGGTTTCACCAGAGGTCTGCCCACTGCCCTCCATTTACAGGTCCCAGGGGACATGAGGAAGGGATTATTCTACTGCAAAACCAGATAAACCCTTTTTCTATGTAGGGAAGGAGTGGTCTAAGCATGAAGGGTCTCTTCTTTATGTAGATCAAAGGATACCATCAATTAGACACAGTTTTTTTCATGTAATAACTAATTCTAATGACACATTGAGTGAAATTGAGATAGAACTAAAGAAATATGAATGCACCTCAGTATTAAATGTCAATAATAGAAAATAAATAACCCTCATTATTAATAATAAAAGATGCCTGGAAAAGTCAATATAAATTTAAATATTTCCAAACATCAATGAAATGGCACAGAGTACAAATAACCCCCAGAAATGAGGATGTGTCCAAAACCATCCACATACCAACTAATCCAAACCTCTCAAAAAACACATATATAAATGAAGAAAGAAAACAAAAAAGAAACATCTGGTGGGAAGAGTAGTCATTTACAAAATTAATAAACTGTCAAGTCTATGTTGTCTTCAGTCTTTCAGAAGAGATGTAAAAAGCCAGCTCCTGACAACTTGTGGTCATTAAAAATCCCATGGCACCTTTTCTAAGAGATAGAGTGATCATTTCAATTTTCTGGCCAAATTCCATCTTGGATACTTACCTTCTGCCTTCTGAAATGTTCCTATTGTTATTTTAATTAAATATATATTTTTTTCTTTCCCTAACACTAATGATAGTATAGGTTGTTCAGGAGCTACTGCATTCCTGTCCAGAGGTAGCTCTGTTGCACTGATAGGCTGTTCTCATATTTAGTTCAAGATCCTACAACCCTTAGTGTGTGTTTAAGGGCTGAAAGGTAAAACCTTTTGCAGAGCCCTTTGGGATTCTCGTGGATGAAAGTTGGTGTGTATATATTTGCATGTACCAAGGGAAATATTAAACAACGTTTGAAAGACAATATTATACTGTGTGGGCCCTCTGAAGTAAATGGTACTCTTTCAGTTGGTTTCAATGGACTTTGAATCAGGCTCTATGTAGGGGGAAAATAGGATGAAAATAAATAAACAAGAGATTTACTATTGATTTCAACAGAGCCAGAGTTCAGCCAAAGAGTTTTGGGTTGAGAAAAGTTGAGGGTTCACAACATTAGGCAGAGTTACCTATCCAAACCATATGAGCACTGGTAAGGTGAGTTATGAAAAATCGAAGTAAATACTATGTAAATGCAGGTATTTAACCATGAAATAGTAACTGAATGTAACTTAAACATTGATCTCTTGCAGGAAAAAAAAACAAATGAATTCTATAATCAACATCTCATGGGGCTAACATTTAAATGAGGGGGAAAATTAGCAGGGAAATTTAAAGCAACAACCATTCATCTCCGCTAACAAAAATAAAACTATAGAAAAAGTTTATTTCAAGTGCAAGCATAAATAAATAAACACAAGTGCAGTTAACAAATGGTCAGAGAAACAGATGATCCCCTGGGGGCACAATAAAAAAAGAACCAAATAATAACAGAAGAAATCAGGTTAATGTATAAACTTTCCCCAAAAGCACTCTGTTGGTGCTAGCAATTGAACTGCTTTGTTAAAAACAAAAACATAACTAAGAAACTCATTCGACGGCTGACCCCAATAGAAACAATGGTAAGAAACACAGAAAGAACTAAAGCATTAATTCACAACTTGTATTATAAATCACAACAAAGGGACAGAGAAAATTATAAATGGAAAGATAACATGGCATTCCAAATAACCCATGGACAGTGAAAAAAATATGGTGTGCAATAGCTCATTCATCTATTTGTGTATATAGAAAAAGAAGAAACATCTTGAAACACTATATCTCTTGGGTGTTTAAAATAAACCACTGGGATTTAAATTTTATGGAAATGTTCATAAAATGTAATGTTTCTTACCAAAACAAGAAGGGACAGAGGGAAAACAAAATTGTAGGGGCCCACAGGGCAGCAAATAATGTATGTACAAATATAAAATTCTGTTGGATAAAAGCCCTTAGCAGCCCTTCACTATCCCTATCTTTCTGTTTATAGGTATGTCAGGGACACGTCAGGACCTGGTTGTGCTGAGGACTGGGGGAGGTTTGATGGTGGCTTAGAGTTGTGCCAAAAGCATCAAGGATATCTCAATACAGTAACAATTTGAAAATTTGGAGTTGAAGTAGCTATTTGTTCCCTTTCTTGTCTATTCAGAAATTCCCCTTTCAAATAATAGTTATTGAAAAGCTTGGGCCTTTTGTAATATTATAAAGCAGGGGTCGGCAACCTTTCAGAAGTGGTGTGCCGAGTTTTCATTTATTCACTCTAATTTAAGGTTTCACATGCCAGTAATACATTTTAATGTTTTTAGAAGGTCTCTTTCTATAAGTCTATAATATATAACTAAACTATCGTTGTATGTAAAGTAAATAAGGTTTTAAAAATGTTTAAGAAGCTTCATTTAAAATTAAATTAAAAGCCCCCGGACTAGTGGTCAGGACCCGGGCAGTGTGAGTGCCACTGAAAATCAGCTCGTGTACCACCTTGCCTACCCCTGTTATAAAGGTAGCTTGTTGTGTGGGTGATTCCACAAGCTGTTCAACTAAATACCTGATCTAGTGATTGTATATTGATTATATTGGCTATATTCATTACTAAAGAATCCCCAATCAACAAATTAAACTTCTGAGTTTGAAAGGTTCTAGTTCCAGAAACAGGCAGAGTAGTATTAGAATTACTGTTTGGTTGGGAACCCCAATGTGCAAGGTTGCAACACTCACACTTAGGAAAAAAATATTCTGAAATTTCACTAGTTTTATTAGCACAGTTAGTAAAATCAGAAATGTTCCAATCCAAACAAGAATGTAGCAGTAGTACAATATTAATTTGACATCCAGCAGCTTATCATATGCACACTTGCACAATTCCTGTGGAGACTTTGAGGTCAGAAGGCAGGTGCTGGTCCACGGGGTTCCTCTTCTGTCTCTGGCATACCAAACGAGTCCAGTGGTTTGGCCTACATTGTGTTTGGGCCTATTATAGACTTTGATTACTGCAATTAATATTCACAAAAGTGTTCTGCCCCCTTTGCTAGCTTCCTTACCCTCAAAATGATAGGATGTCCTTATCCTATAGGTTACTATATTAATTATCTCAAATCTATTAGCATATATGTCAGTTGGCTACTATGGCAATCTTGCAATTACACAGCTGCTGAATAATGCCAAAATAGCCAAACTGGCATCAGCTGACTTCTTGTGATTACCTATCAGCATTTTATGAAAGATCTCAGCAAAATAAACAAAATAATACCTTGAGACTCAGGGTCACTGCTAGTCAATTTACTTATGCTAATGTAACCCACACACCTTCTGGGTGTGCTGTTCTTTACCATCCAGTGGCACCGAGGCCACTTAGAGAGAGTTAAATGAGTCTGCTCTATAGCTTTAGCTAACAGCCAGTTGGCTTTTAGTTCATGTGGTAGCGGCTTATGCACTAAGCTCCAGAGGTCCCCAGTTCAATCCCACTTGCCGATGACCAGGGTCTGTTGGTGTTACAAGTGGGGGCTTGTCTGGGATTTCAACTGGGAAGTCTCTGAAGCTCAGGAGTATGTACATATCTACCTACATATGTAGGTAGACACCCCTTGCACAGGTATAAATAGCAGTGTAGATTGTGAGGCACTGCTTAAGTGAGTAAAGACATGCCTGAAGGGTGTGCATATGTGCCCGAGTACATACCCTACGCTGCTCTCTACTCACCCAAGCTGTGCCTCTCCAGTTACACTTGCTAGTGTCCCACTCTGTTTCCCCTGCTAGAGCCTTTCCCTGCCTTGGGGAAAGACTTCAACAGCGTGAAAAGGCTGCCTTCACCCTGTCACAACATTTCCCCACCACAACTAAAGACTCCGGTAGCAGGGAGCTACTGAAGCCGTTTCCCCTCTGCCTCCTCCCTGCCAGAGACTTTCACTGTTAGATGTAAGGACACATCACAGCATGGACACAGCTTGCTTTTCACTGCAGCATGTGGTGGCACATACCCCACACTCTGCTGCCAATGATGTGTAGTGTAGACATGTCCTGAGTCACTACTGAACCAATGTCCACACATGGCATTAGGATAAATTATACTTCTGGAAGTGTTGGCGATAATACTCATCTGTTAAGTCTTATTTGTTCCAATGCAATGCAGACTTAAACTTATCAAATCCAGCTAGTAGAGGATTATCCCTAGTAGGGGACTCCTGCAGTGGTGAAGCACTGCTGTAGTGTTTCCTTTGTCACCCTCCTTCCTTAGACCCTTATCTGATGCAAAACTGGCTCCTGGATCAGGGGGATCTCTACGTCCTTTTTCATCTACTCTGTCCAACATTACATGGTAACCACTGAAAAGCCAACCCATTGTCTATCAATTGAAACATATAAAACTAAAATTCTATGCATTTGTTCCCATTAAAGTTTCCATGCCAGGTTTCATAAACTGACTGCTATAGCTATAAGTGATCAGCTGTGTGTTGATTTCCCGGAGACATGCATGCAGATGTTTCATTGCCCATTCACTTATTTTACACCCACTGTTTGTTAATTGCCTAGAAGTTTACATACCTACACACTCAGCGAGGGAAAAATCCAAGAGTCTCTACGCAGACAAAAATCTCATAATGTTGCTACATTTTCAGATTATTTTTTTTAGTGTATTTATTGAAGTAACTTTTCACTTTATGGGTTTTTATTTTCTTTTGAATGAAGGGGAGTAACATGGTTCCATAACTTAAGCCAAAAGTGATAAAGTATAACAAGGCTTGGAAAATTGACATTAATGAGGCATGAACTTGACAATTATTAATATTAGTCCCTCTTCCCAATCTCACAGGAGGGTCTGCAAATAAGTTTTTCTATTCTTCAAACTATATGATCTAATATATATATAGAACACTATTTCCATCCCCATCTCTCAATTCCATACTTTGGAGTACTCCTCCCTTTTCTTTGCCACATACGCACAAGCCATGCTAAATCTTGCCACCTCAGCATGTCAGTGATCTGCCCTTTTATTTCTATCTCTATGGCTAAAATTCTTGTTTCAAGCCCTCCTCATCAAATCCCATGTTGAGTAGTGCAACTTTTCCTCTCTGGCCTGCCGGATGCTTTCTCCATCCAGGCCATATCAAATGAGACTGCATTGTGCAAAGGCTAAAATGTGAATAAGGGTAAAACTTGTAATGGCAAAATGTTGAGTTAATATTATGCATTCTGTTCATTCATAATATCGATTTTCCATATAATAATAAACTGACTTATTTTCTTCTACATACATTTCTGACTGATTTTTGCTGAGGAAGAGAAAGGAGGTTTAATAATTATGTCTTTAAAGTGAGCAATGATCCAAATGCAGAGATATTTCATGCTGTCATCTTAAAAAAAAAGAAGAAGATAGGGCATGCGTTTGATTCACTGTTGGAGAAACTGCAGCATGACAGGCTATTGTATGCACATATGGCGGGAATGCCCAAAGATTAAGCAATTTTGGAAACAGAAATACAAATCATTCCTGAAAGAACCTACCACTGAGCCCAGAGGAATAGCTATTGGGTTTACCAATGATAGAGATGTTTGAGTTAAAAGACTAAATTAATCACACATATGTTAGTAACAGCAAGATGTACTTGAGCAATGACAAGAACACCCAGGATAAGTGACTGGATGAATAAACTTTGGGAAATATTAGCTATGGAGATGTTGATATATCTGTGAAATAACAAGGCTAGAGAGTACTGAGGACTGCTACTATTTATAAACTTTCAGCATGGAAACAACCTAAACCTGAAATCTTAGGGCTAGAATTGACGTAGCAAATTGCCTGATGGAGAACATACCCTGCCAGTGCTCCAGGATCTCAGTAGCTCCTTAGTCACACTACAGTGTTCTAGTCATGGTTTACAAAGCCATTAGTAGAATAGACGCCTGTTATCTCAAACTTTCTCTCCTATCCAGCTCATCATGGCAGCCGTGAGTCTCAATACAGAAACAAATAGGCAGGAGGTAAAGCATTTTTAATTGCAAGCCCACTGGCCAGTATGATGGCTGAACAGAGCAAAGGCTCCACCCATTCTTCACTCCTGTCCAGCCTTCCCTGCCAAAGAGCTTTAAGAGGAAATTCTTTCCCCTCCATTCATGCTGATGTTCTTTGCATGTGAAAATGGGCAGAGAAATCCTCAGTCGACCCAGGCTATGGAGGGGCAACAAAGTAACTCCAGAGGGGCTCCTTCAGTTTAATACCTGTTTTCTGTGTCCCTAACAGCAAGCCATTTATGGAAGTTGGGGAACTCATTGCCACAGTTGTGGAGCTGGACGTATTCCCAACTAGATTTCTCCAAAGGCTCCTCACTTGTCCTTTAGAAAGGGCCGTGTCATGCCACTCACAGTTCTTAAGCTTGTCCCTTCCTAGTGGGAGAATCTCAGACTCCTCACACCCTCACTGCCATATGACAATCAAGTTAATCTTGTTCTATGCATCCATGAATATCCTAATTCAGGAAGGACATTTCCATGATATATGACTTGAAGCAACTAGGATCTGGGAGCACGTGAGTTGAAGAGTGAGGGAAATTAACCACTGGAATAACTTACCAAGGGTTCTGCTGGACTCTCCAACACTGGGAAATTTTAAATAAAGACTGGATGTTTGTTCTAAAAGGAATTAATTCAGGAAGTCCTATGGCCTGTGTTATACTGGAGGTCTGACTAGATGAGAAAAGTGGTCCCTTCTAGCATTATAATCTATAAAGTGGAGCAAAATGGATCAGAGTAATTACTTCTTTGGCTTCACTAAAAAAGTAATAATTGGGTTGAAAGGTGCTGGAGAGTAGATGAAGTAACCCCACTGACAACCAGTGGTGGGGGAGCCACCTACTAGCAGCAAGAGACCAGGAGAAGGCAGAAGTTCCCTTGCTTCTAAATGCCTAGATAGTAATCTGGAGTTCATATGGAAGAATTTCTCTCACATTGGGGCTGAAGGAACTCCCAAGGACTGTGCAACCTGATTATTGAGAAAATATTTACACATGGCAAAGTGTTGTGGCACTTTTACCTCCCTGAGCAGATGTCAGCTTCACACCAGGGTGTTCTGGGTTTGATGTGTATTTCCCTTGCACTTTTTGTCTTAACAGGTCCGTCTACTATGCAGTCAATATTTCAGAAGGTCAAATATCTTTTTCTAAGCAGAGCCCTGAGAATACTGTATCTCAATAAATAGCTGGCTATTAAAATTTAAAATAAGGACCAGATCTGTCTGACTTTTCAACTGCATAATTTTTTTTTATTTTATGGAACCCATTTTTTTTAATGGTTGTATAGAAGCCAGATGGATTTGTTATTGGTGTTCTGAATTAGGTCTTTAATTTAAAAATGTGCCCAAAGTAGCTATAGATTTTGTTATTCTGTTCTGAGGCAGATGGGGTTAAATTTGTTCCAGGAATCCACAGTATCTTTAAGTCTTGGAAGATTTTGGTGAAGACATATGTTTTACGTCAATGTTTTGACATATACAGAGTAGTAGGCTAATTAATTACAACTGGCATATTTGTTGTGAAAAAAGTTGCACTGCTAAATTAAAATGTAGAACCTTTAATGTGTCAATCATAATAGGCCTTCTGCACAGAAACAATCTAAAATATTAGGATCACTGACTACTAAAATGTGGTTTTGGTACATAGGCTTTAAATGCCCTTACATATTTGTGATGTGTGGGCATGTCTACACTACAGACTTAAGTCAAACGAGATTGGGTCAATTTACAGCCATTGCAGTAATTACTGAGGTGGCTGATGTTCACGCTACCCTCCTTCTGTTGGCGGTGCGCATCCTCACTAGAAGCAGTTCCACCAACTGAAGAGGGCAGTGTGGGCTGCTGCCCTCCAGGCTTTTGGCTCCCTGCTCCCAGCCAGGAGTTGTGGGCAGCCACCTGGGCGTCTTGCCTGCCTGAGCGGGGAGCCAGGTGAGTGCAGCCCAGTTGGAAGCAGGGAGCTGGGGTCAGCCAGGCCCTTGTTTCCCTGCTTCTTGTCAACTTCAGGGCTCCAGAAATTGACAAGACATCCAGAAGCCAATGTAATTAATGCAGAGTCTAGAAAGACACTGCATTGCCCTAACTACACCGACATAAGCTCTATGTCTCTCATGGAGGTGGAGTTATTATGCTGGTGTAGTAGGGCACTTACATCAGTGAGACAAGACTGTACACTGACATAATTAGGTTGAACTCAGCTGCCTTATGTCGACCTAACGCTATAGTGTAGACCAGGCCTCTGAAGTAGAGCAGAGGCCAGATTCTCAGGTGACATAAACCATGTAGCTCTATTGCTTTCAGTGGATCTTTACCAATTTTTCCCAGCCATGTGTTTTGCCCTAAAATTGGACCTTCACTCAGAATTCTTAGCACACATATTTGAAAATTCATAATTGGTTCTGTTTTCTCTTTGAATCTTTCGCTTTTTTGAAAAAAAAAAAAATACCACCTGACTTAGGTGCTGTTGAAAATTTTACCTAATGTGTGAACACATACATTTATGTGTACACATGCACAATGTGTATATTAACTAGTTTTATCATGTTTGCTTTAAAGCAGTCATTCTCCTCTGGGGCATCATCTGATAAGGGCTTTCCTTTTCACTGTAATATGGTGAGTTTGTGAGCAGTGCAGTGTTCATTATTAATTCATGACATGCTCCAAGACATGTCGGTGGAGCACATCATTTATAATTAATAAAATAGCCACTCCAAACACAAGCAGACTAGCATCACTGAGCTTAACAAGAAGACAACTTTTTTTTTATTTTATTTTAAAGAGATACAGACAAGTGAGAACACAATACCCCAATCTACTTCTATGCAGCTCTGTCAACAAACATGATATATATACATTCAAGCCTTCTACACCTGTGGGTAACAACCATCTTATTAATCACCCAGAAGATGTAGTTCTCCAAGTTTGTCCCTCATAAGGATGGGCTAGGAATAAAGAAAACAAAAAGATGGAAATGTGAGCAGCCTCTCTTAGCTCAAACTCCTTTTTTAAATCCAATTACCGTACTCTCATTCAGTCATGTTCTGAAAAATAGCTATTGGTATTGGTATCAACAGGCATTTTTATCTTGCACTTAGTGACCTTTCTTTAGTTAAATAGCTAATGTGTTTGTTTCATTGGTGTATGGAATTCTCTAATGGTTCATGAAAAAAATACATGGAAAAAAATTATGAAGCCCTTACCAATTTTTACTCACTCCTCACTCAGGCAAACCAACCATTACAGTGAATGAGTTTTGCTTGAGTAAAGCATCAGTTAAAATGGGCAATGGCTCCAGGATTTGAAGCAAGGAAATTAGCATTACTCCCCGTATCTGAAGTTACCAGCTGATAATTTGCATAAAGGTTGAATAGAGCCTGGAAGGGAATCCCTTCTTATAATCATGGGATATATTTCAAATGCTTTATCATCAGTAAATCTAGATACAGTTAAAGGAACCAGGCACATCCATGAGCAGTGCTCTGCAGAAGCTCATGTTATTCAATTCAGCCCAGGTCAGTTCCTCACACAGGAAGCCTGGAGGGATGGGTGTGGCATATAGACAGTGTGCAGAAATTCATATGTATAGTTCTATTAAGATTTACAACTGTTTAATCAGGGCCGGCTCCAGGCACCAGCTTGGCAAGCTGGTGCTTGGGGCGGCCACTCCGGAGAGGGGCAGCAGGTCCAGCTATTCGGCGGCAATTCGGCGGACGGTCCCTCACTCCCGCTCGGAGCGAAGGACCTTCCGCCGAATGGCCGCCGCAGGTCGCGGTCGTGGCCTTTTTTTTTTTTGGCTGCTTGGGGCGGCCAAAACCCTGGAGCCGGCCCTGTGTTTAATAGTTTCAATAGAGTTTAAGGCCAGAAGGGACCATTACATCACAAAGTCTGACCTCTGGTCTATCACAGGTGCACCTTTTGGGTGTTCAACCCAGACAAGGGAGGTTGTCACCGCCTGCACTGTAACCCTGGGTGCCTTAAAAGTTCTGTTGTGGCTCACACCCTGGACACTGACAGCCAGCAGACAAGCATGCAGTGCTAAGTGCTGTGTGCAGGGAAGCCCTGGTTCAGTGACTCCTCACATTCAGCAGTTTTTGTGCCCCAGCACCATCCCATTCTCCCTCAGTTTCCCTGCTCTCAATTAATGCTGCACCACAGCTTTCCTAGCTGTGTCAGAGTCTGACCATTCCCAGTAATCTTTCTTGCTATCAGTGGAGCACTGGCTCACAGTCATTTACCTAGCAGTGCAGGGTCCCACTCCTCATAGCAGATCCTGGGCCTCACCCCCTTTTAGCTGTACCTCAGACACATTCAACACTGGCTCAGTTTCCCCAGTGAGGGTTTACCCCCTCCACCACCGAGTCTGGCTTGTACCTGAGCCCTGGGGCTCAACCCTGTCACATCATTACAGAAAACACCACACCCAGATAAAGAACGTTCAATATTCCCACAGTCAGAATGCCAGAACAACCTTTAGTGTCCGTAATAACTGAGGCTATAAGCAGAATGATGGTGTTAATCATATGCACATCAGGTTGTCTGATCAGGTACGCCATTACATCCTTCCTCTTGGGCCCCATGGGTTTGACTTGCCCCTTCTTTTTTCTGTTTGAGCTGCCTGCATTTGTCCTGGTCAGCAAGCTTCTGTTATTCTCGCTCTGCCTCCTTGCTCTGCCTCCTGGCCTCCAGCTCTCTCTCTCTCTCCTCCACTAGCTGTCTTTTCCACTCTGGGCTCCACAGCACTGGAGCTCTTGCCATGACCTCTGCCTCTGCTGGATTGTCTAGGGAGCCAGCAGTTTGGTCTCCTGCATGCCTTGTAGGAGGAAAAGGGACCACTTCTGATCCCACGTTGGGAACAGATGCCCCATTCTTCCTCAGGGCATATGAGTGCACCATGGTCACTAGTTCGGATCAGCTGCTGCCAGACCTCACTGGGAATTCAGCTTTTCTAGTTGTTTCTTGGTAAGCTTAGCATCAGCCTCTTTGCTCCTCCTGCCTTTTCTGCTGATTACTCATCTTTCCACTTTTCTTTGTTCTATCTTTCTTGCCTGAAATAAAGAGAGAATAATAAAATGGTACCCTTTCTTTGACCATTCCCAGCCTGTTCACTTGAGAATCACATAAAACTATTTTACCAGTGTGTGAAATGTAAACTTCAGTTAAAATAGCAAGCTATGTGTAAATCCTGCCAACTGTGCCAAAGTGATGCTTTGGCTCTCAATCCAGACCAATAAGGGGTTGTGTCACCGCCTGCCCTGCAACTCTGGGTACCCTATGCTGATGAGACTCACATCCTGGATGCTAGCCGCTAACCGACAAGCATGCAGGTCACAACCTGGCTTCCACTGCACAGTTACTTTTTTGTAACACTTCCCCAGTCCCAAATTCCCTCAAAATTGTCTGCCCTGTAGCATCAAGCCCTTTCCTGGAATACTCACAGAAGTTAAGTTGGTTGCTCCTTTGAAGAGATAATACACTGCCGCCTGTTAGCTTAACTGGGGTTAATACACACTTCCCTTCAATCAATGCACTGAAATGGTTTACAGTAAAAGGAAAACAAGTTTATCTAACAAAAGGGCATAGAATTAAGTGGCACCAAGCATAAAGTATAAAGATAGAAAGGGTTACAAACAAACAAAAGTAAAATTATGCTTCTAAGACTGAAACTGGATATAACAAACTAGACTAGTGCTGGGCAACCTGGCAGGCCGCAAGACAGTTTGTTTACATTGACTGTCCACAGGCACAGCTGCCTGCAGCTCACAGTGGCCACAGTTTGCCATTCCCAGCCAATGGGAGCTGCGGCAGTGTGTTAGGCCCGACAAGAGTTGCTCACACAGTGTTGTGAACTACCAATGGGCCTCTGTGTCACACCAAGCCATTATATTTAACCCAGATATCCCTGTACTAAGCTTAATACAGGGATATCTGGGCTAAATATAATGGCTTGGTGTGACACAGAGGCCCATTAGTTAGACAAAGAATTTCAGCTGTCAGGAGAAGAAACTGTGTGCCACAGGCAAAGAACAGGGGACACTGAGGTGCCGTCAACACCTGAGGCCCCTGCAATGGTAGGGAACTGATTAGGGGAGATATGCCCAGATAATCCCAGCAGCAGAATCATGCCCCATTCTGAAGGCAAAAAAATAACCAGGTCCTTGCCAATCTGACCCAGGGGAAAATTGTGGCTTTACAAGTGATTGATTTGCCTTGGCATTAAAGTCCAGCAGTAATTTGTTAGAATTTGACTGCCATCATTTATCTGCCAGTAGTTAATCTAGATCCTTATTCAGCAAAAGAACTTAAACATGTGCTTAATTTAGGCATGTGCTGAATTCCTATTTATTTCATTTACCTGAGAATCAAACTAATCTTAGAACAATGGTAAAGATTTTCTTTTCTTTCTTCCACCAATGGCAGGAACCTTGTGTTTCATGTAACATTCACAATCTGTTTTTGTACATTCTTTTTAATGTTATTAGTATGGGATTTGTTGATGCAATGCTATTAGTTTAGCATGGCAATGAGACTGTTATGGAGTACGGGGTCCAGTCTTCACAGGTGCTGAGCACCGTGCAGAATTGAGCCTTACAAGACAAGGTGTGGGTATGTATTCATTAGTGTATTCCAGTAAGGTAAGTGTTGAACATAAAAAATAATCTCACTATCTGGAATTTATTTATATATTCTAAATCTTTCTTTCTGTAAACTGAACTGAGAGTTCCTGTCTGCAAATTAATTTGTTCTAAAACAATTGGATTTGGGGGCTGCTTTCGTTAAATAAGTGAACCATGACGTTCCCACATTCCCTTAAAGCTGCTTTGCAAAAATTCTACTTGCCAGTTGCCCCTGGCAAGTATTTTTATTTAGCTTTTATTTATTATTATTTATGACAGCAAGTTATCATTAGTGTATTCTTTAGCTGAATCATGATAAAGATGATTTTGTGCCTAGACTGGTAAAGTTTCTATGTTGCAAGGCTGGGTTAAAGGTAGCTATAAAGTGTAACATTTCTGTTTACAATACCCTAAAGGCAGGCATTATGTTCCAGCTAAAAATAAGCTACTAAATCATTATTTGGGATATTTCTCAAACAAAAAATCTTGCCTTCAGAAATGTAGATTTTATGCACAGTACATTTTTACAAATGGCAATATGTCTGTTTCATTCATATAGTTATTCTCCTTTGGAGGGCCAGGTTGACAGGTGGTGCAAATCAAGAGAGCTCCATTGATTTAAATGAGGCCCTGGTCTTCTAAATCTTAAATTCTTCTGCTTCTTCCTTCTCCCTTTTTCAGACATAATTTTCTCTGTGAAGATACGTCATCATATTTCTATAACTGACTCAAACTTTTGTTAACCCTTCAAACCAAACCACATATTGCACCCAAACATCTGGCCACTCCTCTTCTTGTTCTTATTCCTTTTTTTTTTTTTTTTTTTTTTGAGGTTTAAAGCACTTGGTAAACTTTTAACAAAATGTGCACCCGTATATTTCTTCATTTTTGTAGTAATGCTACATAGAATACACTGTGTGGTCTAGACTGTGCCCTGTCCAGCGGGTGGAGGTTTGGGGGTGGGCAAGAGGAAGGCACAAAGACCCTTGCTTCCCCTATGCAAAACAAATCAGAGTCACAGAACCTTAATTTGGGGGAGCACAGGGACTGATCACTCCAGGGCCGGCTCCAGGCACCAGCTTCTCAAGCAGGTGCTTGGGGCGGCCGTTCCGGACAGGGGCGGCAGTTCCAGGTATTCGGCGGCAATTCGGCGGACGGTCCCTCACTCCGCCTGGGAGTGAAGGACCTCCCGCCGAATTGCCACCGCAGATCGGGATCGCGTCTTTTTTTAGATCGCGATCGCGGCTTTTTTTTTTTTTGG
>NW_020664369.1:6731222-6756705 GCF_002925995.2 Terrapene triunguis
TAAGGGTTTAGACCAGGGGTCGGCAACATTCGGCACACGGCTCGCCAGGGTAAGCCACTCGCCGCGGTTCGCCGTTCCGGGCCAGTGGGGGCGGCGGGAAGCGGCGCGGGCCCGGGATGGCGAACTGCGGCCAGTGGAGGCCGCGATCGGCCGAACCTACCGCGTCAGCATGTAAATAAACTGGCCTGGCCCGCCAGGGTGCTTACCCTGGCGAGCCGCGTGCTGAATGTTGCCAACCCCTGGTTTAGACTATCCCAAAGAAAATAACGTTACAGAGTCTTGGACCCACCTATCTTCAGCACTGGCCCACAAGACTGGCTGGGCTCAAAGGAGGATTGTCCACAATGTCTGCATTAATTCAGCTGAATGTTCTGCTGTGTTTGTGCACTGGCCTCTTGTTTCAGATGTGTGTTGGAATCCTTTTGTCTGAGAATTGACAAATGGAGAGAATTGTAGCCTATGATGTAGATAGCAATGTCTCATGTGACTGAATAGTCCAGTCTGAGATTTGCATGATCTTTGGCAGTTGTAGCAAATGTATGTATTTTGGGTGGGAGTTGCTTGCTTCCCATGAGTTCTTTTCTCTTCAAGCTGTAGAAGCCAGCTCTCGACATGGACTTTGATGGTGTCATTTGTTACAATAATTTGCCAAAGATGCCCATTGGTCAGGATCAGTTCCAAAGTCCTTCATGCCTTGCTTGCATGTCTCTTTATAGCAAAGCTTGGGACATCCTGTTGTTCTTGTTACCTAGGTAGCTCCCCATATAGCATGTCCTTGGGTATGCATCCATCTTCCAGCCTACTCAAATGACCCAGCCAGCGCAGTCATATTTTCTTGAGCAAGGCTCTCACACTTGGTAAATTTCCCCTTTGAAGAATCTCTGTGTTCGTGATTTATCTTACCATTTGATGTTGAGTATGCGACATAAACAGCATAGGTGGAAACTATTTAACCTTGTTTCAGAATGGGAGAGAAGAAAGCTCATGAGTTAAAGCTCTGTCCAACAACGACTTTTACCCCAGTTACTGGCCTGTTTGGCTCTAAGTATTATATCTAAAAACAACATGGTTCATAACCATGGTCAGAGAACTTGACAACTGATGTTAATAAGCAGGAAGAACCAAACTTAAACTGGGAATGTCACATCCTTAAGAAGCCTCCTTGGATTTTATGCCTCTGTTCTGTTTTTGACCATTTCTGGAAGCATTATTTGAAGGAGAAATTAACATATACAAATTGTGGATGCTTTCATTTTACCCATGTACCACCAATATGTGATGGTAGTAATTTTAGGAATTACTGTTTGGAGCAGGCACCATCTTTTCTGCTCTCTGTTTGTGTGCTAGCACAGTGGGATCCTAGTTGCTATTGCAATACAAATTAATAATAATAAAGCATGGTGGCTTTACTGGATTAAGTAACTATGCTAGAATGGTTATTTGGGGAGGCCTTGGGGGTTTATTATAGACACCAGAAATAAAAAGTATTTCATATCGGCATACTTCTAATGAAATGTAATTAGGGCTAATGAGTAGGATTTGATGTGTGATGTTACTTTACATCAGATATTTCCAAATCCACAACAGTGGTTTCTCAATAAGCCAGCCATTGATTAGTTCAGAGGATTAGTTCTGAGTCATTTGCTTCCAATGTATCTGTGTTCTAATTGCCAGTGTATGACACCATAATAGTTTGATGTAAAGTTATATGAAGAGGGGGCTCCAGAGTTTACTTTAACAGGAGTGTGGACAGACAGAAAAATAATACTCTGGTGAGGCAGCGGCATAAAGGAGAATTATTTAGAGATGAGAGAAATTTATAACATCCAGATTAGCTAGTTACCCAAATGTTCAGATACTTATGCAAAGAAAAGGGAGAACAACAGTTGTAGGAGGGAAGAACAGAGTATAAGAGGATAAAACTGTGAAGAACTCTAAGCATTAGTAATATGTATTCTACAATATGCTCACGGAGAAAAGCTGCCAGCAAGTGCCAGCTTCTTTCCAGAAAGAATTTGGCTTCAAATGGTTGATGTATGGGAAGAAGGGTGAAAAAGAAGGGATCAGTGCACAAGCACAGTGATAGAAAGAGAGAATACAATCTTTGGGAACTGACATTTCATGGACAGCACAGAAGATAAAACCTTTCCCCCATCTGAATGTCTCTATGTCTCTGTCTCTGCTTTTGAATAATTCCATGTGTTGTAACTTGCACTTTAGTACTCCATTGTACATTAAGAACGGCTTAGGCTGATCTGAAATAAGCAAGACGGTGGTAAAGAGGCAGAGCAAACAAAGGAAGGGAAAGAAGTTAAATAGAAATCAAGGGCAGAGAAAGAGAAAATGCAAAAGGAAAAGTGAACTGAGCACCCAGGCAAAAAACAAACACAGAGTACATTTAAGCAAATGATCTGGGGGAAAAGGGAGGAAAGGAAATCCTAGTGAGACAGAAGCCTGGAGAAAGAAAAACATAACATGAATAAACAAAACCAAGAGAAAATCTAGGACAGGCAGAGAGCAGTAAAATGGTGGATACTAAATAAGAAAGTTCACAAAAGGCTTGAGAAATATATATTGTGTTATTTACAGAAAAATAATGTAATTTTAAAGATACTTTTCATGTTATGGTGAGGCAAATGTTTTCATGTATCCCAGACTAACCGGGATTGTAAACTGCAGTGACCTGGGTCTTGAAGTTCAGTATCACAGGAACATTTGAGTTCTTCTACTCAGGTCATTCAGAAGACATTATGTAATACAAATAGTAAATTATTCTCAACTCCTCTTTAAGAAGTCCAGAGTGGCACTGAAGGGTGAGACTGGGGGAGCATGGAAACACTGATCAATAATATAGGTTTCTTTCTGCCTGCATTAAACCAGCACACCAGATAACTAGACAAATACTTTTTTTTTCAGTTTTGAATATTTTTCCAAATAAAAAAGCCATAAAATGCAGTTCTCTAGTATCCAGGAGGTTGCATTGTTTGTTATTCTTAAGTCTTTGTGCAACTGCTGAGTATTGGTGAATGTGTTTGCAAATCCTGAAGGTTTCACAAATGCTAGCGCAAATGATTTTTTTGCCTAAAAACCTTACCAACAGCACATGAATTGTTTGCTGTTCATTATTTACTATCCAACATTTGACACTCATTTGGTTGTATACTACAACTATGAGCACCATTATGACAACTGAAATGGATAGATGCTGTAGTGTAAATAAATTAAGTCCTTCAATTAGGAGTGGAAATAATACCACAGTGATATAGGTGATTGATCACACATCATTAATATTGAATAGTGAATAGTCTAAATAAAGTTTTGAAAGCTTCCTATTTCCTAAGCTGAAAGTTGGCCAATACTTACAAATAATGATGACATTCACAGAAATCAGGATTGGCTAAAAGCCTATTACAAATTCCACTCAAATCAACAGAACGATGCCCATTGACTTCAATTAGATTTTGGATCAGGCCTCCAAATATGCAACTGATATTATTTACAAGTATTCTGACCAGCTCTAGTGCTTTCTCATACATGTCTAATCACATTTTTGTGCTTATAGGGGAAAAAAAAGTCATAGTCATATGTCCTCCCAAAGATACCCTTTAACATCACTCCAAACACAGCATCGCCTTCCCATCCCTTGCCTGTTTACTTGAGATTTGAAAGGAAAGAGTGTGCTGTGCTGCCAGAAAGAGTCTTTGCATTGCCCATAGCTTTTAAAATTAAAGAGAGGGCATGTCTCAATGCCTACAGACCTAAAGAAATATAAGTTTAATGACTCCATTATGATCATCTAATATCGGTGAATTTAAGTCCGTGCACCAGACTGTCTGAATGTGGCTAGGTCAATCTTGGTGAAATGTTCATTGTCTGTCACTGAAAACTGTTCCCTGCTTTTGATCTTTTCATATTCAGAAACAAACAGTAATTACAGCTCATTTTCTTTCAGTCAAATTTGTAGTGCTCTGTGTTGTCTAGTACTGTAGACACTGCAAAAATTTGATCTTCCTTCTGAAGAGCCTGAGATCTAATTGAACTCCATATAAAAAAAACAAAAAGGTTTTGCACTAGACTTTATAGAACTCTTATGCTGATTAGAGTCCAATTCAAGATCTGTGATGAAAGTTTTCCTTTTGATTTGTACACTGAAAACATATTCAGACTCCGAGTGATATCTAAGAGGCTAAGTGATTTTGCTAAATGGTGTCAACAAGTTTCCTTTAAGGCCTAGGAAAAATGTGATAGTGGGCGGGATTGATCCTTAAGTGTCAGTAACAAGTCTTGATGTTTTGTATATTATATATTTAAAGTACACTGACTAACAGGGATGCACACACAGCAATTACCAAAAAGATGTAAAAAACAAAACACTGGACCTGTAGTATCAGACAATCTTTGGATGACCTCTCAGTTGTTTTTTTTTAACTAGGTATACATGTAGTGTCTTGAAGAGTTAACCTATGAATTATAGTAGTACAAAAATAAATAATAAATCTCACCATATTTGCTCCCATCCTTTTTTAAAAAGACTTGGTGATCCATGAAGCATTTCTTGAATTTCATTAAGCTATTTGTGAATTGCTTAGGAGCAGCCCTCATTAAATAAAAATGACCCCATTTTCATAGAAATGAACTCATCTTGCCAGCCTCCTGACGTTTTTTTATTTGAGAAGAAGCTGCTATTACAAAACAAACTCCTGCAGCTACCTCTTAAGCTTTTATTCAGATTTTCTTTTGAAGTTGATCACACTATTAGGGTTCATCAGTGTCTTTGAGTTGGCTTCAAAGTCATTGGCTTTCGTCCAGTTTTCAATCATGTGGTTACAGTAGTCAGTGATAGAAATAGAAAAAATGTATTTTTTTAAATAATTGATGGAACTTTTAATTTCTCAGAAACCTGACTAAGGAGCTGTGCCAATAATTTTGCCTGAATGGAACTCTCTGACAAATCAGAAGAAAGTAGTAGAAACTGACTGAGGGAAAAAAATAATCGTGTAGCAGACCAGTTAATTGGTGAAAGAAAAATACTGTATGGACTAGTTTCAAATTATATAGAGTTGTGATAACTATCACTTAGTATTTCAAATATCCACTGACATCTTCATGGAAGTTATTAATGACAGAGTAAAATTAATATCTGTGTACTATTCTTTTCACCACTGATGCAATGGTCAAATTGGACTGAAGTCACAATAGGATTTTGCACAGACTTGCTACCCTGGGGTGAATTTTACTCTTCATTAAAACATATGTTTTCCTCAGTTGTAAAAGATTGGACATCAGCACTAATTAAAGGGATTGGGACTCACAGCATTAATGATGGACAATAGTCTCTCTAGACTTAAGCTTAAAACTAGCCTTCCGTTATAAACCCAATGTTGATAGAATCCTCTTTCTCGCTACCTGAGATTTTGCCTATGTGAATTTATGCCAGGATTATTTTTTTTTTATGAAAATTGAATTGAGACATTTTGGTGAAGGAGGGTTTGATAAGTGCTTCAAGATCTCCTTTAGCTTCTGACATCTTGAATCCACTATTTTTGTAGTTTACCTGGGGAGATGAAGAATTTAGTGTATGTGGCTTTCTACACATATTTCTATGTGCAAAATCCATCCTGCCCTTACCCTAAAATGTTTGTAGACCCAGATTCAACAGCCAAATATCTATGCTAAATCTTACAGGTTGATAATACTTTTGTATTTGAAATCCTCTAATACGTCTTGAATGTGGTCATTTTGAATGAGAAAATGTAAAATGTTGCCTTGTTCCTGTGACAGTGCAAGGTTCTTAAAGAAGGAAAGCACAGTTTGCTGTGGTGATGTCAAGATGGGTGCATTTCAATTTATCAACAAGAATAATGTACTCCAGTTGCATCACTTGTTCATTTTCAATCATTAAACACACAGAGTTGCATTTGGGTTGTCTCATGTTTTGGTGGTGACCTGGATTTGGCAAGACCAGGAGCCTCATTCAAACCCCATGGAAGGAAAAGGGTATCTTTACAGTCTTTTTTTTTTTTTTACTTCATTGGGTCATGGATCAAGCCCCAGGAGGGTTAGAAGAACAAGACAGAGCAGAGAACAGCAGCGTGAGCTTGTCTCTCTCACCAACAGAAGTTGATCATGAGATAAGGTGTCATAGGATAAGAGAAAAGGTCCTCTCATGGATCAGTAACTAGTTAAAAGATAGGAAAAAAAGGGTACGAATAAATTATCAGTTTTCAGAATGGAGAGAGGTAAATAGTGGTGTCCCCCAGGTATCTGTACTGGGACCAGTAGTGTTCAATATATTCATAAAAGAGTGAGGTGGCAAAATTTGCAGATGATATAAAATTACTAAAGAGAGTTAAGTCCAAAGCAGACTGCAAAGAGTTACAAAGGGATCTCACAAAACTGGGTGACTGAGCAACAAAGTGGCAAATGAAATTCAGTGTTGATAAATGCAAAGTAATGTACATTGGAAAACATAATCCCAATTATATATATAAAATGATAGGGTCTAAAATAGCTGTTATCACTCAAGAAAGAGATCTTGGAGTCATTGTGGATAGTTCTCTGAAAACATCCACTCAATGTGCAGCGGCAGTCAAAAAAAGCTAACAGAATGTTGGGAAACATTAGGAAAGGGATAGATAATAAGCAGAAAATATCATATTGCTTCTATATAAATCCATGGTACACCCACATCTTTAATACTGCTTGCAGATCTGGTCGTCCCATTTCAAAAAAGATATATTGGAATCGGAAAAAGTATAGAAAAGGGCAACAAAAATTATTAGGGGTATGGAACAGCTTCCATATGAGGAGAGATTAATAAGACTGGGGACTTTTTAGATTGGAAAAGAGAAAACTAAGGAGGGATATGATAGAAGTCTATAAAATCATGACTGATCTGGGGAAAGTAAATAAGGAAATGTTATTTATTCCTTCTCATAACACAAAAACTAGAGGTCACCAAATGAAATTAATAGGCAGCAGGTTTTAAACAAACAAAATAAAGTATTTCTTCACACAATGCACAGTCAACCTGTGGACCTCTTTGCCAGAGGATGTTGTGAAGGCCAAATGAATACCAGGGTTCAAAAAAGAACCAGGTAAGTTCATAGAGGATAGGTCCATTGTTGGAAGACAGGACACTGGAGTAGATGGACCATTGGTCTGACCCAGTATAACCGTTCTTATGTTTTTATCATCCAATAAAAGATATTGGCACAGGCCCAAGGACTCCCTCCCTCAGGGGGTCCCATGGGGAGGCAAGTTAGCATTGTATGTTGCTAACACGGTTGCAAGCATCGCAAAGCATTTCTGGGGAGGGTCAAAGGTGAAGGTGTATAAGTGTGGAGTGGAGAATTTCTTTGCAGGTTGCGAGAGGCCAAAATGGGGAGGGAGGAAGAAAGCAAAGAATGGGTTAACTCAGCACTTCAGCTAGCTCGGTCTAAGGTCATGGGCTCAAAAAAAAAAAAGTCTGCAGCTGCCCAGCCATAAAAAGAAAAGAACTAAGTAAAGCAGGGCTGCAGAAATTGCAGTAAAAACAGTGAGAGCAAATAAAACACCGAAGGCCAACGGGGGGGGGGGGGGACTTAGAAACCCTCCTGAGAGCCAAAGCAAGTTGGAGATCACAGCGGCTCCTGAACAACCCATGCACAGGACAAGACCTCCCGTCCACCACTCCCCCTATTCGTCTTATGTTACACCCAGGCTTGGCCAGCCTTGTGTTGTGCATGTGTCAGTATGAAAGTGGGCTAGGGCTGGGGTATTAATGCTTTCTTACTTCCTTTGAGTGACGTGGGAGCAGTCCCAGCACTCACCGTTGTTATTTTATTAATAAAGCTTTAAAACAAAAACACTTGGAGTGCCCCATCATCTCCTCCCCTAAAGATCCTGCGGCCTCAGCCTAATCACCTGACAGCTCAGGCAGATTGGTAACAAAAATCTGTCACAATATTACCTCACCCTCCTTGTCTCTCTAATATGCTGGCACCAATACGGCTACAAAAACACTGCATACAATACTGCTGCTCTCAGTCTTGCTTGGCCCAGAAGAGAGTTGCAAAGGAAAATGGGTCCAAGAGGCATGAAAAATCTGCCTTTTTACAGGATGATCATATTTCACCTTCAAGAGCCATTTGTATTCCAGGGTCCACATCCAAAGAGGATCCCCTCCAAACATCACCCAGACTTGTCCAGTACCAAGACAAAACATTCCCATAGTACAAGTTACACAAAAACACTCCATATAAATAAACATACAATGATAGGAACTTTAGAGTGGGAACCAAAGTTACCCATAGGGTTGTATCGTGGGACTTATTAAAGTAGTGAGCTTTATCAGCAAAAGTACATTGCTAAAAGCACTTGGAGTCAGGCAGGCAAGCCAGCAATACCTATCTGTACAGTCCTCAGCAACAAGTGTTTACTGTTACTCAAAAGGCTCCTGTAACTTTTCAAAGAGTGATCCATCAGGCATTTGAAGGTCTTGAAGGTGTTGAATGTTACCTAGATGACATACTGGTATGGGGAAATACCAGATGAGAACATGATGAAAGACTCAAGAGAGTTCTACAGAGGTGTCATGAAAGGAACCTCTGACTGAACCACAGCAAATGCAAATCGACTCTGACAGATATAATATTTGGGGCATCACTTGATGAAAGGTCTAAAATCTGACAACTCAAAAATTTTCTGCAATAACTGAAATGGCCACACTGACCAGCAAGACAGATTTGCAAAGATTTCTTGGAGTGGTTACATACCTTGGGAAATGTATCCTGCGTGTGTTAACTGTAACAACTCAGGCGATCCATGTTTATTGTTCTTATAAAGAGGAACTAAGTGTGCAAGATGGACTTGTTTTTAAAAGTTATAGAATCATAGTACTGGAAAGTCTCAGAAAAGAGACCATGTCTATTATTTATTAAAGTCATCTTGGAGCAGAACTATGTAAAAGGCGAGCTCAAGATGCTGTATATTAGACAAATGTGCAATGCCTTTATAAACACTGGATAATGGAGGGACTGTTTGATTTATCAAAAAGGAGCATGGAAACCTGAAAAGACAACTGACCAAGATGCTGCTCCAAGATCTTATCTTGTTGAGACAGAGGAAGGAGGTGTCTATAGAAGAAAGAGAGGATCTGATGAGCACTAAAATAATTGTACTTGAGGGGAATACAAATGTAGAACAAAAAGAAACTGTGTCAACATCCAACTCAGAAATGTAAGCAATGCCAGACCAGTCTACTGAATCTGCTGAGTCTCAAGTGGCCAGTTTGAATACGGAGAGGGCGGGCGAAGAATGGACATAGATACTCCTGTTACAACCTCTAAAGGCAGAGTGATAAGAAAACCTGCCAGATACAGAGACTAATTGTTCTAGACTCTTTAAGGATTCAGATAAGAGTTATGGAAGCTGAATTAAGTTGATACAATATAACTGAATTTCAACCTTAATACTTAACTGTATGTATTTGGTTTTAAAAAAAAGGAGTTGGTATGAATCATAAGGCTGATTTTAAGGACTATGTAATCGCTGTTGCCAACTTGCTATTATAACTTGTTGCTGAGACCTGTACAGATAAGTGTTTCTGGCTTACCTGCTTGGTTCCAAATGCCTTAACAATGTGTTTCTGCTGATAAGACTCACTCATTAATAACAACACTATGGATAACTTTGGTTCCTACTCCAAAGTTCCTACTATCATTACATCTTTCTTTTAAAAAAAAGATATATACAATATAACTGAATTTCAATTTTTACTTAACTGTATCAACTTAATTTAGCATACATAACTCTAATCTGAATCCTTAAAGAATTTAGAACAATTTCTCTCTGTATCGAGCAGGTTTTCTTATCTCTCTGTCTTTAGAGATAGTATCAGGAATATCAATGTCCTTCAATCCCCTCCCCACTCTGCTCCATATTCAAACTAACCTCTTGAGACTCACTAGGACACTATTCATATCACCTCATATTCTTCTCCAATCTTTACTAAAGCATCCCTTAGAATTCCTTTTCCATGCCTTGGATCTGTTTCAACCCCCACTTTCTCATCCTCCCAGAGTTCAATCTGGAACTTCAATTTTTGGTTTTGTTTTAGCCTCTCCACTTTTTTTTCTTTCTGAGTAAGCAGTTTGACCTCTTCTGCTAAAGCATGTTCAACCTGGCCTGATGTGTCCTATTTTCCCACATCTGAAACACTCAGGCTGTCTCCTACTGCTCTGTATCCAAACCTTTCAATATCACACTGCCAAGTGGAACACCTATATTTTGGCTTCCAGGATTCCCATAGTCTATGTTCTTAGTGGGGCAATATCTTCTAATGTGACTCATCTCCACACAACAAGAGTATACACCCTGAGAGCTCCCGGCATTGACACCTTTTTGAGCTGCAGTAAGAGGCAAGGTTCCACCTAGATGCTTCCATTTTCTTCTGTGCAGCTGAGCTAATCACAGTTCACATAGAGGCCAATTCTTTTTTATATGTCCCACCCACCCACAGCCAAACATGCCCTCCTTTAGGCCTCACAATCTTTTAGCCCCTCTTCCTGCTTATTCATGCACCCCACCAATCTTTTCTGTTTGAAGGATCTCCAGAAGGTGGTGCTGCTGCTCCTCAAGCACAGTCAGTCACTTTTGTAGCTCCAGTTGGACCGCCTGCTACTTCTGTCATCTGCCCAACTCCAGAAACTGGAATAGGAACTCCTGCAATTGCTACCATCCCTCCGTGCACCAACTTGGGAAGGTAGACCTTACTTCTGCAGAGGCTTCCTCAGACTTTAGCTCCACAGATTCCTGGACATCCAAACTGGGTGGGGTGTCCGTCAAACCCAGGTTTCAACTTTCTTTTTCTGTAGCACTGTGGCAGGGTGAGACTCACTGGGACAGCGCCTCCTGCTGGTTGTCCAGGGAATTAGCTCTTTTCCAGCTCCAGAGCGCCCTCTGCCGGCTGATGTCTCGCCTGCCGCTGTCCCCCGTGTCCCTCCCAGACCCCGGTGCCCTTTGCCCAGGGGTTCTGCCCACCACAGTACCCCCTCACTCTAGGTCTCCCCTCCTAGGGGAGCCCCGCAACCCCCTATCTCCACCTTGCCTCAGTGGCTACTGCCAGTCTCCATTTAGCCCCCAGTCTGTAAACCACTCATCGTCGGCAAGGCAGGTTGGACCAGCTCCCTCTGCCTATTCCTGGGCTGCCCCTCTGCAGCCCTAGTACCCTTTTACCCCTTAGCCTGGCCTGCAGCCTGGGGCTTAGCTAGGCTGGAGCTCCCTAGCTCCCTCTGCCTTTCCCCAGCACTACTCCACCCTAGGGACCAGCCTCAGCTTCCCAGGCAGCCAGGTCCATCTCTCTCACAAAGCTAGAGAGAGAATCCTCTTTGTCTCTGGCCTTCAGCCTTCTTATAGGGCCAGCTGTGGCCTGATTGCACTGGCTACAGCTGTGGCTGCTTTTCCAACCAGCCCAGCTTTTCCTCCACAGCCATCTCTCAGGGCTGTTTTAAGCCCTCTTTACTGGAGTGGGGCAGCTGCCCCACTACAAGCACCAACATTCCTCCTCACTCTGCTCTTGTATCAGGGGCCAATCAAAGCACCTGCATTCTCCACCATGTGTGATAAGACAGGGCTTCTTCCCAGCCACCAAATGACTCTCTGTCATGCCCACAAGTCTCTTCCAGGCAGTTTTATTATTGAATTTAACCAACGAAATAACAGCTCCTCAGCTCACCTTTCATAACCTACTTCTCCTGCCAGGAGATTCTGGCAATCCTGCAGCTTCCTTAACGTCACTCAGCCTCGCCTTACCCTGTAGCTATGTTCCTCCTGAAACTACCTTTTATCCTTTATAGGCCAGGTGCAGCCCTGCTCCCTTAACTGGGGCAACTGGGAGCACCTGCTCTGGCACAGGGCCACTGGACCTATATCAGTTATAGAGCCAGCCACCATGTGACAGAGATATTGCACTGGCTTTTGATGGCCTCACTGAAAGTAGCCTGGAATATAATCCTTCATCTCTGGTTCTAATCACAAAACTCTTCTGTAGAAACTTCCCTATCCCTTCAAGCAGTTGCATTTTTAGACTTGTTAAGACTCTCCAAAATGCCTTCTTCCACCTCAGGCTTCTGAGGGATGAATATTCCTTCTGTTTGCACATATATCCATCCATAGCTACACACAAGAACACATTTTCTGGGAGTGCAGGGGGTGATACAACCCAGATCACTATGGCACAATATGAAAGTACAGGAAATCCAAACTCATTTTGCATTTTGCCATTTAATATTTTGCAGTCACCTCTACAACCATAGTCTGCTTGCTCAGAGGTCTGACAGGCTCATTTCAGGCTTCATTCTAAATTTCCTGACCAATCTCAGAGGGCACAGATAACATTCTGGAAGTACAGAAAACAATGGGGATATTGAGATCACAGGAAAGACAGTCTCCCTGCCCACAGGTACGACTGAATTCATGGAAGGGTATGTCTACATAGGCCAAAGCAGCGAACCTCCCAGCTTGGGTGAACAGAATTGAGTTAAGGGTCTCATTCTAGTGCTCTAAAAATAGTTGTACAGACAGTGCTTAGAAGTTGTGGCTCAGGCTTGAGTTTGGGCTCTTTAGAGGGGGTGGATTGCAGCCTGAGTTGGAACTTCAAACTGCTGTCTACACAGCTATTTTTAGAGCGCTACCACAAGCCCCCAGACACCAAGTCTGTCAACTGAGGCTGGAAGGTTTGCAACTGTGGGCTGTGTACACTTACCCTAATTGTCTTTTAAAATCTGCTCCTAGACAGATCCTGTTACACAAGACCCGCTTCTGCCCTGCTGCTTATGCAGTATTTGCACATTACGTTCCTTCTATTTGGAACTCTGAACTCAGAGAAGACTCTTTGCTCAGAGATTTTGAAAGTCAGCTGAAGACTTTCCTTTTAAATATTGTTTTAACTGAACTGAAGTATCATATAACTTCTTGTAAAGTATGCTGTCCTGGGAGATGTTTGCATGGAAGGTACTTACTACTTGAATTCAGAAGTTCTTACCATAGTGTATTATGGTGTATTTACAGCATAAAAGAGACAATGCTTTCTCAGTACATACCATTCAGAGAAGCGCTCAGATATAGTGACGCGTGGCAGAATAAAACCCTAAGAAATATATATACTGGGGGGGAAAGGGAATTATTTATTTGCCCAAAAGTGCAGTTCAGTCAACATAAAACTATTTGCAAATCAACATAGAGTTTGATTAATAGTTTTGTTAACATCAAAATTAAATGTTTTATTTTGACTGACCCAAAATGTTTCTTTTTTTTTTTGCAAATTCCCAGAGATTCCCAAAATGCTGCTGAGGTAATGGCATCCTCCCTTACTACCTTTATCCCAGTGGTTAGGGAACTTATATGGGATGTGGGAGACGTGGGTTTAATTCCCCTCTCTGCCTGATGTGGGATTTGAATGTTGGTTTCCCATGGTAGAGGAAACTGTGTTGTAAGATATTCTACTGTTGTTCTTTCTCAGCCTCTTCTGTTCAAGCTGTTACACTCTTTATACTTAATTAAATAGCTATGGGTGTAGGAACCTGTCCATGGGTCTAACACAGCCAAGGTGAGTGTCCTAAACTCCAGGCTATAGTCATTCTTGTGCTCTTTCTGAGGCCCAATGACAATTTCTGTGCAACATTTTGTGAATCTAGTCAACTAGGTCTCAAAACCTGTTTTTGACAACAAAAAAACACCAACAAACCAAAAAACAAAAAACATGAAATCATACATGGACTGAACTTTGTGAAAGCAGGTCCCAGTGCATGCAGAAAGAATCAAAGCATTAATCTGAGGATCAGGATTAGGAGCCCTAACCTAAAGTCTACTGCATTCATTGGGGTCTTTTCATTGACTTTAATAGGCTTTATATCAGGCCCTAGGCTCATTAGCCAATTGGGATAAGCATCAAGTGCAATCACTGGACACCCACTGCAGCAAAGGTGTCATCAGGACCTCTCCTAAGCTTCACAAATCTACATGGAAACTTTGAACTAGGGAGAGTGAACTAAGTCAGCTCATACCATACCATGTTTAATTTAATGTTAAAGTCAACTGAGAAAATGATTTTTTTCTTCTTCTATACTGTCCTTACTTGTTTTTTTTTTTTTTACAGTTCTGTCTCATTAGTAGGTGCCTTCTGCGGAAAAAAATCATGACCTTGTTATGTTTGGTACTTTTTACCATGCTACAGTATGCAAACTTTAATTACTTTCCTCTTTGTATTCAATGACACATTTTATTCAAAACCAAAAAAACGGAGCAAACAAAGGGTGGCTTTGACACTTGCTTTAAACATAACAAAAAACAAATCCTTTCTTGAGTTATTATTCAATGTTCTGTTTATCTATTAATGATGTCTCCCACTTGTTCACCTTATTTTCCTGATACTGTTGTTTTAGCATTGACATGTTATGAATCAACACAGAAAAATAAGCAGCAATGGAATGAGAGGGAGAAAAAATGAAATATAATGAAATCTATTAACAAAATAACTAAGAGACATGCAGCTCCTGAATACTGAAAAGTTCCAAGATTCAATTCAGCAAATGCCAAAACTAATATTAAAACACTGCTATATATTTGCCACTGCAAAGATTGTAAATATAAATGTAAATGTTGTGCTAATGATTTTAAATAAACCTAAAATCAAAGAAGAAATCACTGGAATAACTTACATTAACCAAACAAGAAATTATAACAAATAACACCATGTCAATGCTCCAGTGCAGTAATGATTTTAAATTAGAAAAGCAACATTTACAGGATAGGTTGCTCATTTAACATTTTTAGGATCTGTCAATAAGATCACTTTTGGCATGAAATAGCCTATTTATTTTGATTAAAGGAAAATCCCTCAATGAAAATGCTGGTGAACAAATACCAGCAGGGGTTCCTGACTTATTCAATGCCTAGTGAATTCCCACATAAGAGTTTGCAGGAGAAGCAAACAATACTAGAAGATCTGAAAATGTCAATGCAGTTTGTAGATAGCCTGTTCAGATTACTAAAGAGTTCTGTTCTACAAAGGTTGGGAAGTTAAAGATCTGATTAGGTGCACTGTTTCCAGTTATTTACAATGTGCTGTTTGATGGACAGCACCAGTGCTCTCACTTCCTGAAATGAACTTTTTAATGAGCCATGCTGACTAGTGCAGATATCAGATAAAGCTTGACAAAGGTTAGCTTTTTTTTCTTGCTTGCTTTTTTTTTTTTTTTTTTTTGGTGAGAAAGCAGATATCTATGAACTGCTTTCCTCCTGTGCACAACACATGTTCTCAGCTATGAGATGCACATCTGGAGGCAAGGGAAATCTAATTCACATCAGGAAAATCATGATTGTTGTAATAGAGAGAATGCTTTATCAAATGCCACTGTACTAAATAGAAATGCATTATACTTAATATTATAATTGATGTTGGCTGTCATGAGGGTTGTAAGGTGACCTTCAAAGAAGTGAGGCATTTTGATTAAGTTCAACAAACTGAAATTTTTCACTTAGATTGTTCATTGGGTTGACTTTACCCAAAACTAAATATTTTGTTTTGATTTTCACAGTGGAAACTGTCTGGTTTGGGCCAAAATGTTCATTTTTTCCTGTTCTGTTTTAGTCAAAAATTTCTTTGGGGGGCAGGGAGGGGAATTTCTTTAGGGGAGGAAAAATCATTTTTTGACCACCTCGACATCCAACCAAATGTACTCCATTTCTAATAGCTCTGAAGCACTTACACTGCTCTGAATCTCATTATTGCTTGCTGTTAGGGCCTCAGGGGATGAAGAGTGCTGATTGGCTAGGGACAGTTTAGTGGTACTTTTAGAAACTAAAGTGTATTATGTCATGCACTCCAAATAAAAGCAGAAGCAGCACAGGGCTCCTATCTCATTTTGGTGCTGGGCTCACATATTTGATGGGCTGAAATGATGAAATTTCATCCTGCGTTAAATCCTCAGATAATGATACAAAGCTTAGGCCTTGACCCAGGAAAGCATGCGATGACTGTCTAAGTTATAGGAGCCTCCGTGAGGTCCCCTATGGGCAGCCGTGCTGCCCACAGGCTCCATCCACAACATGCCCCTCCCACACACCCTAATTAGGGCTTGCAAGGGGATCTTCAGAGGACAGCCTGCAAAAGATTTCTCAGTTCCTGTGCTGGGGGATTCTCCCCCAGCCATACTCTGCTCCCACCCATTACACTGGAATGAACAGGCCAGAGCAGGGATGAGAAGCTCACTCTTAGTTTCTGTATTTGGACACTTCCAATATGAAAATGACTAATTTCATATAGCTGAGCTTTTACTTCCTGCTTCAGCAAAGTATTTAAGTATGGGCCTTACTTTAAGACTACTTTGAAATCAATGGGACTATTAATACTCACAGTAAGACATGTGCGAACGTACCTGGTTAACTGGGGCCTATATACATAGTATATATTTTAAATGATCAACCACTACATTTATGTTTAAGGTTGTTGAAATCAATGGTCATATTTCTACTTAATTAATTAGGTATTGATTAAAAACATCAGGCCTGATTCTGGTCAGACCTATTCTAATTATGGAGTGCTTATCACCATAATTTCTTGAGCACTTATGTTGGTTTACATTGGTATAAATTAGGAGTAACTACCAGAAATTAATGGAGTTACCACTGTATACGACTGGCATCAGAAACAGTCCAATGCTGTCTATCAGAGTTATATGAACAATGGACAACAATTTGCACAAATATCCATTAGAATTATTATATGAACTCTTTACAGTCATACTAACACCTCTTTGTTTGTACCTAAAGGCATTTCAAGGATGGAGTTTTACTAACCGAAATTGTCACAGTTACAGGTACCTGTACCTGTATTCCAACTTCATGATCTACCAAGCGCACCCACTCTAGATTCCTGCTCCTCCGCTGTCACCTCTCTCGGGTAGAGACCTTCATCTCTCTCCCTCCTGACTGGCGTGTTCTCCAGGTTTCACAGTTCCCTGCCTACACTGTGTTATTCCTAGCAAGCCAGACTGCCTAAACAGGCCACTGTCTGCACTTCGCTTTCTCTTTGAAGGCTATGAACAGCTGTAACGGCTAGCAGTTATAAGTTACCACACAACTCTTTATAAGCAAGCACACAAAGATTCTTAAGGTGAAACCCTTGCAGAGAAAACGTATTAAAAACAATAAAATAACCTACATACATATTGATAAGATTACCAGAGATCACTCCCCAACTCCAACAAGGGCTCTGGTAAGTGTCCAACCTTCATACCCCACAAAGCGGTTTTGCTGTGGTTACCAGTTCATGACAGTGTTAGCTCAGAACCAGAACATCCATAAAGAGTTCAGCCTTTCCTTTGTATAATTTGGGCCTTTGATCTTCAGATTCCATGAACAGATAATCAGCAAACAATGGTCCTCTCCTCAGGGACTAGCTTCAAAAGGCCTTTGCATTAATGGGTTTTTGCATAAATGGACGTGGGAAATTTACATTCAGTTCCCTCTTGAGAGATTACATATAATCCTGACCCATAATAATACATAAACCATTAATTCATTACAGTAGACCCCAAAGCCACTTAAACTTAATTCAGTAAGGTCTCCCAAGGATATGGCAGGAAATAGCCCTACCTGTCACTGAAATGTTTGTAAAAAAATATTTTAGAAGTCTCATGTTTTTAATTGCTCATGTGCAAATGTCTGTTTTTGAAGTGCTAGTATAGCGGAACAGAAATCCTTACCATCTGATTTATCTCACTAATCACAAATAAACTACACAGTTCAAATTATGATATTGGTCACCAATTTATGAGTAAACTATACACAATGATATTTGTTTTAAAAAATATGCAGAACTGTGATTCATATATAATGTTTTGAGATCACAAAAAAGGTTAGACTGAATAAGTGATTTCATGCAGATTAGTCACGCACATGCAGTTTAGTAACTTGGCTCCAGTTATTGCCTTGCTTTATTGGCCATACATTGAAGCTTGCCACATACTGGCAAGTGGACTCACCAACTCATTACATGCTCAGCAGGGACCCTGCATTCATACTTAGGTTGCTAGCCTGTGCAGAAATCTGTGCTACCATATATTCACTACTGTCATTACCCATACTAGCTAGATGAAAGCTAACACAGGTATGTCTACCCCTGCTACAATCACATCATAATTGTCAGTGTAGATATACCCTTACATAGCACTCTGCTTGTCTTTCTCAGCAAGGAATCTGAACTCTGAAAAAGGTTTGATGGTCATCTTTGTATTCTGAAAATCTGTAATCACTTGATATTTCTCTAAGAGGTCTGTTTCTTCACGTTCCTTGGGGAACCTAAGTATATTAATGCTGTCCACCTCTTGCTGACCAGCTACAACTGTGGAAACTTAACTGCCCTTTAAAATTGCATTTGTGTATTGTCCTTCTTGAGCTGTTTATCCACTGTGGCCCAGGTATCTGCAGTTCCTGACTCATCTGTAGTTTCTTACTTTTACTTGACTGTTTGTCTTATTATCCCTATTCCATCTTATCTCCTAATTCACAATTTTCAATAGTCAAAAAATAGACCTTATTATAGTTCTCTTGCTTATTGTAAAAGAGATTATGCTAATACATCTCTGGCCCTCCATGAAGCTTTACTTTATTCAAAGCAACATGACAGATGTGCCTACAGCCAGCAGTCATACCCTTAGGTCAAAGTAGTGATTGTCTCTGTCTGAACTGATTGGCCTTTTACACAGGTATTGTGCTTACACACGTTTAAGAGGGGAATTGGATCCAGACTTTTAGTGTGAGGGCAACTGAGCTCTCAGTAGCAGGTGAAGATGGACATTGTCTATACACACTCATTCTGTACTAAGATAAGAGTCAGAATCAAGCAACAGCTGGCCATGGGACACCAGTGAAAAACATATTTTATACAAGATATATGTTCATTTGCCTTGTGTTTAAAATTCACATTTTTTTCTCTTTCCAACACTGACAGGCTTCTATACTTTATATAATTTTACACAGATTTTACATGTGTACAAGCAATAAATTCAAATCTTTCCTCTGTTCTACCAAACATGAACAAAATAAGATAATCAATCTTGTATGGAAACTTGGGTGACACAGTATAGTCATGGATATTTAAACTCATTTGGAGTATCACAGTTGATGTCCATTTATCACCAATCCTGGTACAGGTACAATAACTAATAAAGGATACACCTTGAAGCAATGTGAAATTATATATCCTGGTCTTTTACCATTGCTATTACAGGCAAATTTGTGTTAGCAAAATTCTACCAAATATCTCATCTCTAGTCCTTATGGTAACTGACTGTAAGTAGACTGAAGCTTGCATCTACAAACATGATTCTGGCAGTCTGACTACAGTTGGTATCACTTCACTACAGTTATTTTAAAGATATGAATATACATGGGACCAATTTCTTACCATATTCTGGACCAAAGTATGTCTTTTTATTTTCCCACTTCTATGCATCAAACATTGACACAGAGACCTGTCATTTACTTCTGTGTTTGCTTGGCCCTCCAAACAGCTGGTGTGACATGGCATTAATGGAATACAACCTAATTAGAAAGGATCCAACAATACATAATTTGTGGGTTTTTTAGATAAGATCCTTAACCTTGTTTAACTCCAGATTTGTTTTTGTTTAAATATTTTTATAGCCTGTATATTAAGAAATTCTGCCTAAATACCCTACACTGTAGGTAAGAGGGCTGCTTTACAACTTCAGTTTGTGATCTCTTTTTGGAAACATGTTGGCCTCTTTGCTGCTGTTGTTGTTCTTAGATTACATAGTGCTGCCACTGAAAAGTGGAGGCTCCTTTAAGAGATCAAATGAGATAGAGGAAAATGTACAAGTTACAATAACCCAAAGTCACTTTAACACACTCAGTTTAGACCTTCTGTTCCCATGAGAGAGAACCTCACTATTTTGTATGTGAATGCATACTATAAAAGGCTATATGCTCACCCCTTTGCTTCCTGTGTTCTATTGCATAAACCCTCTTTCTTTGAAATTTCATACTGTATTTCTAGGTTCTAAATCCTGCCGTTAGGCCTCTCAAGGATGTATTGAGGTCTCAGTGATTCACTTCCTAAGATAACTGGACATACATTAAGAAACTAGATTGTCTGAGCCCCAATCTTGTGCTTTAAACACAAGACCATAATTCTTCTAATTTAAAAAATCTACTGATTTATACTACATATTTTGAAAATCCAACCTACAATCTTACTTGCCCTTTTTGTGCAGATAAATGCAAAAACCATTTTTCTAAGGCTGTTTAATGCATTGCATTTCTTTTTAGACAGTAGCTTCTGTCTGTGAATATTATCACTTCTGAGTTCATTGCATTTCACTTCTGTAGATTGAATTCCATGAGCCACTTTTCAGCCCATAAGCGTTTTCTATCCAAATCCTCTTGAATGTGTTAGCTACGTTATTCTGAATGTGATGTTATTGCAACAATTTTATGTCAGCTTTAAATGTGGACATGTTTGAAATTTTACCCTGCTCAAGATCATCTATATACTAGGCAAACAAAAAGTGGTCTTAACATGAAAATGGGGAAATATTTACTAACTAAAATCAAATGTGTATTTTCCTCCTTTTTGCCTATTTAATAAGAGGGCAAATATGATCCCTCATCATTAAATAGCTGCACTTTTAATTTAACTTGCATCTGCACATCAAATAAACTGCTAGAAAATAACAAATTTTCTTTGTTTTTATTAAAGCTCTACGGCTGTGGGTGAAATTTAAATGAGGGACTGTGGGAGTGAATTGTTTTTCAAAATCCAAGAACTCAAATGACAATACATTTTTTTAAGCATCTAGGAAAATCAAGTCAAAGTAGTAATGAAGCCTTCCTTGTCATTTAGGGAGTCTCCACATTGACTTTGCTGGGAGTTGGATCAGGCCCTTGTTTCCCAATTCCGCAAATGCTAATGCATATGCCTACTTTTAAGTATGTTTGCAGTGTTGTTGTAGACTCATTGATCCCAGGATATTAGAGAAACAAGGTGGGTGAGGTAATATCCCTTACTGGACCAACTTCTGTTGGAGAATAAGACTAGCTTTCTTTACACCTAAAGACGAGAGGTCTCTAAGCTCAAAAGCTTGTCTCTTTCACCAACAGAAGGTTGGTCCAATACAAAATATTACCTCGTCCCCCTTTCTCTTTAATTTTAAATATGTGAGAACACCCATATACCCATATACTTTAGTGTTTGGAGGACTGAGGCAATAACAATCACAGTGGGCTAAAAGTAAAATAATGATCCTGCAAGCTGCTCAGTGTGGGAAGTCTCAGGTGTCCTTAAGAACCCAACTGAAGTCAGTGGGGGTCTTTTGTTTTAGCATAGAGGTCCACCTGCATAAAACAGCTTGCAAGATCGCTGTCTTAATTGGTAACCAGCTACATTACCTCCCGCTTTTCATGTCATCTGTAGTGTGTTTAAGAAATTAAATCTCTCTTAGCTGCACATTTTCTGTGCTTTGTGTAATCATTCACCCACCACTATTTCACACTCTGTTTCTTTTTTGGCTATGTGGTTCTACAGCCTGTTTACTCTCCAATGAAATACCTCCAGTTTTAAGCTTTCTCCAGCTGGAGTCTAGACACTTAGGGTTACTCTGAAATATTTTAATAAAATCAGAAAATGGTTAAAAGATGGGAACTTCAAAAGAATGATACTTAGGGAAAAAACATGTTTTGATTTTCTAAGGCACATGGCTTATGGACTGTAAAATGTCAGTTCACGCTTCATATTATGTAAGTACAAAGAATGCAAGTCTTCACTGAGAAGTTTCACTCATATGGAAAGCACAATTTTATCATTTTTAATAAACAATTATCAAGTAGGATCTTTAACCTACAAAAAAACTAGAGGATTATAGGTATGACTAGCATCTCAGAATAAAAAAGTCCTTAACCCTTGATGAGGAAAGGTTATTGAGTGACGACTTGGTTTTTCATTTTTCAAATTTCAACTTTTCAATCACGATTTTTGTCAACATTTTAATGGAAAAAAAAGATAAAGTTACTTGAACAGAAACTGCAGAATAATTTACATTTTGCATTAACATGATATAAAGGAGTTTTCACATTTTTTTCCTTATGTATGAACCCACTCTATTTTTTTTTCTATATACTCTTTGAGGCAAGGAGGCCAGAACTGAACACAGTAGAATTCAACCAAAACTGAAAAATTCACTGACCCTCATATCTTCAACTAAGGTTAAATACTAAGTGTTGTAAAATGTTAAGATCAGATCCAAAAATCCATTGAAGACAATGGGAGTCTTTCCATTGACTTCAATGGGCTTTGGATCAGACACTTAATGTCTACATTTAAATAGGAAAAGAGCTAAACATCTTGATACCAATCTAATTTAATTATCAAAAGTTTTAAACTAGATAGAAAGGGGAAAGCAGCAGAGTAAGGACTATGACCCAGAAAAGCAAATGAGCAGGGACAATGTGCTAACAAGGTCAGCTCCCAGACTGCTGGACTGGGCAGCACAGTGTGGGGAGGAGGTGACCAGCCCTCCGTGGAGAAAGAAGTGGTTCGGGACTATTTAGAAAAACTGGGTGAGCACAAATCCATGGGGCCGGATGCGCTGCATCCGAGGGTGCTAAAGGAGTTGGCGGATGTGATTGCGGAGCCATTGGCCATCATCTTTGAAAACTCATGGCGATCGGGGGAGGTCCCGGATGACTGGAAAAAGGCTAATGTAGTGCCCATCTTTAAAAAAGGGAAGAAGGAGGATCCGGGGAACTACAGGCCAGTCAGCCTCACCTCAGTCCCTGGAAAAATCATGGAGCAGGTCCTCAAGGAATCAATTATGAAACACTTAGAGGAGAGGAAAGTGATCAGGAACAGTCAGAATGGATTCACCAAGAGGAAGTCGTGCCTGACTAATCTAATTGCCTTCTATGCTGAGATAACTGGCTCTGTGGATGAGGGGAAAGCAGTGGATGTGTTATTCCTTGACTTTAGCAAAGCTTTTGATACGGTCTCCCACAATATACTTGCCGCCAAGTTAAAGAAGTATGGGCTGGATGAATGGACTGTAAGGTGGATAGAAAGCTGGCTAGATCGTCGGGCTCAACGGGTAGTGATCAATGGCTCCATGTCTAGTTGGCAGCCGGTTTCAAGCGGAGTGCCCCAAGGGTCGGTCCTGGGGCCAGTTTTGTTTAATATCTTTATTAATGATCTGGAGGATGGTGTGGACTGCACTCTCAGCAAGTTTGCAGATGACACTAAACTGGGAGGCATGGTAGATACGCTGGAGGGTAGGGATCGGATACAGAGGGACCTAGACAAATTAGAGGATTGGGCCAAAAAAAACCCTGATGAGGTTCAAGAAGGACAAGTGCAGAGTCCTGCACTTAGGACGGAAGAATCCCATGCACAGCTACAGACTAGGGACCGAATGGCTAGGTAGCAGTTCTGCAGAAAAGGACCTAGGGGTCACAGTGGACGAGAAACTGGATATGAGTCAACAGTGTGCTCTTGTTGCCAAGAAGGCTAACGGCATTTTGGGCTGTATAAGTAGGGGCATTGCCAGCAGATCGAGGAACGTGATCATTCCCCTTTATTCGACATTGGTGAGGCCTCATCTGGAGTACTGTGTCCAGTTTTGGGCCCCACACTACAAGAAGGATGTGGAAATATTGGAAAGAGTCCAGCGGAGGGCAACAAAAATGATTAGGGGTCTGGAGCACATCACTTATGAGGAGAGGCTGAGGGAACTGGGATTGTTTAGTCTCCAGAAGAGAAGAATGAGGGAGGATTTGATAGCTGCTTTCAACTACCTGAAGGGGGGTTCCAAAGAGGATGGAGCTCGGCTGTTCTCAGTGGTGGCAGATGACAGAACAAGGAGCAATGGTTTCAAGTTGCAGTGGGGGAGGTCTAGGTTGGATATTAGGAAACACTATTTCACTAGGAGGCTGGTGAAGCACTGGAATGCGTTACCTAGGGAGGTGGTGGAATCTCCTTCCTTGGAGGTTTTTAAGGCCCGGCTTGACAAAGGCCTGGCTGGGATGATTTAGTTGGGAATTGGTCCTGCTTTGAGCAGGGGGTTGGACTAGATGACCTCCTGAGGTCCCTTCCAACCCTGATATTCTATGATTCTATGAATCGCAGCCGAGGCCATCAAATCAAGATTTCAAATCAGGTTCATCATTTGACAAGGTGATGCCAAGAAGGACAAAAATAAAGAAAGACTTGAAATAAAATAAAAGAACTTAAAATCAGGAAAAGCATACAAGAAAACAGGGATTGTTTTATCCCAATTAAGTAATTTGGTGGAATAAGCAAGAAAAAATACTGTAGAAGGCTTATCACATAGTTGAAGGCCATTTCTCTGATTATATTGTGATTTTAGTAAGGCTTTTGATACAGTTCAAAACATCATTCATGAAAGGAAGCTAGAGCAATATAGAATAAACAGAAGTCCTATACACTGGATACATCAGTGACTGAAAATTCACACACAGAATGTAATCTGTAATGGTTCAGTGTCAAGCAGGAGGGAAGTACTTTATTGAGCAGAGTTCCACATGAGTGTTCTTTTTCTAGTGCAGTATCTATGGAGGAGAGGGTGATTGTGATAAAGTGTCAAAACAGACTGAAACAATACAGAGGGATTAAAAAAGGACAGATGTAAAATGGTTAATGTAGGATGGAATAATTAAACGTACACATATGGAGTGCGGGAGTGAAAAAACTAGTTAGATAGTGATATCACAGGGAAGGAACTAGGCCTGTAGTCATAACTGAATGGGTCAATAAAATAGGTGATGCATAATGGACATAACTAGGATTGAGGCATCGCTCCAGTTCATTGGCACAGCACCATTTTTGAAGATATCATCTTGTTCTCCAATCTATGGTTTTATTTTATTTCTTTAAAAAACAAAAAACAAAGCAAGTCTCTAGCCCTTATGGTTCCAAAGAAAACTTTCAAAACATGAAACAAGTATAACGGATGCACAGACATCTTCATAAATTTCCCTACTTACCATATTAGAAGGGAGAGGGACAATCATATTATGAAGCTCTAGGCAGTATGCAGTGAGTAGGGTCTCCTTGGGAACATGGGAGAATACCAGAACCTCCCCCCGCCCCAAATCTGACCTGTATAACAAAAAGCCATGGGGGAAAGACCCAAGGGGCTTTTGAGCACTATCTAGGGGAAATCAACCCCATGGATCCAGCAGGAAGTCCAAGCCTCAATGAGGGGGAGCCAGGCCTGTTGAGCCCAGCAGGACACCCAGACTGAATTGTTCAAGAACAGAGGGAGCCACAGTGACAGTGGGTGTAGGGTCAGGTGGCTTCCTCCCTGGTTTTAATGGCTTCTGCTTCTCCCTCTGTTGAAGCCTGATTGCAGACTCAGGCAGATATCATGGCATTGGTTACACTCGGATCATATTTTCCAATTTTTCATCA
>NW_020664369.1:6757105-6798057 GCF_002925995.2 Terrapene triunguis
ACGTATTGGAGCATAAGCTTTTGTGGGTGAATACCCACTTCGTCAGATGCATGTGGTGGAAATTTCCACCACATGCGTCTGACGAAGTGGGTATTCACCCACAAAAGCTTATGCTCCAATACGTCTGTTAGTCTATAAGGTGCCACAGGACTCTTTGTCGCTTTTTACAGACTCAGACTAACATGGCTACCCCTCGGATACTTGGTATATTACTGTGAGTCCGGCTCACAGTTTGAAGATTAACAGGGTGGAAATCACCCTTAGATTTGGAGGCTTTAGGAGTACATGAAGAACAAAGACAGTGACCACACACACAATCACAAGTAAGAAGTCTTGTCTGTATTATAAGTTTTACAAAGCAGATGATTAGGGGTGTAATCACACATCCATATACAAAACCTGAGAGAGCCCATGCAATAGCTTCTATTGTATTTATACTCACATACCCAAAGATGTTATAGAGTCTAGTGGATCTTGCAACAGGTGGTCATTGAGAGGGGTGATTCCTGCTGGTTGTCCCAATGAGATCCTCCCTGGGTGTCTTCCCACTTTAACCCAGCCAGAGCACCTCTTTTCTCTTGTTATTTTGACAATGCCTAACACCTTATGCATATGTGTGAGGGTTCCAATACTCTTTTTCCTTATCTGTAAATTGTGGGGTGCCCCATTTTTCATAGTTCTCTTAGTTCCCCTTTTTCTTATTAGCATCTTATTAATATTCACGTCAACCTGTTTCCATGGTAAACTGCGGTCGATGGGTGGATTGTGGTCTGTTTTTCTATAGCATCACCGATTGGAATGTCCTTTACAGTAATCTTGTGGTTTTATTGGCATTGGGTCAGTCTTAGGTCACCTACTCATGTTAAGTCCCCTTAAGAATGAAGCCTAATTTGTCGACACTGAAATCTTACAGACCTTAGCCTATAGGCCTTGTATTACAGCCCTGATTTACTTATATACCTAATACACTCTCATCAGTCGTAAATACTTGTCAGTATTATACTCCTATAGTCATATCCTACTTCAGGGGTCAGCAACCTTTGGCACGTGGCCTATCAGGGTTATCTGCTGGAGTGCTGTGAGACATTTTGTTTCCCTGACCGTCTACAGGCACGGCCCCCCACAGCTCCCAGTGGCCACGGTTCGATGTGCTGGCTGCCGCGTCCCGCAACTCCCATTGGCTGGGAACGGGGAACTGCGGCAACTGGGAGCTGCAGGGGGCTGTGCCTGCAGATGGTCAACATAAACAAAACATCTTGTGGCCCGCCAGCGGATTCCTCTGATGGGCCACATGCCAAAGGTTGCCAACCCCTGTGCTACTTATATCTGTTCATCACACATTGTCATGAGTTAACCATGAAAATAATACAATTAAATAATAAAGTGAACTAATTGGCTACAAGCATAAGGGTTAGACTTTCTTTCTTTCTTTCTTACATAATCACATGACTCCAGGTGTTGCAACTCTAGGCATGTTTTTTTTTTTGTGTGTGACATGGATTAATCTAGCTCTGCCAGTGTGTGAACCCTGATGGAGGGGGTCAAATAGATGGGCCCTGTGGAGTCTAGCAGTGCACACATGATCATACCTTGAACAATCTACGGTGAGTAGTGACTCGTCATCATATCTCAATAGAGTGGAGGTTAGAAGACTTACATTCCGTCCCCCTCCCTCAACTCAAGCCCTCATAATAGAATTATTCTATGGCACTGAAGCAAGGAAATAGTTATGCTGTACTCCAAACTAGTAAGGTCTGAACTGGAATTCTACATTCAATTTTGAGCACTACATTTAATAAAATTAATTGGAGAGAGTTCAGAAAAGAGCAAAAAATAATAATAAAGGGTTTGAAAACTAAGACACACAAGAAAAGGTCAAGTGAACTGGGCATGCTCATTCTAAGGCCAAAGAAGACTGAGAGGAGATATAACTGTCCTCAAATCCATAACAGACATTTTAAACAGTACGGGGACCAATTATTCCCTTTAGTCAGTGAGGACAGAACAAGAAGTAATGAGCTCAGGCTGCAGAAGGGAGATTTAGATTAAATATTAGGAAAAACTTTATAACTATCATAACAGTTAAGCCACAGAATGAGCTGCCAAGGGATGAGGTAGAATTGCTCTCAGTAGAGATATTCAAGACTAGGATTTGACACCCATTTATAAGCATGGTCATGAAATCAATCCTAACACAGTTCAAGAGGCTAGACCAAATGATCTTTCTAACCCAAAGCGTTACTGTGAAGGAGGAAGGGCAGTCATTTTGGCAGTGACAAAAACAGTTTTTGAACAGCAGTCTGAGCTTTGTCCATGCTGTGACAAAGCTATTGCTGTAGCTTTGGTAGGTGGGTCACAATAATAAGAAAAAATGAGCGCAGAGCAGAAACCTGATATTTCTTCTTGCTGTTATGAAGTGGCTGCCCAGATACATACTGCATCTCAGCATACCGCTTGAATCTTTCTTTTATTTGTAATTAATTTATGACTCATGAAAAGTTCCAGACCAATAACCATAGAAACCAAAGAGCTCCATTTGAGCACAGAATAGATACAGCAACAGAGCTCTGAAATCTTCCGCATAATGCCCACCAATGTGTGTCATCCCCAATTGAGAAGATGAGAAGGAATTTCAGTCTCCATATACATTCAACTCCCCACTGAGGGGGCTTAAAGGATGTTTTAACCCATTGTTCCCACTGCTCTTTGCATGTAAGTTTTTATCAAACACAGTTTTAGGAGGAGGAAATGGGGGAATTTTAAAATATAACTTTGCAAACATAGGCCATAGTCCTGAAGTTAGACCCATTCATGCAAACCCCAGAACCCATGCAGAACCCTGCTGAAGTAAGTAGGGTTCCAGGTGGGTAAAAGAGTGCTTCCACACCAATCTCATTGCATGACTAGGTCCTCACTGGTTGTGTTTTTGAATCAGCCCCTTCTCTCTGGGTATAGAGCTGTGACTCTGTATTAAATACACTAAATATTACAGTTGGGCCTCATGCAATATCCTGCATTAAGTCCCTAACACTTTGGCAGGACTCAGAATCCAAACCCAGATCCTGATCTGATAGCCTCTTTTTCCTTTCACTGGCACTTGTTTTACAATTGAGTAAATCAATTCCCTTCATTAGAGTTACTCTTTATTTGTATTGGAGTAAGTGGGATCAGACTCAGGCTATTCAATTTGCGGCTAGTCCCAATGTCTGTAATGAGGTGAACCAAAACCCCACACCTGAACACTCCTGAATTGTTTTTTGTATCACGAAGCCATATCTATTAAATAGATATATTTCAGTTATTCAGCTACATTTCATTTCTGACATCTGGCCCACACAGTCAGGCATCTATTGGACAATTTTATTCTATTTTCCAAGTTTTTACTTTTAAAATATTACTTTTAAGTCCCCCAGCTCCTTTTCTGTTATTTTCAGGTACTAATACAGTTTCATCTGAGTTCACTGTTCCACATGTTGTCCATCTTGCTGGAACTCTGTCAGTGATCTGTGAGGCAGGCAATTCTGCCTGTCAGCTTACCTCACAGATCCAGTGAAACTGAACACTTCAGAAGCTGAGCTCAAGTGATTCTTACCTCTGAATTGTTCATTTCCATGACAGACATGGACTATGCTGCAGTACGCTCTGTTATTTTCTTTTTATGTGCAATTCTGCTGCATGGACAAAGAATAAACTCTGGCTTTTTAGATGATGCTTTGAACCATAGAAAGCTAGAAATATACACATTTGTATTTCTTTTTAAGGGACACCCCTGGCAGCATGCAGTTGTATAATTCACAGCCAAATGAGTGTTTGGCTTTCTTCTACTATATTTCATCCAAGGCAGGGGGAAAGTGTTTGATTTTTATGCAAAAAAAAAAAAAAACATTTTATCCTACTTCACAGGTAACACTTTTTCCAATACAACTTTTTCTTCCAATGATTTTATAGCCTATCACATGAGCTAACACATGATGAAGTTACAGGTAATGAGTCAGTAACACAAGAAACCTATAGGCCCAAGCATATAAGATATTAGTTTCAGCTCTTAGCATAAGAATGAAGCCTACCAGCCTTAACATAGTTATTCAATAGAGTTGATGTAAGTGAAGTAACCAGCAGTGATCCTAAGACAGTGGTGGGCAACCTGCAGCCCATGGGACGCACGCGGCCCGTCAGGATAAGACGCTGGCGGGCTGTGAGACAGTTAATTTACATTGATTGTCCACAGGCACGGCTGCCTGCAGCTCCCAGGGGCAGCGGTTCGCCGTTCCTGGCCAGTGGGAGCTGTGGGAAGCAGCATGGGCCGCATGGATGTATTGGCCGCCCACCAGTGGATTACCTGACAGGCCACATGCGGCCCGTGGGCTGCAGGTTGCCCAAACACTGTCCTAAAACGTAAGCTGCATAAGATAGTTTTGCAATATATGATTTTGCTGGAACAACGTACAAAACTGTACTTTTACACTGATAGGTAATCACAATAAGTCAGCTGGTACCAGTTTAGGGTACTTTTAGATAGGAACATCAGTAGATGCCCCACTGCATATTGCTAGAGCAAGCAATTGATGTATATGCTAATATGCTCAAGAAAATTAATATAGTAATTTATAGGATGAGGACACCCAAAAATTTTAGGTTGAGGATGTTTAGATATGGAAAAGGCAACCATTAAAGCCTATAAAACAGCTAACCACATTTTAGGCCATTGAAGGTCTTCATTGGCATTCTGGGATCAGGATAGGATCTATCTCACCTCTTGAAGGATAGAGTGAGTAAAATATGTGATGGTGCTGGACATTATTACATGTTTGTATGACTTCATCTCACTTGTTTGGATTGGATTTTTGTGGGCTTACTCATTGCCATAAACAATATTGCAAATTCCAAAGGTCTTTCCTAAGTGTGAGTGTTGCCGCCGTGCCCACCAGCGTTCCCAAGCGGAAAGTATTTTGAGAAAAAACTGGGTCTGGCCTAGAGACACAACCCTGTCCAATGATAGAGTGTTAATTGGGGATTTCAAATAAATGACATAAATCTACACCATCAGAAAACCCAGCTATAATTTCCACTCCAAGCCTGATTGCTTTTAAAGTCAAACCTTCTTATAACTGTCTGAAATTGGGCATCTGTTTATTTCTCCTCCACTAAATGGTACTGTTGTTGAGAATCTGGGCTTATGTTGGATCAGAATATAGAGAAAGTTCTTCGGTTTTTATTTCTAAAGAAACTCTATCTTTTATTATGAAAAAGTAAAATATTGCTACCATATGAACGGTGCACCTATTGTTCCTCTTTTCCTCTGAATAATTCTGCTGCTTCCCTGGTCTCTAAAATATCAGGTATGAGGGGTAAAACACATTTCCATTGGTATGTCACGTACTTGGCAGTTTCTGCTTACTGAATAAGAACATAAGAATGGCCATACTGGTTCAGACCAATGTTCCATCAAGCCCAGTATCCTGTCTTCTGATAGTGGCCAATACCAGGTGCTTCAGAGGGAATAAACAGAACAGGTAATCATTAAGTGATCCATCCCGTGTCGCCCATTTCTAGCTTCTGGCAAACAGAGTCTAGGGATACTTCAGAGCATGGTTTTGCATCCCTGCCCACTCTGGCTAATAGCTATTAATGGACCTATCCTCCATGGACTTAACTCACTTTTTTTTTAACCCTGTTATAGTCTTGGGCTTCGCAACATCCTCTGGCAAAGAGTTCCACAGGTTGACTGTGCATTATGTGAAAAAAATAGCAAACATTCTGGAAATTAAAATAATGCTATCATAGTCTGTTCAGCACAAAAGCTGGATGAAAAGCAACAGCAAAAGAGCTAAATTAAAAAATCAACTATTGAAAGAAGGGGAAAGAGAAGAGAGGAAGGATTTATTCATTGAGAAGGTATATTTTCAAGAATGTCGATACATCACAATAATGCAGTCATCATAGATATCCTAAACATGTAAGAGTGGAAGGGACCTTGATAAGTCATCTAGTCCAGTCCCCAGCACTAAGGCAGAACTAATTATTATCTAGACCACCTCTGACAGGTGTTCGTCTAACCTGTTCTTAAAAAGCTCCAGTGATGGAGATTCCACAACCTCCCTAAGTAATTCGTTCCAGTGCTTAACTGCTCTTACAGATAGGGTGTTGTTGTTTTTTCTAATGTCTAACCTAAATGTCCCTTGCTGCAGTTTAAGCCCATTACTTCTTGTCCTGTCCTCAGTGGTTAAGGGGAGCAATTTATTACCCACAGCTTGTTAACAACCTTTTACGTACTTGAAGACTATCATGTCCTCCCCGCAATCTTCTCTTCTCCAGACTAAACAAACCCAATTTTTGCAAGCTTTCTTTGTAGATCATGTTTTCTAGACTTTTAATTATTTTTGTTGCTCACCTTTGGACTTTCTCCAATTTGTCCACATCTTTCCTGAAGTGTACTGCACAGAACTGGACTGAACTGCAGTTTAGGAATACTGAATGTGACAATCCAATACCAGAATATAGTCTGGGCTCCAATTAAGATGCCTCAAGACCTTAATCTATTATTTCTCTTTGGAAATAAAATAACTCACATCCATCATGAGAACTCAGAGGAAGTTGTATATTGTCTCACATCACTATAATGATTCTCAAGGGTCAACAAGTCACAGATAAATCTCCCTTTCCCCACTGGATCATGAAAAACTACTTCAGAAACTTGTCTAGGGCTCTTCCCTTTTTCTGCTGGACATATTTTATTTTTTTTTTTTTTTTTTTTGACTTTTTTTTTTTTTTTTTTTTGTTGTTTTGGACTTTTCTTTTCTCTTTTTTTTTTCTATGGAAGGTGCTGTACTAACTTTCACACAAAGATTCAGAAACCCACCACCTTTTCCAGGTATTTTGCAGATCATAGTTGTCTAACTACATTGGCTTTTTTTATTTATTTATCACTGTAACCCGTACCCCACTGTGAATTTTAGAAAGATAAATAAAGCACTCTTTTAACAAATTAGCCATATAAGGAAAACAAGAAAAAGTAATAATACTCTGATATGATTATATCATTTATAAAAACCCCTTGTCCAGCATCAGTCAGGCCTGATCAAAAGGCCATTGGAGTCAATGGAAAGACTGTCATTGGCTTTGATGACCTCTGGATCAAGCAGTTTGAGAAGGAGAACAGTGAATTTAAGGGCACTCTGTCTCTCCTTGTTTTAGGTACATTCCAGATTCTAATTATTATACTGGACTATTTTGAATCAGGAATACCTTTAGAATGTGAAGTATATTTATTCATCTATCTTTGCTTATGTCAAAGACGAAGCAGATATTTTAATTTTCCACCAACCGGGGTAAAGAACACTGATAATCAAGGCCAAAGTCTGGCTTTCTACTCTTAGTCATGCAAGGTGTGAGTGATTCAGAGAAGCTTGTGTACTTAGCAATGGCTCTTACAGATGCTTCAGAAAAAAGCAGTGTGTAGTCTCCCAGCACCTGACACTACTCACCAGTAGGTATAAAGGGGCTGGGAGTCTGATTTAATCCCCTAACTAGTTTACACATGCCCCTAGGCTAAGGCCTGCAGAAAACCTCTGGTTAATGTTTTGTTGAGCTCTCTCCTACAACTTAGGGAATGTTAGGTGAAAATCCTATGTGTCCAGGTGAGCTGGATGGTGAAGAGCCACCCTGCCTCCATCACTCCCTTGTTCATACCTTCTGCCCCCTAGTTTACCTCAAAAGCAAGCCACAAATTAGCTCATAGAATCTACATATAAATACAGAAAATTTTAACAATTGGCTAAAGGGATCTATCTTTGGATAGTTTTATTAATGTTAATGAATTCAACATTTTTATTAATGAGCATATTAGAATATAATTATTAATCCTAATAATTGTAATGGGATCATTTAAGCATTGCCTTAAATACCATCTTAATGTTCCAATTCCACCTTTGATCTCTGATTCATTGCCTATGTATACTGACTAACAATTCCTTAATTTCTGCCAAATCCCAGAAAAAAAGTACTGTTGGCTTTTATAACAACTTCTCAGTTTTGGTGAGACAACAACAGCTGCTTCTATTTTCTTTCAGAACAGTATCTCTGACGGAGTCAGAGTGGGGGGTTGAGGGAAGTGATCAAGGGTGGGATATATCATTGTTCTTCTTCGGACCTGTGTAGTATTCTCACATCAGGGAGTATTAACATGCTAGCTCTTTTGTATGACATTTTTCTTTGTTAGCATCCTGCTTTGAGAATTCTGTCCTTATCCTGGAAAGATGACAGTTGGCATATGATTGTTATGGCTTGGGGATTGGTTGGATTCATCTCCGTTTGTCATTCAGTAAGTGCTGTATGATGAGTATTCCACATGCCTAAGGATAACATTGAAGGTAAAGAACTCTTTCTGTTGTCATAAGGTCTTTTCCCTATAACAATTTTAAAACTGATTCCCATAGTCCTTTTAGAATATTTGACTCAAATTTGACACTCCAAAAGTTCAATTTTCCCTATTACCATTTTATTCTCCTTGGTTGTATTCTTTAATACAGAATGTCCTTTACTAGATACCTCCTTCCCTCCTCCCCCCATGTCTTTATGGATTAAATATCATGGTGAATAATATGTTGCACTCACACAGCTTCTTCCAGCCAACATTCTCAGAGCTCTGTACAAATATAATCTCTGGCCCTTTGCATAGGCTAACAAGTGGTGGAAGTGGATAGGGAACTTGCCCCAATCCTTTAAATACCCCATGCAAGAGCTAAGGCCCATGGCAGCCCTTGTGCTTGGAAGAAGACAAGCAGTATTCTCTCCATGTATTCCTAGGGGCACACAATAGTCAAAAGGGGACAGAGAGGAAGAGGATGTTTCAAAAGTTTTCACGAAACAGAATTGTATCAAAATCAGATAGAAGGTCTCAGGGTTTTTTTTATTTTTATTTTTTTCTTACTATGGTTAGGAAAGACCGGAGAGCCCTGCACTGCAAAAACCTTCCAGACAGAACTTTCTTAAAACTGGTATGTCTCTGTGAAACATTTCAGCTCCGATGACATATTTCAACAAAATTTCATTTAATCAAAGATGTTCTGACCAGCTCTAATGTCATCCTTGCATGTTAGCTTCAGTGCTCCAGGCTGTAAATAAATCTGCTCTATCATTTTATTCTACTTTGGGGCATTCTACTAACCCAAAGCCATTCTCACAGTTCTTATGGTTTTGAAGGTTCAGCTTATTCCTTATTTTCAACATATCTTCATATCATGAGTTCATTCCATAGAGCTCTAATGATGCATGCTAAGCCTTACTGGGTAACAAGCCCTGCCCCCCTACCATTGAGGACTTTGAGAGCACTGTATATGCAACCAAATCTGTATTTTCAAACCTGTATATAGCTAGTTTAAATGTAAAATCTCCAGGAATGCACTAAGTGCTTGAATCACCATACAAACCTGTAGGGCATTCTACCTATTTTCACTGTTGTTTTATTTAATAGACTATCTTTCCTGAACACAATCAAAAGAGACATAATATCATCATGCACTTTATATGATGAGCTGGATAAGGTGAATAGATATGTGATAAGGTGAATAAAGGACATAGAACTGTCTTTATAATTATTATAGGGGTTTATTTAAGATTTCTGTCTACTTGTTATCATCTGAACTCTGGTTAGAGATAATGAATACATATTCAAAGAAGACAGTTTCTGTAATTATCATATTTGTAATATGTCTCAGCTAGTTAAACCCAAATAAATCTAAGAACAGGGCTTGTCAATCAGTGGACAGTATGTCTGCTCCTAGATAGTAATCATAATTATAAATCATACCTAATGCTGATGTACAGTGCTGAGACAAAGTAATTGGACTTCATGATCTGCACTTCTGATAAATATCTAATCAAGGATTGCCCACAGACCACTTTATATACCAGAGTGAACACAAATAACACAGTTTGGGGCAGAAATATTATTCAAACATGATAAAAATAACTTTGCATGGATATTGTTTTCCCAAAATAACTATGGTTCTGTGGTCACAAAACATTTCTCCATTGCTTATTTCATTCATTGACTCACTCACTGATCTAAATCATAGAGCTGAATTATACCTTAGCTTTGACATATGCTTCACAGAGAGAGTTTCTTATCCCCAAAGTGTAATAATAATATTATAGTCATGCTTGAGTAATCTCCCCATAAAACGTATTTACTTATGGAAGACTCTCGTTCTTCTCAGGAGTACAGGGACGGTCCCACTGACATATTAATTGCCCAACACAATTGAAAACACTAATTACTGTGGCAGTATATTCATGTATACAAGTATTAAGATGAATTTCTTCAAGCAATCTCTGATCCTTCTTTTTAGGCCAAAGGACAGTCATGTGGCTACATTCATAAATCAGGAGTAAATCCTTATTCTACTCGTAAAGCAATATGACTGCCTTATTGTTCTCATTCATAGAACTGATTTAGTGAGAGAGCCAGAAATCATAGCTTAATGCACACTGTAGACCAGGTCCTCTGGTCCACCTGAGCTGGGTTCAGTCTAAGAGGTGGGAGGAAAAGATGGCTTTACACTGTATCCTTGAGATGATTCTGCGCTGTCCCTATCTTTTGGGGTAGTGCAAGGATGATGAAACAACAGTATGAAGGGATGCCCTTCAAGCACCAATGCCTCAGAACAGAGAGAACCTCTTCCCACCCAGGTCAGCTGCACATCCCTCCTAACCCCCAGTCTTCCTAACACCCCTCCCATCCCCCTCACTCCAGAATTTCTGAAGACAATGGCTGCAACAGTTTGCTCCTGATGTAAATAACATAAAAATGTTGTCTGTCTCTTCTGTTGTTTAAAAGATAATCTGATGTATGGTAGTAGGTCACCACTCAAAGGCTACATTACGGCAGGCAGCAAAGATGATACCTAATATCAGTGTTCAAGTCCCACTACTATGCAGGGTGCACATCTCTGAAGAGGCACTGCTATCTCAGACTAAGGATCTTATAGCTAAAAATGACTGAAATCAATGGGGCCCAAAGAATGGCTGTGTTAAAGCTAGTCATTAAAATGTATGGCAGTGGACAATTAAGGAAAAGAAGATAAATATTCAAGTATCCTCATAGTTTGTAAAATCTTTAAATAAAAACCATGCTAATGTTAAGTAACCCATTGCCCAGTACAGCTTCAGAACTCAACCCATTGCCTAGCTTTCTTTGCCTAACACTGCCATATGGAGATCTGGAGCAGCCCAAAGGGCATGCATTTCTTCTCTTTTTTTCTTTGTAGACTTCTGAGTAGACTTCCTAAAGTTCCCACAGAGCCAAGAAGACTTTCACAAACTCTTTTTGGGACAGAAGGACCTTGGAAAGCCCCCATCAGTTCATGGGGACTTAGCTTTTTATTTACTATTGTTATTATTTTAAATATTCTTAAACAGTTATATTGTGGTGGCAACCGAAAGGTCCCAAGTATGATTAAAGCTGTGTATTGACAAGTGCTTTACAAACACAGAGAATCCTTCTTACCGAAGGCTTACAATCATTAAAGCTTTATAAGCATATATTGTTAAAACAAACAATAACTCCCCCACATTTTTTTTCTAATTTAAGGATAAGTTTCTGTGCTGTGCCTGTAAGCACAGAATTTGTAGCACAGTGGGAGGAGAGCTATGGTGACTTTTGCACCTTTCCAATCCTGAGCTGTTTCAATGGCTGGCGAGATCTATGGGGGCCTGTCGTAAGTTACAGAATCCTCCTCAGGCTTCCTTATGGGTGGCAGCACTGAAGAGATTCCAGGCAGTACTGCATGGTGTGTGCCCACCCTGCCACCCCCAGACCCTCTCCTGGCACACCTGTGAGTCCCTACACCAGGCTTTGCAAGAAGGCCCTCAAGAGGCAGTGCTCCTGATGTTCTCAAAGAGCCTGGACTGGGTAAATCCTCCCTTAGCTCCTCTAAACTGTCTTTTTTTCTAATTAGCTTATGCTGTCGATTTTAACTGTAGGTAGATCAAGTTTGAAGTTTTAAAATTAAGACGCTATGTAGCTAGTGGAACCATTCCATAATATACAAAAAGTGATATTGTTAAGCATCTGTAACTTTAAATATGTTTGATATGGGCAAAGTTGTAAAGCAAGTGAATATAGGGTTAATAATGGAATTCTGGCTGCATCTTTAATTATGAAGCTATGCGGTGGCTCCATATTCAGGATAACATTTAATCTTTGGTAATTCAAAAATAGCTTGTCTTATTTTCTGAAAAATCAAAATCCAAACTACTGTCAGGTACCATTTTGCAACAAATCCCGTGCTACCAACAATAATATAATTATTAGATAAACCACGAATTAAAACCTTATGAAACTGAGACTAGAACCTGAACCTATATGACCCTCGACATGAGCTAAGGGAAAAACGTTCTCAAATTAATGAAGTATAGGACCTATGTGTTTCCAAGATGCTGTGTGCCCAGAGGGCAAGTTGCTCTTGCACACACTATAGATATTAACTGGTATATTCAACTGCAACAATAAATTTGCTGAATCACAATCTATTTTATTCAAATACAGCCTATGCATGACTTTGTGAGGCGATTTAACAATCTGCAAAGTATGAAGAAAGTAATCAGCATTTTTTTTTGAAGGAGAGGAAAACAGCTGTGTGACAGGACTCTGCTGGGAGTAAGGAAGACTCAGGGTGGTAAAATATCTGCTTTCAAGCTTTCAGGGGTGACAGAACTGATTACTGGTCTGGGTGACCCAGATGGGTGTGAAGCAACCACTGGAGAAGTATGAACTTTAAAGAAGGGGGAAAGGCATACTTTAATCTATGGGTTTATGAAAGTCATTTAATATGTAATTAAACATACAGATGGGTTGAAAAACTAAGTAGCCAATGCCCTATCCAGAAAAGAGGGGGTGGGGCGAAGCTAACATTATGGCCAGTGGCCAAAACTCTAGCTTCAAACTCGCAAGGGTCCAGGCACCCCAGGCAGAGAACAGGGGGTGTGAGCCCCAAAGGATAAGCAACTGAATCAACTGACTGCATGCAATTTGATCGTACTATAAAAATGTATTGAGTAAGGTAAGTAAGAGGCATCTCTGGGGTACTCAGGAACTGGGGTTCATTGAATGTTACCTTCCAGGAAAGGTTTAGGCTGGCAGAATCTCAAGGAGTTTGCTGGTAAAGCTGACTAACTGGTGTGTCATGGAGCTGATACACAGTTGAAGCGCCAGCAAAACTTTCTCTTGCCAAGCCACAGGGATAACACAGTGGCTTATGGTTCTGATTGCCCCAAGAGAGTGTCACAAGCTCTCAGATTGTGGACGTGGTCTTGACTGCTTGCCCTTAATGGAAACACTCTGCACAGCTTCAGAGAAAGCTATTGAGCATGTCCCTTCCTCTAAAAGTCTCTGGGCCAATCTAACTGAGGGTCCTTCAGAGATATAGATGTGTGCAGAGATATAGATGGTTCTGCAAAAGTCCATGTCTCCTCCCCACTGTTTCTCTCCCCTCATTAGACTAAAGAAAATCAGTTGCTTCAGTACAAGTACATGGGTTACACATGCTTTATATAACTCTGAAAGCAGTGAGTCCAATTCCCCATTGCATGAAAGCAGCTCACATTTACTTCAATGGGATTTCTTCATACGCACATGTTGGAGAATCAAGGACAGCAAGCCTTGCACACTTGGTCCAAGTAAGTGCAGCAATCCAAACTTTGAGCAGCTCCTAAAGCTTCATATTATCCTCAAAGAAGTTCAGACTCTAAAATAAGTACATGAGGGCAGAGACTTGGGACTAAATTGAGGTTTCAGTCAGTCCACTATAAATCCAAAGGAACTTCTCAATTAGGTTACTGGAGTTAGTCTTGGTTTGCATCAAAGTAACTCAGAGCAGAATCTGGCCCCTTGTTTTTATATTTGTTGCAAAATATATTACACTTTATACATTATGTTACCAGTAGAGCTGGTCAAAAATTACTATTTTTCATCAGCATTTGCCATGAACATCTTTTAGTTTTTCTCTACTACTTTTCAAGGAAAATCCAAAACTGAACAATGTATGCTTTTTTTTTAATGTAATAGTATTTGGATTTTGGTAAAAATCTCTTTTCAAGAAACATTTTCAATAAAAATAAAATTTACTGAAAACTGAATATTTTTACTTTTTTGAATTTTTGGTTTCTGTTTTTCTACTGAGGAGAAAAATAGACTACTTAGTCAAACATGATTTTTTTCTGTCAAAATTTCCATCAAAATTGTTTTGATGAAATTAATTCACCTACCAAAAGATGGGTCCTTTCATTCCTTTGGATATGACCTTTTATGATGATTTTTCCCAGACCTCTGGACCAATCATCATTAACATTTTAAAGGTGGAGTTGCAAAGCATAGGACATAGTTCATTCTTGTAGCACACATGAAACCCAAACATGATTTAACTTTCTGTTTCTTGCTAGTGTATTAAATTTTCTCATCCTCTGCAAAATTAAATCAAATAAAATATAAACCTTTTATATTCCATTTTCTTGGCCAGTATGTAAGCCTCTCTCTCTGTGTCTTTCTCTCTTGCTCTCTCTCGCTCTCTCACACACACACACAAACTTGTTCTCTTTTTTAATATTTTATTATTGCATAATATTTTCAAATACTTCACACTGCTTCAGGGAATTGTATTATGTTGTACTGCAAACAAACAGAATACATTGCTGTATTCCTACTTCTGATTTGTACACTAACCTGTGCCATTATTCAGTTCCACCAACATACTGACAGAGGCAAATACTTAGTTGAGTAAGAAAATAAACTCCTGTTGTACTAAACTAATATTTGAGGTCAATCATACCAGCCATCAGTTCTTTGATGTGTAAACAGTAAGGACTTCTGGGAATTCCTGTTGGAGCAGAATGTGAAGGCAGCATGGTGAATTCTGCTCTGGGAATAAACAGGCCAACCTTGGCTACTTGACACTTAAACTTATCCAATGGGCTTTAGTTCAGCGTGTCATCTGTCCATGAGAATGTTGTTCATATTACAATAGAAACACATATAATATTGTTCAAACCGAATGAATTTGGTGCAGAGGACTGATACCACTAGAAAGATTAGATCTCAGAATATAATTGCTTCCTCCACACAACTCTGCCATTCTTCATTTCACAAGAATATGGGGTGGTTGTTTATGATGGGTTGATCAAAGATTATTCACTTAGATCAATCATTTGGGTTCCCTCAACTGGATTTGAGGCTTCATTTTACCATCTTCTCTCCCTTTCTGCTTGGGGTGGGCTATCAGGGAGTGTCCTTTGAATATTTTCATGTCTATAAAAATATATATTCAGTCTGGGTATAACTTTTCCTCTTTAGGACTCACTCCCTCCCCTCCTCCCAGGTAAAGATAATGACTTCCTTATAATTATAGTCTTTAAGGTGCCACCAGACTCCTTGTTGTTTTCATAATAATAATAACACTGGTCTACAATTTTTGAGAAGTCGTCTGCTTCAGAGATAAAATGTGCTATTTATTATGTATTTTGATGTGCTGAATTCAAATATGACAATTAAAACAACTGATTGGCTACTGTTTCTAAGATATTTAAGTTTTTACATTTTATGTCTATGTATATTGTGTAGATAGTAGAGTTTTAATCATAAATTGTAAACCTAGGTCTTTTCATGTGTTTATGGTTGCTTTACATGATAATATTTCACCTGTCCTGTTTATGTAACACTTTAAAAATCAGCAAAAGGGTTATATAAATAAAATTTATTATGAAACAAAAGGCAAAAACCTATTCTGTACATAGTTTAGTCCTATTCAGTGTCTACTCGGTGCTTCTTGGCTTGTCTCTTGTATTCATTAAATGGAGAATCTCTTGTCACTGTCCAGCAATAGTCTGCAAGCATTGATGGGCTCCATTTGCCCTGATAGCGTTTCTCCATTGTTGCAATGTCCTGGTGAAATTGCTCGCCGTGCTCGTCGCTCACTGCTCCGCAGTTCGGTGGAAAAAAATCTAGATGAGAGTGCAAAAAATGTCTCTTTAGTGACATGTTGCAACCAAGGCTTTTGTATGCCTTGAGGAGGTTTTCCACCAACAACCTGTAGTTGTCTGCCTTGTTGTTTCCGAGAAAATTTATTGCCACTAACTGGAAGGCTTTCCATGCCGTCTTTTCCTTGCCACGCAGTGCATGGTCAACTGCATCATCTCGAAGAAGTTCACGAATCTGAGGACCAATAAAGACACCTTCCTTTATCTTAGCTTCACTTAACCCTGGAAAATTTCCACGGAGGTACTTGAAAGCTGCTTGTGTTTTGTCAATGGCCTTGACAAAGTTCTTCATCAGACCCAGCTTGATGTGTAAGGGTGGTAACAAAATCTTCCTTGATTCAACAAGTGGCGGATGCTGAGCACTTTTCCTCCCAGGCGCCAATGACTGTCGGAGTGGCCAATCTTTCTTGATGTAGTGGGAATCTCTTGCACGACTATCCCATTCGCAGAGAAAACAGCAGTACTTTGTGTATCCAGTCTGCAGACCAAGCAAGAGAGCAACAACCTTCAAATCACCACAAAGCTGCCACTGATGTTGGTCATAGTTTATGCACCTCAAAAGTTGTTTCATGTTGTCCTAGGTTTCCTTCATATGGACTGCATGACCAACTGGAATTGATGGCAAAACATTGCCATTATGCAGTAAAACAGCTTTAAGACTCCTCTTCGATGAATCAATGAACAGTCTCCACTCATCTGGATCGTGAACGATGTTGAGGGCTGCCATCACACCATCGATGTTGTTGCAGGCTACAAGATCACCTTCCATGAAGAAGAATGGGACAAGATCCTTTTGACGGTCATGGAACATGGAAACTCTAACATCACCTGCCAGGAGATTCCACTGCTGTAGTCTGGAGCCCAACAGCTCTGCCTTACTATTGGGTAGTTCCAAATCCCTGACAAAGTCATTCAGTTCACCTTGTGTTATGAGGTGTGGTTCAGAGGAGGAGGATGGGAGAAAATGTGGGTCCTGTGACATTGATGGTTCAGGACCAGATGTTTCATCCTCTTCCTCGTCTGACCCAAGTGAGAATGATACTGGTGCATCAGGAACCGGCAGTCCTTCTCCGTGGGGTACTGGGCGTATAGCTGATGGAATGTTTGGATAATGCACAGGCCACTTTTTCTTCTTTGACACACCTTTCCCAACTGGAGGCACCATGCAGAAGTAACAATTGCTGGTATGATCTGTTGGCTCTCTCCAAATCATTGGCACTGCAAAAGGCATAGATTTCCTTTTCCTGTTCAACCACTGGCGAAGATTTGTTGCACAAGTGTTGCAGCATATGTGTGGGGCCCACCTCTTGTCCTGATCTCCAATTTTGCAGCCAAAATAAAGGTGATAGGCTTTCTTAACCACAGTGGTTATACTGCGCTTTTGTGATGCAAAAGTCATTTCACCACAAACATAGCAGAAGTTATCTGCACTGTTCACACAAGTACGAGGCATCTCTGCTCACTTTGGCTAAACAGAAATGTGTCCCTTTGCAAAATCAAACACTGACAAAGAAGAGAGCACGACACTGTATGATTTCTAGAGCTGATACAGGGCAATTTGTTCAGCAGAGTGATGTAAGCTTCGTTATGATTGCATCATCCATGACTTCTAGGAATAACATGATGCAATTCATATCATGTATGACGCAATACCAGCTTCAGATTGCATCATTCATTGTTTTGCCTAAAAAGCAAGTACTGTCCAAACCCAGTCATAGATTTATTCATAGATCCAGTCAAAGCTGTATTTTAGTCATTTCTGGTTTAAATTGAGATCCCTTCCCTTTATAACTCACTTATCCTCCACCATTCCCAAGTCAAGGGTCGTATATACTGACCCAATAGCATATCTTGAAAACTAGAGCCAATCAACAATTTTAAGCATCATTTTCGTTCTCAGTGACCCAGAATTAGTAAAGTTTGACTACATTTATTTCAGAAGCATTTTGGCTGTAGAGCAGTGTAATAAATAAGGTCTCTAACACATTTGTAAATGGTTAGTTCTTAATTTTTCCTCAAAAATATTATACAATCCGTTCCTCTAATGATAATTCAATGCTACCCTATGAATGTGCTGGGCATATGCACGTTCATGGTGATATTGGTCAGGCCACACAGTAATATTCTGAATGGATGTCAGTAGGGCAAGTCTGCATACATTGTGGCCAGATCACTGTATGCCTTCTAACCAAATCCCCCCTCAGTCTTCATTTCTCAAGACTAAACTTGCCCCATTTTTTTACCCTTTCCTCATAGGTCACATTTTCAAAACCTTTTATGATTCATGTTGCTTTTCACTGGACTCTCTCCAATTTGTCCACATCTTTTCTCAAGTATAGCACCCACAATAGGAAACACTATTGCAGCTGAAGCATTACCAGGGCTAAGCAGAGTGGGAAAATTATCTCTCAGGCCTTATATATGACACTCCTGTGTTAAAGAATATTAGCCTTTTTTACAAATGCATCATATTGTTGACTCATATTCAATTTGTGATCTACTAGTACCCCCAGATTCTTTTGAGTAGTACTACCACCTACCCAGTTATTCCCAATTTTGTAGATATGCATTTGATTTTTTTCCTTTTTAAGTGTACTACTTTGCACTTATCTTTACTAAATTTCATCATGTACAGTTCAGACCAATTCTCCAATTTCTCAAGGTAATTTTGAATATTTGTCCAGTCCTCTACAGTGCTAGCAACTCCTCCAAGCTTGGTGCCATCTGCAAATTTTATGAGCATACTCACCACTCCATTATCCAAAATATTGAATAATACTGGACCCAGGACACTACTAAATACAACCTCCCAGTATGTCAGTGAACAATTGAAGACTGCTCTTTGAATATAGTCTTTCAACCATCTTACAGTAATTTCACCTAGATTCCTAGTTTGCTTATGAGAATGTTTTCTGGGAATGTGTCAAAAGCCCTACTAAAATCAAGATATATCTTGTCTACTGCTTTCCTCCTATACACTAGGCCAGTAACCCTGTCAAAAAAGGAAATTAGGTTGGTTTGGCATGATTTATTTTTGACAAATCCATACCACCTATTCCTTATAACCCTATTATCCTCTAAAGGCTTACAAATTGATTGCTTAATAATGTGTTTGAGTAACTTTCCAGGTATCAATGTTATACTGACCAGTTTTCAGAGTGGTAGCCGTGTTAGTCTGTATCAGCAAAAAGAACGAGGAGTACTTGTGGCACCTGAGAGACTAACAAATTCATTTGAGCATAAGCTATCGTGGGCTATAACCCACTTCATTGGATGCATGCAGTAGGAAAATACAGTAGGAAGATATATATACACAGAGAACATGAAAAAATGGGTGTTGCCATACCAACTGTAAAGAGAGTAATTAATTAAGGTGGGCTATTATCAGCAGGAGACAAAAAACTTTTGTACTGATAATCAGGATGGGCCATTTCCAACAGTTGACAAGAAGGTATGAGTAACAGTAGTGGGAAAATTAGCATGGGGAAATAGTTTTTACTTTGTGTAATGACCCATCCACTCCCAGTCTTTATTCAAGCCTAATTTAATGGTATCCAGTTTGCAAATTAATTCCAATTCTGCAGTTTCTCATTGGAGTCTGTTTTTGAAGTTTTGTTGTTGGAGTATTGTGACTTTGAGGTCTGTAATTGAGTGACCAGGGAGGTTGAAGTGTTCTGCAACTGGTTTTTTAATGTTATAATTCTTGACATCTGATTTGTGTCCATTTATTCTTTTGCGTAGAGACTGTCTGATTTGGCCAATGTACATGGCAGAGGAGCATTGCTGGCACACGATGGCATATATCACATTGGTAGATGTGCAGGTGAACAAGTCTCTGATAGTGTGGCTGATGTGATTAGGTCCTATGATTTTTTGTCTCCTGCTGATAATAGCCCACCTTAATTAATTACTCTCATTACAGTTGGTATGGCAATGCCCATTTTTTCATGTTCTCTGTGTATATATATCTTCCTACTGTATTTTCCACTGCATGAATCCGATGAAGTGGGTTTTAGCCCACGAAAGCTTATGCTCAAATAAATTTGTTAGTCTCTAAGGTGCTACAAGTACTCCTCGTTCCTTATACTGACCAGTGTACAATTTCGTTGGTCCTTTTTGTTCCCCTTTTTAAAGATAGATACTATGTTTGCCCTTTCCTGTCCACTGGGACCTCACCCATCCTCCATGATTTCTCATAGGTAATTGCTAATTCCAAGACTGCTCCAGCTAGTTCCTTAAGTACGCTAAGATGAATTTCATCAGGCCCTGCTGACTTTAATATAGCTAACTCATAAAAATATTCTTTAACTTGTTCTTTCCCAAATTTGGATTGCATTCCTTCCTCTTTGTTGTTAATATTAATTGTATTGAGAATCTGTTCACCATTAACCCTTTTAGCGAAGACCTGAAACAAAATAGTCATTAAACACCTCCGCCATCTTGATCCCATCAGTTATTAGCTCTCCTTCCCTGCTAAGTAGAAGATTCTTTCTTTCTTTCTTTCTTTCTTTCTTTCTTTCTCCTAATTTATTTAAAGACCACTTTTTATTGTTTTTTTATGTCCCTTGCTAGATGTATCTCATTTTGTACCTTAGCCTTTCTGATTTTGTACCTAAATTTCTGTGCTATTCTTTTGAACTCCTGCTTAGCAATTTGTCCATAAGAACGGTAATTCTGGGTCAGACAAATGGTCCATCTACCCCAGTATTCTGTCTTCCAACAGTGACCAATGCTAGGTGCTTCAGATGGAATGAACAGAACAGTTAATCACCAAGTGATCCAACCCCTGTCGCCCATTCCCAGCTTTTGGCAAACAGAGGCTAGGGACACATCAGAGCACTTCCATGTTTCCACTTTTTGTGGGATACCTTTTTGATTATCAAGGTCATGAAAGAGCTCCGAATGCAGCCATATTGGCCTCTTTCTAGTCTTCTTATCTTTCTTTCACATCGGGATAGTTTGCAGTTGTACCTGAAATATTATCTCCTTCAGAAAATGCCAGCTCTCTTGAACTCCTTTGTCCCATAGATTTTATTTCCCATGGGACCTTATATTCCAGTTATTTGAACCCATTAAAGTCTGCTTTTTTGAAGTCCATTGTCCTCATTCTGCTGCTTTAGCTCTTTCCTTTTCATAGAATAATGAAACCTACCATTTCATGATCATTTTCACCCAAATTGCCTTTCACCGTCAGATTCTCTACTGATTCCTCCCTGTTGGTCAGAATCAAGTCTAAAAATGCTGTCTCCTGGGTTACTTCCTCCACTTTCTGAAACAATAAGTTGTCCTAAATATACCCGATACATTTGAATTTTGTTTTGTTTTGTTGCATTACTTTTTCCAACAGATGTCTCAGTAGTTAATGTCTCCCATTACTATCAGGTCTTTTGTTTTGGATATTCCTGTTATTTGTTCTAGAAATGTCTTAGCCACCTCCTCTTCCTGATTTGGTGGTTTATAGTACCCATGATGTCAGCCCTATTTTTCACTCCTTTTATTTTTACCCAGAGAATAAACTGGTCTACCTTTCACCTCCTTCTGGGCCTCAACACAAGTGAATATAATCTTGCTGTACAATGCAACACCTTCTCCCTTGTCATCATGGTGTTCTTTCTGAACAGGCTATACCCTTCTATGCCTGCATTCCATTAATGAGATTTACTCCGCCAAGTCTCTGTGACACCAGTTAAGTCACAGTTTACTTTATGGACTAATACTTCCAGTTCTTCCTGTTTATTCCACATACTCCTCGTGTTTGTGTATAGGCATATCAGATGATGAGAAAATTCCCCCTCTGATTTCCCTCTTGTTGCTCCTATTGTAATTATTCATGTCCCCCCACCCTGCTGCACAACATCTCCCGATCTGTTAAGGTTGTCATTTTATGCTGCCTGTGGGATTTTGTCACCTGCTCCCTTTGAACCTAGTTTAAAGCCCTCTGCACTAGGCTGGCAAGTCAGCATGTGAAAATGCTGTTCCCCTTTGTGGTCACATGGAATCCAATTCGTTCCAACATGCTTCCCAGAACAGCATTCCATGGCCAATGAATCCAAAGCCCACCCATCAACACCATCTGTGCAGCCATACATTCATCTCCAGGGTGCATGTATCCCTACCTGAGCCCTTAACCATCAGCTGGGAGGATGGACAAGAACATAATCTGTGCCCCTGCCTCCTTCATCCTTGCTCCCAGAGCCTGTAGTCACTGCTGATCTGCTCGGGGTCATATCTGGCGGTATCATTAGTGCTTACATGGATGAGCAACCCAGAGTAACAGTCAGAGGGATGAATGAGCCTTGTAAATCTTCCTGTAAAATATTAGAATTGGGCTCCAGGCAGGCAGCACACTTCCTGGGACATCATATCAGAATGGCAAATGGATGCGTCCATCCCCACAGAAGGGAGTCCCTGACCACCAGCATGCTACACCCGCTCTTGGGTGTGGTGGCTGTGAGTCTCCCAGCTTTAGGAGAAGGTGGCTCCTTTTCCTTGGCCATTGGAGTGAGCTCCTGACCTCTTGTTGCCAGTACAGCATACTGGTTATTTATCTTGATGAATAGAGGACCTGAGCGAGGGGTGGGGCAGAGTTCACTGCCTGAGGTAGACAGCAGGCAGTCTCTTCCCTGGAGAGCAGCCGGTTCTCCTTCCTCTTCTGGTGCTGCTGTAGTCATCGGTGGTCAACTAGCATCCTCCATCAGAGATGTTTCCATGTGCATCCTGTCAATGAAATCCTCACACGCCCGGATGGTATGCAGATGAGCTACCTCCCCTGCAGCTTTCTCACTTTCTTAATATGGGACTCCACCAATAGATACCTCTTACACTGGTGGTTCCCACTGCCTAATTTTTGTTGGCAGGGACATGCAGGCAGCATTCCCAGCAAGTCAAGACCAGGCCTTGGGTGGAAGCTTGCAGGGTTAGAATCCCTGTCTTTTTGGGGGCGGGGGAGCAGAGGATGAGCCAGTAGCGGTGGATGCAGGCAGAGGATGAGCCAGTAGAAGTATTGACAACATGCCATTTTCCTCCCATGGCAAGTTCTTCCTTGTGAAATGCCTTCAAGTTTGAAAAAAAAAGAAAAAAACCCCACACAATCCTAGCTCCCTTCCTTCCTCCATCGGTGAACTCAGCTGACTTACTCTCTTAGTCTCCCAGGTTACTTTGTCTTACCAGCCCCTGGGAGCCTGCATGTTTTTTTAAGCCTGATCCCCACACACTGCTAGAATGGTTCAATCAAACACTGCCCTGCTCTCATGTCAAAGAGCCATTCTAGAGCCCTGCTAGAAAGCAGGCACTAACTTACCTCATTGCAGGGCAACCAAGCCCAGACAGTCAACACCCAAGCCTAAATTTCAAAACACCGCAAACACCCCAACCAGCCCAGAGTCCTGTAGCTAATTATGTAGTCATATAATTATGTAATCAATGCATGGGTAATAGATTAGATTTGAGCTTCAGATTTAAGTAGTAAAGGTAGGCGTGACTGAGTGTGTAGTAGGTAAATACGTTTCTCTTGCCATTGTCTTTTTAGCCATGCTCTTGTTCTCATTCCAGGACTTTGACTGAGGTGTATACATCCAGTTTAGATTGGGTGAGGCGGGGCGGGACAATTGAATCTACAGTGATTCAGGGCCGGCACCAAGGTAATAAAACAGCTATTGAGAGCTCCTGTTTGAGGATGACTGTGCCCTCATTGCGCACACATTCAAGGATTTTCAGCTTATTGTGGACTGCATTGCCTATGCCTGAAAATGCTTCAGCCTCAGCCTCATAATCAGCCAGAAAAAGATGGAGGTCATGTACCAGCCACCACTAGACCACCAACATTATGATCCCATTGTCAACATTTACAACACACCTCTCAACTTGGTCAGGAAATGGTGCTACCTGGGTAGCATTCTTTCCAACAATGTGTGAGGTCTCTGCAGGAGAAGAGAGCACACCATAAGGCCAATGTCTCAAACCCTCCCTCCAATACCTACGCTTGCAGGATATACAACAGAACTTGCAAATTCAGGATAGGACTCCCTCCCAAAGTGTTAGGGTTTTCCCTTTACCTCCTCCCCTGGTTCTTATCATTCAGACAGAAAGCAGAAGACCAGATGTCCGAAGTGCAGGCAGTGCGATGTTGGGGTTAATTTCAAGCAAGCATATCCATAGCTCTGATGCCGCAGAGCCTTTTCCCAGTGTTCCTGTTTCCTATTCCCACCTCCTATTTCCTAGAAGGCCCAAATATACCTGTAGTGCATGCCCCTGATCCCACCCCTTACAAATTACGGTCATGTTCTGTTTTGGAGGGTTGTGAGTCTGGTGTTTTGGTGCCACCTCTTTTGTCACCCATGGGAGGGGTAAGGAATGAGGTTGTGTACTGTCCAAGGCCAGGCCTTTCTTTGGCTTTTAGTGTTTCTTATGCATCCCTCCCCTTCCCACCCTACTTGCCCATCCTAACTGGTTGCTTGATCTTGGCTTGAGAGAGGAGCCAGGCAGCCTTCCAGTGTATGCTCATATATTACACTCCCACCATACTTACTAACACTTTTAATTCTATCCCTTATCTTTTCTCATTGTGCTAACAAACCCATCTGGCTGGGCAGAAACAACACACAATGTCTTTGTTCGTTGTTCACACATATTAGTAAAAATATAAAAGTATCAAAAAGTCAAACCCAAAATTCTACCTCAGGCTAACAAACCTATATACTAACACCATGTGAGAAGCCATAAAATAAATATACCCAGAACCCAAGTCAACATTAGCTGAACACTCATTTGCAGAAGTAACAAGATATTCCATCACCAGGTATATAAGTAAAATAAACAAGGCCTACAGGCTTTAGTTCTGAAACATGATGGCATGTCTAGTTGACCGAGAGATATACCTGTACCAGTAAAGTGCTGATGTTCTGGAAAATATGTCACAATGTATCCGTTAATATCATAAGATGACCAGTAGTAGCATCTTGGACAATTTGTTTGAACACAAGTTGCTATAGTAACTATTTGATGTAAATGCTAGTGTGTAATAGAGGAACTAATGAGGGAGTCTATGAAAATGGGGCACCCCTAAATTAGTGGTATGTGGACTTATGTATACAGAAAAGAGGATTGGAACTCTTACACATATGTATGAGTCTTATAGACATAAGCATAACTCAGGATCAAAATTGTTGCCTGGCCTGTGTGCTCGGGGGAAAACACACAGGGAAATGTTAGGATGACAACCACTGGTGATGATGACAACAATGAAGATAATGATGAGGAAGATAATGACTCACACTCCAGGGTCACTCAGTAGGAGATATGAGATATGAGTGATGCTAGTCATAGTGCTAATTATTTTGCTCTCCCTCTCTCTCTCTCTCTTTCTCTGCTGTTGTATTTCAGTGTTTGCAGGATGGTTTATTTGCTTAGTGGATTTGTTAATAAAGGGATTTGTGATAAATTGCAAGTCTTTCTTGTGTAATCCTATAGTCTCTCATTCTTGATGTTGATAACAATATTCCTGAGGTGGAGACTGAACCTTTACTGACAACTGTGGTCTAAGGATTAATCAATAATCGATACATTAACCCATCAGTAAGGCTACCAAACTGAATGGTAAGTACCTAGCACAGAAAGGGCTCCTCTTTTGCCCCCCAAAGTTAATAACAATAAGACAGAGACAGTCACCAGAGATAGATACCAGCTGGCTAACTCCCTTAGTCTCCTAGCTGCCTTTATCTTACCTGGAGCAATTTACCTCAGAAATTTAATGAGAAAACACAACTTGGGAATAAGGGGGAAAGAAGCAGAAAAAAGTACTGAGGAACAACATTTTGGCTGTTTAAGGCCCTTTTCTGGTCACTAATTATCTGATTATCCGAATATCAGTGAAATATTTTTCTATCCAAATATTTTTAATAACTCATATAATATTGTGCCATATTTAGTTGTCAGAAAAGCATTCAGCAACTTATTTTAGTCATTAAAGTCTATTAAAGAATACCCACAGCTACCAGACCACTGTTTCAAAATTATGGGTCATGTAGCATCATATTACAATGACGGCTCCTAATTCCATTCAATTGCAAATGAATTTTCAAATGGACTATTCAGACATACATGGGTAAAGTGCATTAAGAATCCCCTGTGCTTTCCACACTGAATCCACACTGCTAAAGTTAGACTGCTCAGAACTCATAGTAGATAAAGACTTTTATCTAGAACTCTGTCCTTTCTTAGTTTTAGATAGCGTTCAATGTGTATACATAGTTATTGTGTGCGCTGTTATTGAAGCCCTTGTCTCTGTACATAAGTGCATCTGTTTTGCTGAGTTGAGTGCTTTTAAAGCTATATTTTTGTGCGGTGAAAACTGGCTGTAACTTTTTACATCAGGCACAGTTGAAAATAATTAATAAATACTTATTATTATTTACTCTCAACTCAACAACCTATGCACTGGAGAACACAGCACTTGCCATTTTAAAACCACTATTCCATTAGTAAACTGGAAGTTGCTGCCCCACTGGAAGTAACTGCTAAGCCCCCTGAAAAAGACAGAATTCTTGCTGCAGACCAACCCATCTTCCTTTTGACGCAACATCTATAAGCTTTGAAGCACTGGAAGTCAGTCACTCATTGAACCCTCCCCTGAGTATGAAACGGAACCGTTATGCAGGTGCTCCTTCATACCATGCACCAGAAAAGCAGGTGGGCCTTCCCTGATGATACTGATTCTGTGAAGAGCCACTCCTATTCCATGACTCACTTTCCCATCTGCAAAATGGAGATACTATTCCCTGACTTCCACACTTTGTCTATAAATTCTTGCCAGGTGGGGCTCATGTCTCACTATTTTTATGTACAGCACCTAGTATGATGGGGACTCAGTAACAATTGGGGGCCTTGGGTGCTAGTGTAATATAAATAAAAATAACAACTATAGAGAAGGGAAAAATGTGTGTGTATGAGGAATGGGAGAGGAGGGAAGCCAAAGAAAAATGAATAGAGTTACTGAAATTATATCAGTACATATTTCAGATGGTAGTAATTTGCACTATCCACTGTACTACACCATAAGTGCTTCCAGAACCATATAAATCATTAGTAATAAGCAAGACCATTTATACTCCATAACATCATGGGACCAAATTCTATGTTAGTGACACCTATATGCCATGGCAGTGACCTGGGATGTTATTACTTACCAAAAAGTAAGACACATTAGTGTCCTCCTGACCTTGATTTCAGCCAAATCAATGGCAAAACACCCACTTGTCTTCAATAGAAGAAAAGTCACAAATATCCCCTCCATCCCACTACCCTAATAAAACCAGTTAGAAATTTTCCTAACTTTCACCCTAATATTTACTAATCATACAGCTCCATTGACAAAGCTCAGTGAAATTTGCATTCATTTGGTTGACAGTTGTGAAATTTCACTTTTGCTGTGAATTTTTGCTTAGAAACCGAGATCAAGAATATTTTCCAGATGCTCTTTATTGTCAAAGATTCTTCTGCAGTATATTGGTGCAGATAATTCTGTTTTAATGTGTGGTTTTGTATTAGGTAATGGTAGAGATTAATGTGATGAGAGCTTTCCATGTAATCCCAGGGACAAGAAAGAGGGTGTGGGAGGGAAAAGATGGAATAATAGAATCTTTCATTTGCCTTAATTTGCTTCTTTCCAGAATAAAAACATCAACAATGATATTAATCATCATTATAATAACATCAACAAGGATAATAATAAAAAAAAATAGATAAATAGTAGTAAGCTAGGATGACTACAGAAAAAAAGGAAAGACAAAAACACATGCCTTTTTTTTCTGGGACACCACTTTCTGAGTTATTTCTGCCCAGAGTACAAGAAAAAAAATGTCTGAAATGTGATACCAATAACATCTTTTAGATTATTAATTGTGGATATGTATGACATGTTCACTGGAGCAAGAAATGTATTCTTTGCCTTATCATTCCCTATCCTTGCCCTAATTTTTAAGCCTTTGCAACACAGACCTATGTGATTTGACTTTATTGGCATTAGTATGAGATTGGGGTTTGGGAATATAGTGGTACAGAGACATCCCTATGGTTGTTTTGGTGCTCCTTGTCAGTTATTCACTTCTTTGCTTTTTAAACCTGAAAGGTATGTAGAACATAGACAGCAACATATAGTGATATGGCTCCTCATTTTCTAATAAAAGAATAATTAACTACAATATTTGCAAATGCTGCTGTAGTCACATCATGTTTTATTGATATAGCTTAGGCAAATAGCCAAACTGTATGATTTTTGGATTACAGGGACACAACCTATAAAGATTTAATAGATCATTTTCTCTTTCACATGACCTTCCAAAATTCTTTAGAAAATCAGAGCCAAGTTCTTTATAGAGGGGCATCAATTATAACTCCTTTCACGTTCTTGTGCTCTTTAGTTCCATAGTGCTTCACAGTACCTAAACACAGTAATTATTTATATTCCAGCTAACTTACAAAGACTATAAAGCTTCTCATTTACCTTCCTGATTCCCTGGATGATATGGTAATCCAGATGCTGGTTTCAGTGTTTCCTATGGTGACTCCTGTGGGAGAGGTCAGTTGCTCTCTTGAAGTCTAAACTTACAAATACTTGCCTCTCCTTTCCTAGCAAGGAGGCAGATTAAATGAGGAAGGAGTGTACTATTTTTCTCAGTGTACTCCTATAAATCACAGAATTGCCTTTCTTCTCTCCCTTTGCATAAGGAAGGTAAGATCGGAGAGCCTGATCTGCCAAACCTCAATCATGTGATCACAGCCTCAGACACACAGGCGTAGTCCCGTTAAAGTCAATGGGGTTACCGGTGTGTATAAGGACTACTAATGTGAGTAAGGTTTTGCAGGATCAAGCCCCAAAACTTCACTACAACTTGTATATGGAAAAGTTTGACAAATGCATGTTGCACAATGACAACAGGTACCCAGAGACAGGTTTCAGAGTGGTAGCCATGTTAGTCTGTATCATCAAAAAGAACGAGGAGTACTTGTGGCACCTTAGAGACTAACAAATTTATTTGAGCGTAAACTTTTCGTCGGCCACTTCATCGGATGCACACAGTGGAAAATACAGTAGGAAGAGATATATATACAGAGAACATGAAAAAATGGGTGTCGTTATAGTTGGTATGGCAAGACCCATTTTTTCATGTTATCTGTGTATATATCTCTTCCTACTGTATTTTCCACTGCATGCATCGGATGAAGTGGGTTTTAGCCCACGAAAGCTTATGCTCAAATAAATTTGTTAGTCTCTAAGGTGCCACAAGTACTCCTCGTTCTTTTTGCAGGTACCCAGTGGTTTCCCTTAAAATAGTTTTGCTTAAAGCTCTCAGTCCGAAGACTCTGTAATTATGCTTATAGGCTGTTGCCATTTGAGCTGCAGCATGAAATTATGAAAGAGGTTCCAGAATTATTAGCAGCCTAATTGCAATTGTATGTATTTGAATTTTAAATGTGTTTATTGGTCTGAATCATGAGTTTTATTAGGGCTAGACTGAAACATTTAATTGAAGTAAATGAAAGCTGCCCCTGACATGTCTACAGAAAAGTCCCTTAACCCAAGCAGACAGCAGCTGCTTCTATTCCTGCTGGAGTCCACCTTTTCTGCACCATCAGTTTTTATGCCTGTAAAAGCCAATCACTGACTGGTGACAATTTTACTTTAAAAAAAAATCACCAGAGTTGTGAATAGGGATAAATGCATCATTTTATAAAACATTTTGAATCAGTAGGAATTCCTGCAATCTGAACATATAAACCAAAATCTGAACATTAAAAACATCTGAGAACAGTTCACATTTCTAAGTATATGCTATGAAATTGATCTCTTTCCATCCTGCCTGATGAAGTTCCATTCCATATAGCAAAGTGTGCCTCTGGCACTGCTGGTTTATGTGGGTACTTTGATGTATGAGTTTGAGAATCCCATCAAAGCATTGGAAAGGAGGTTCTTTGTGTGGGTATATTCCTAGTACTGAGTTGGGGCTCAAAATTTACAGGCTTTTTGCCCTGGTTTTATCTAGTGCATGACTAAGATATTGGCTTTCCCCACCACTTTTCCCCACCTGTTTCTCAGAAGCAAAAGAAAAAAAAAAACAGTGGGGAAAGAAGGGTAAAGGCAGAGGAAATATAGCTGAAGGTAATTGGCATTACATCAGGCTTTGCTTATATTTTTTCCCTAGTTTGAGCCTGGAATTTATCTAATCTTAGTAATATTTTATACCAGTACTAACAAAGAAGAAAAAACATAAGGAAAGAAGAACAAAGGGGGAATTAAGTGATTTTATAGGCACTGGGCATGAAAATGCTATTAGGAACCCCAATTAGCATTTCCTCCTGAAAGTATTGTCAATTATTTTACTTGTAAAAGGCTAATTCCTGCTTACCTAACTCCCACAAGCAGTACTGATGGCAAGGAGCTTGTTTACCTGAGTAAGGCACAGAATCTAAAAGACGTGGATAAAAATCAGAAGCTTCTGAAGGCCATATAGCTTGTTTTAGAAGCTTATGACTGGGGGAGGGGAGTAGCCTCTTTCCTAGTGATGAATTTGAGTGAACAAAGCTATCAAAGTTCTCAGTTCACCTAATAAGATTCACTGTTAGGGTTGTACTTTACTGTAAGTATCAATGCATCAGCCATGAAACATTATTTTTTAAAGCACTGGGAAAAGTAGAGTGTATGAGAAAGAGAGTGGGTGGGGGCACAAGCACTGAGGGGAAAAAAATTCAAACCGTAATTCTAAAGTGTAGTTTTTCTTCTTATTTTTCACTTGAATGTCAGAGAAGAGAATAAAGAGGAGTGCTAAGGGGGGGGTGGTGTCCTGTATGGTAGACCGAGTAATAAAATGTTCATGAAACCAACCTTACAGTCACCTACACTGATTATTTCATATTTTACCATCAAGTTTTGTGAGCATCAGCTAAACACTTTCCACTGCTTAATTTTTCTCCTCTGTTGGCTTTAATTAAGCTTGCCCTAGGGGCAGGCTCAGCAGCCTGGCAAATTTAGAAATATGCTTTTAAAACAAGGGAACTTTGCTCACGACAAGACAGGCTTTCTCAATATTACAAAGCTCACTTAATGGGCACAAATAACAACCTTAATTTCTTTTGAAATGTATCTGAATGTGAGTATGTTTGGAAAGGTGAAGAAGAAGAGGGGAACACATTTGAAAAGAGAAAGTTAAAACACCAAATGGGACTTGGGTTTGTACTATGATGCTAATCCAATGACAGTGGGTTTACACTACATTGGGATAAGTATAAGTCAGAGTACAGAATCTATTTGTCAAGGCTCTGCTGGCAGTTTAGAAACCCAGCTGAATAAAGCCAGATTGCCTGTATTACAGAACTTCGATACTGCAATTAAAAAGTCAGTTTTTAAAATCAAGGAACATCACAGTGATATTGGGCATATCTTATCACAACATTCAAAATGACAAAGTGAATTAAAAACACAAGGAAATTTTACCTATCACACAGGGTTTCTTGTTATCTTAAGAACCTTAATACATTTTGACGGTCTGTCATCAAGCAACCAAGCTTTTAGGGTAGCTTTCCTGGCTTAAGCTTTCACAGCAGCTGGAGTCCTACAAAAGGAACACCCACTGCACTAACATCACCATTCTTCCCTTTAATGTTCTCCACAGGTTACCAACATGAAAAAGCAGCTACACTTTCTCACTTTGAGAGTCGGATTAAACTATCTCATACTGTTTGTATGACGAAAAATGTGTTAAAAAATATAAAAGCCTGCTACATCAAGGGCTTTCTCTTCACTGTATTCATATACAATGGAAAAATCAATGAGACGTTTGACAAAAAAAGTATACTTTCAAATGTTTTTCATTGTGTTTAAAAATTAATCTAATTAACTAACAGACTTAAAGGTTTCTGGTGTTGGATAAGTTTGCCACTTACAAAGAATAGCAGAAATGTCTTGACAAAATAAGTTGAAAGGCATAGTCCATGAACGGTATAGCTCAAAATATATCAGTACAAGATTTTTTGGCCTTGTTTCTTCTAGTCTTTGATTAAGTTATTGAATTTCCCCACCACTTCTTACCACCTGTTTGTCAGATGCAAAAGAAAAACAAGGTGGAGAAAAAAAGGGTAAAGCTAGAGAAAACGAGAAACATAGTATATGGAAATTGGCATTAAATCAGTGTTTGCTTACGATAAATCAGAAGTTCCTGGAGACCATATAGTTTAAATCAATAACTTGGATCAATGGACTATAAGGCGGATAGAAAGCTGGCTAGATCATCGGGCTCAACGGGTAGTGATCAACGTCTCGATGTCTAGTTGGCAGCCGGTATCAAGCGGAGTGCCCAGGGGTCAGTCCTGGGGCTGATTTTGTTCAACATCTTCATTAATGATCTGGATGATGGTATGGATTGCACCCTCAGCAAGTTCGCGGATGACACTAAGCTGGGGGGGGGAGATAAATACACTGGAGGGTAGGGATAGTGTCCAGAGTGACCTAGACAAATTGGATGATTGGGCCAAAAGAAAGCTGATGAGGTTCAAGAAGGACAAGTGCAGAGTCCTGCACTTAGGATGGAAGAATTCCATGCACTGCTACAGGCTGGGGACTGACTGGCTAAGCAAAGTTCTGCAGAAAAGCAGCTGGGGATTACAGTGGAGGAGAAGATAGATATGAGTGAACAGTGTGCCCTTGTTGCCAAGAAGCAGGGCCGGCTTTAAGCCGATTCACCCGATTTCCCGGAATTGGGCCCCGCGCCTAAGAGGGCCCCGCACCCGTGCCTAAAAGGGCCCTGCTCCGGGGGTCTTCAGCGGCATTTTGGCAGCGGGGGGTCCTTCGGTGCTGTGGAAGACCCGGAGCGGATCCCCCTGCCACGAAGCGCCTCTGAAGCCCTGGACTGCCACCGGGTATTGGAATCGGGCCCCGCGCGTCATAAAGCCAGCCCTGCCAAGAAGGCTAACGGCATATTGGGCTGTATTTAGTAGGAGCATTGCCGGCATATCGAGGGAAGTGATTATTCCCCTCTATTCATCACTGGAGTGATTATTCCCCTCTATTCATCACCACATCTGAAGTATTGCATCCAGTTTTGGGCCCTCCCACTACAGAACGGATGTGGATAAATTGGAGAGAGTGCAGCAGAGGGTAATGAAAATGATTAGGGGGTTGGGGCACATGACATACGAGAAGAGGATGAGGGAGCTGGGCTTATTTAGTCTGCAGAAGAGAAGAATGAGGGGAGATTTGATAGCAGCCTTCAACTACCTGAAGGGGGGTTCCAAGGAGGATGGAACTAGGCTGTTTTCAGTGGTGGCAGATGACAGAACAAGGAGCAATGGTCTCAAGTTGCAGTGGGGGAAGTCTAGGTTGGATATTAGGAAAAAATATTTCACTGGGTGGGTGGTAAAGCACTGGAATGGGTTACCTAGGGAGGTGGCGAAATCTCCATCCTTAGAGGTTTTCAAGGCCCGACATGACAAAGTCTTGGCTGGGATGATTTAGTGAGCAGGGGATTGGACTAGATGACCTCCTGAGGTCTCTTCCAACCCTAATCATCTATGATTCTATGATCTATGATTATATGATTCTGTGTAGGGTGGACTTCACACAGTTTTATAAAACATTACTTTCAATGTGTTGTTAAAAAAGATTTTTTTTTGCGTGGAATGCATCTAATTCAGTAGTATCTTTCTACAGTTCTCACCTTTCTTCATATGAAAATCCCCTTAATTGCATACAAACGGGTATTTGTGCATGGACAAGAGTGTTCACAAGCCACTGTTCATTACTTACCCAATCATTTATTTGCTGCTTTCTGATTTAAAAGTTTCCAGTTACCCAGATAGGAAACAGAGGCAATATAGTTGATCAGTGAATGAATAGCTGAAAATTATTTCTCCATACAATTTTACAGATATATAGAAATAACTACATTTCCGAAATCAAAATCGGTTTCAAAAGATTCAAAAACAGAAGAAGGGGATAAATATTCTGGATAATTTATTCACCATGACCAGCTCTAACCATCATAACAAATAATACTTACTATAACTAACTTTCCTGGAAGAGATTCATTAAGTTCCTGCAAATTTCTGCATCAGTAATACATACATTGCTTAATGACCAGGGATACTTGTACTCTCCCCACATAGACACATACAAACAAACAAACAAACATGAGTTTCAGGGAAGGGTAGCTTGTCAGCAGCATCAGCAGATCATCTCCCTGGCTCCCAAGATCTCCACAAATTAATTATTGTAAATCCATTCTGATCAATTCACATTTCTGGCTCCTCCTACTTCCTGGCTGCAAGCTGGGCTCCTCCTCTGATTCAATGACCCCCTTCTGCGTGGTTCTATGGAGAAATGAAGACAGCATGAACTGGAATTCAATTACCTTCTCTCCTTGCATAGAACACTAAGGAGCCAGACACAGCTGTAGGAAGGTCCTAGCAGGGCAGGAAGGTCCTAGCAGGCCTGACTGAAACAAAATGGCCAATTCCATGACAAAAAGCCAGGGTTTTGAAACTTGGAAAATGGCTGACTTCTATATCCTTCAAATTGTGAAGCTTATGAGGCCAAGCAAAATTAATGGGGCAGATCACACCTCTCAGAGCCATTGTTCCAGCCAAACTGCAATCTCGTGGGTTTGAATTCCAGAATCAGGGAATGCACAGGGCCCTGCTTCTGCCTAAATACTCAAATAAATATTTGGGGAAGTTCTGCATTACAATCACTGTTTATGATTATGCTTGGTTGAATTCAATTTATATTATTTTATTATTTCAGTGGATAAAATTGATGTTTATTTTTAAGCATTTTTTTCAATTTTTATTGATTTAAATTTTCACAGACATGGGAAATTATGGAGTTCAGATAATGGGAGGATCAGACAATTATTTAATAACAGTAGACATGAGATTTAAAATTTTAAAGCTTTATAACTGTTAAAACGCAAATTTATCAACATAGCAAGTCAAAATTTACAAAGTAAATATCTTTAAATCAAACTCTAAGAAGTTTTCAAGCAGCATTTTTCTTACTTTGTCTATCTGTATATTTTGATTATCATCGAAGGAAATATTTTTCATCAGTTTGGGTGTGTGTAAGGTGAAATTGACATTTACCATCATTGACCAATAAAAAATCTAATCCTTCCAAGCTTCCTTGTGATAAATATGAAAAGCAAGAACCTGTGGTACAGACAGCTACATGAAAAGAACATTGCACTTATCCTCAGCACCCAATACTCTTCACCTACCTATATGATAAATCTATTCCCTCCCTGCCTCCCCCTCTATCTCAGCTGATACCTTATTTTATTTTGATGTACATGCGTGAATTTTTTTCAACAGTGAAACTGAAAAGGGGAATTGGCTGGAACAAAATTGTTATCAGAAAAGAAAAGGCCAGGGAAAATACATTTTGTTTTTTAAGGACTAAAGTACCGACACTGTCATGTCTATGAGTGTCTTCAATGTAATATCTTGTGACTTGCAGGTAATGTGCACTGCGTGTGATGCAGAGGTTGTTATGGTTTCAGGGATTGCTATGACTTTTGCTGAATGTAAAATCCCACATAAATACAGCACATAGACCTGATCCTTACGCTATAACTTACAAAATGTAACAGCCTGCCTGTATGTGTGTGTGTGTGTATCCTGTTCTCAGTTACACTGCTGGTGTAAATTCAGAGTAACTGCACAGATTTCAAGGGGGATATTCTGGACTGTCAGCAGTGTAAATGAGAGCAGAATTTGACTCATAGGGTTCTCTCATTAGGATATAGCATTCTTATTTTTCAACTGATACTGACATTTTTGGGCTTGTGTGGTAGCTAATACTTGGGGAATTATGCAGGTAAATAAAAAGGAAATGACTAGAATTTGTGGTGTGTTTTGCTTTTGGAAAGGAATGATCACCTACGGTGTGGATAAATGTTATTGAATTATGGTTTTAAAGTGAGTTTTTCAAATGCACGAATGGGAAATTAGGTCCCTGGCTGTTATTGGCATCCAGTAGGAGCTGGGTGTCTTACTGATCCTTCAGGTTTTGATCACTGAATCAATGGACTTTGGATCAGACCCTAAGGGCCTGATTCTGCTCCCACTGTAGGCAACGTCAAAACTCTCATTAATTTCAGGGGCTAGGATAGATCCCCTAAATTTATTCTTCATTTACATTAATACATTTATTTTTCAGCAAATAGACACAGTTTATGTTTTGCATAGTTTACATGTAAATAAATTATGCATTTCTTATGAATTCATCACCACTATTACCACTCAGCTCTAGATAATCATATTGCATCTCTAATGTTCAGTTTAATATTCTGGTAGTTATCCCTCCTCCTTGCTATGTTAGTTATTATTGCAGTGCATAAAATACTCTTCTGGCTCCATCCCCCTTTTCTATACAACACTTGCCATACACTCCTGAACATTTTAATAACTTTCTTTCCTCATAAAAGTTTTGTATTACACCCTGAAGGTAAAGTAAGATAAAAAAATCTAAAGTGTAAAATGGAGGGAACCTACAATGAAAACCCATGTTTCACACTGTAATGTACTCACCTCCTTTTCCATAAAAGGCCTTATTTTCTGCTCTTCACTGTTGACAGTACATTCTTAAAATAACAAGAATGAGAACAGTATTTCAAATGGTTGTTGTTCTTGACCCTTTCCTCTCCTTGACTTGCCATTCTATAGCAAATTGTTTGATTATCTTATCATCAGTGAAGAAAACACACAGTTCCAGATGAACAAAATTGATTTTTTTTTCAATCAGTGGTAACTGTCTGAATGACAAGAGTTTAATATTCATACTGAGTGGATTGAGCAAAAGGGCTGAATGAAAAAAAAAAGGAACCGAAAATTAATTCAGGTTTTTGGTTTAAGTATTTTTTAATATACAATAAAATAATAATCTATTATTGTTACCAAGTCTGTACTCATTGAACCTTCATGAATTGAAAACATAATTTTCAGAGGACCTTGCTGTTTTTGGGATGTTATCTACAATTATCAGAAAAGTAAGCATTTCTTGACAAGAACTGCTGTTTTTCTAAGTATAAATCTCATGTTTATAAATAAAATATTCATTTACTTGATGACCACTCAAAATTGAAATATGAGTGACGCTCAGGTTACACCATATTGCTGATCCTCCATATATTTTATTGGAATGTACGATGCTTTTATTATTAGATCATTTTTCTGTAGACTGTCAATGAAAAAGGTACATTAACAATGAGATGCCTTTATCTTTATCATTTTTCCTCTATACAAAGCTGGATTTTTATATAAACTTTGGAGAAAGATGAAGCTGTAGATTTCAGGTTTTTTCCTGGATCAGTTATATAGTATGTGGGGAGAGGGTATTATGAAATCAAATATTTAGGTATTGCTTCACTCAGTGTTGCAGCACCTGACTGACTTAAGACACTGAGGTCTTCTGCATGGCCCCCAGAGTGCAGACTATGCAAATGTGAGTTGCAGCACACACTAAAGTGTTGTGTTCTAACTGCCCAGTATCAAACCTCCTATCTCCATTAATGCAAACTAGGTACCATCTAGTTTGTGCTAGAAGGGTCTACACTGGGCAATTACAGTGCAACACTTCAGTGAATGTTGCAATACTCACCCCTGTAATCTGCACTGCTGGAGTGTGTAGTCAAGTCTTAAGTCTCATTTTTAAAACAGATTTAGGAATTTAGGAGCTTTTGAATTCAATTAAATTTAGACTCCCCTAAGTGACTAAAAGTTACTTTAGAAAATGAGACAGGCTCCTAAGTCACTTAAGTGTTTTTGAAAATTGTATCCTTATTGTCAATTAAGTGGAGGAGGCACAGCTTGGGTCCTAACATAATATGGATTTCAGCAAACCTCTGCAATAGTGAGTTTGAGAGAATGCTATACATTCTTGTAGTAAACCTACCACTATCAGTTTGATCCTGATGAAGCTGGAGGAGATACTGTGGGCACACATTAACGTTTTGGAAGTTATTACCATTTTGAGAGATGTTTCCTGAACATATAAAGGGGAATGCCAGGTGAAGCAGTAAAATGTCTCAGAATGGTGGAAACATCTGTGCCACCACTATATTAGAGAAGAATCCCTCCCAGTATATTTCTTCCCACAGTATGGCAACATCCTTTGATCAGATTTGTTGGATTTGCTTTACTTTTTCTATCTGGTTTAAGTAGCATTTCATATGGCCACAAGGTATTGTTTTTTTCTGTAAGGAGGGATCAAAGCAAGATGGAAACTTGAAATGATATTTTCCCAAGTAAAAAACACATAACAGCCCTAGAATATGCAGCAAAGCCGTTACCAATTCCATATGTGCTTCTCATTTTGCATCTAAGTTGCTCAGTGGTCTTTATTAGCAAGGATGTTTCTTCTTTTCATTTTTTTTAAATAGAGCAATTCTTAAGTCTGGTAGTTCTTCACTATGAAGCCATATGGGTTGCCATATGGCATTCTGTTTGATGACTGTGCCATATTCAATATCTTACCCATGTGCATGGCTGTGTAATCAAGTGTTTTATCTTTAATTTCCTGAACTGGTAAGTAGAAGGTACCTCAGAGTGTAGTAGCAGATTTCTGCTTTATTCGGCTAGCATGAGTTTGGAGAACAGGATGTTAGTACATCCTGTAGTTAGCCTGTTATTTGACCTCAGAGAAGATGGACAATGGAAGATGCCCTCTGGCAGGGGCAGAATGAGAATTTTATATGTGGTTCTGGGAATTTTATTGGGATATACAAACTTAGAGCTGACTCTAGCTTTTTTAAAGAAGAAAGCTGTTAGAATGACAGAAATGCTGGCAAAAGGATTCTTACATTTAGGGAGGACTGTCAACCTCAAATACTCTTCCCATGACCCGTGAATGGCAAAGGAAGTGATGACCAAATGTTCAGGGACTTCATGATTTTCTCAGGCAGGGAGTTGTATTTTCTTTTAAACACAGGAATGGCTTCAGAGGAGACATTAATGGAAGAGCTGGACCTGAATCAAATGCCCAGATCTGGCCCCTGGATTTTGATCCGAACACTGTAGCCCCAAATCTTCAGATCCAGCCAAGATGGCCTCCCTGCAGGATGCAAGTGGGTACAATTGTGGCTTTATGCCATATATTTGTGCTCTTCTAACTCTGGTGCTGTATAACATGAACTAAGAGAGTTCCTTACCCCAAAACAGCTTAAAATCTAATTAAGAGAAGGTGCAACAAGTGGGAGTAAAACCAAATGGAGGAGGGGGAAGAGGATGAGGGCAACAGGAGTAAATGATAACATGGAATCACTATGTGTATGCCTATTCTTTTCTATTTTCTATTATTTTATACACAGGTTCTTATACTATCCTTGCCCCTGTACCTTGAAGTGCCTTGAAAGGTTTTGAAACATATTTACTGTTAAGAAATATAAACAAATACATTAAATAAATACTAGTAATTGAGACAAGCTAGTAACACAAAAGCTAAGATTTTATAATTTGGTTCCATTAAACCTTTCGTTAACACTCCTCCCATCAGTTTCCTCAAAGCACGACCTTTTGTATACAATCTCTTGCTAGAGGATATGTTTCCAGAAGGTATTTTAAGTCCATCCTAGAAATATGAGACTTTGAAAAATATGGTATTCTGGACATTTGGAAAGAATATCTAATGTTTTCAATATAGCCATATCTAAAACAATAGCTTCAGGTAACTAGTGGTGTTCCCCAAGGGTCAGTCCTCAGACTGATCCTATTCAACTGATTCATAAATGATCTAGAGAAAGGGGTAAACAGTGAGGTGGCAAAGTTTGCAGATGATACTAAACTGCTAAAGATAGTTAAGACCAAAGCAGACTGTGAAGAACTTCAAAAAGATCTCACAAAACTAAGTGATTGGGCAACAAAATGGCAAATGAAATTTAATGTGGATAAATGTAAAGTAATGCACATTGGAAAAAATAACCCCAACTATACATACAATATGATGGGGGCTAATTTAGCTACAACAAGTCAGGAAAAAGATCTTGGAGTCATCGTGGATAGTTCTCTGAAAATGTCCACGCAGTGTCCAGAGGCTGTCAAAAAAGCAAACAGGATGTTAGGAATCATTAAAAAGGGGATAGAGAATAAGACTGAGAATATATTATTGCCCTTATATAAATCGATGGTATGCCCTCATCTCAAATACTGCGTACAGATGTGGTCTCCTCATCTCAAAAAAGATATGCTGGCACTAGAAAAGGTTCAGAAAAGGGCAACTAAAATGATTAACGGTTTGGAACGGGTCCCATATGAGGAGAGATTAAAGAGGCTAGGACTCTTCAGCTTGGAAAAGAGGAGTCTAAGGGGGGATATGATAGAGGTATATAAAATCATGAGTGATGTGGAGAAAGTGGATAAGGAAAAGTTATTTACTTATTCCCATAATACAAGAACTAGGGGTCACCAAATGAAATTAATAGGCAGCAGGTTTAAAACAAATACAAGGAAGTTCTTCTTCACTCAGCTCACAGTCAACTTGTGGAACTCCTTATCTGAGGAGGTTGTGAAGGCTAGGACTATAACAGTATTTAAAAGAGAACTGGATAAATTCATGGTGGTTAAGTCCATTAATGGCTATTACCCAGGACAGGTAAGGAATGGTGTCCCTAGCCTCTGTCTGTCAGAGGCAGGGCCGGCTCTAGCTTTTTTGCTGCCCCAAGCAGCAAAAAAAAGCGCCGCCCCCCGAGCCGCCCCGCCGAGCGCCGCGCGCCGGAGCCCGCCTCCGCCCCCTGCCGAGCGCCGCCGGAACCCCCCCCCCCTTCCTCCGCGCCACCCGCCCACCCCCCCCGCCCGCCCCCCCCCCCCCGCCCGGGCCCCCCGCCGCGCCCCGCGCCCCCTCGGCCCCCGCCCGCCCCCCCCGCGCTCGTTCCGCGGCCCATCGC
>NW_020664369.1:6798157-6874957 GCF_002925995.2 Terrapene triunguis
CTGTAGTGCCCCCCCCCGCGGAATGCCGTGCCGCGCTCCCCCCGCCGCCCCTTACCAGGTGCCGCCCCAAGCATGTGCTTGGGTGCCTGGTACCTGGTGCCTGGAGCCGGCCCTGGTCAGAGGGTGGAGATGGATGGCAGGAGAGAGATCACTTGATCATTGCCTGTTAGGTTTACTCCCTCTGGGGCACCTGGCATTGGCCACTGTCGGTAGACAGGATACTGGGCTAGATGGACCTTTGGTCTGACCCGGTTTGGCCTTTCTTATGTTCTTATGTTCTTATGTAATATTTTCAAAAGAGCTTAAAGTCTTGGAGGCTAAACCCGATTTACTTTCAATGGGAATTGGGCTTCTAAATCACATAGGCACTCTAAAAAATGTTATCTTTAATCTAGAAACTCCAGACATACTTTGGTCAATGGTTCTGGATGAGATCTGATGCAGGAGCCATTCTTATAAGGATGGCTGCAAAGTTTAGGAGCTTTTTGTTACATAGTTTTAACTCTCTAAGAAATCTGCCAGGGCGACAGAGTGCTGAATAAGAATGGTGAGGTTTGCAATTTCTTCCAGAACACAGAGCAGGTCAATCTAGTGTCACACACACAATGAAACATGGGTTCCACCATGGCCTTATCCCTGCACTGTAGCCCCACCCCCGCACAGCAAAATGGGACCACCTCTCCAGCCCAGAGAGGTGGGGGGTGGCAAGAGATCCCCATCACCCCATGGGAGCAGTGTCAGGCCCTCTCAGGAGCAGTAGGGATAGAAGCAAAGCCCTCCTTTGGGAGTGCAAGAGGTTAGAGCAGGGGGTCCCAGTATTTATCCCAGCTGTTGTAGTGGACAAAGGGGACTTAAATTGAGTGTAAATGAGCTAGAGCATTTTCAAGCAGCCTTGCAGTCTAATCATTTCAGTGCATAAAGTGCTGTATGGTATGTGCCCTGGCTATCTGCTACACTACACCTTTTCCCATGATCTGCTGAGGCAATCAAGTTTTCAGGAAATGAAAAAGATGGTGGCTGGGCTTCCTCAATGGGCTGTACCCAGCTTGCCCCTTTTACTGCTCTGATACATCCTGAGTCTGTTGGCCTTTAGGACTCAATGCAGGACCCAACTCTTTTCTTAGAAATTTGCCTGTGGGAGGGATTGTGGCTGGAGAGAGAGGGGCTGGATATTTGTGGGTGGGTGGGGGGATAATCTCTAAAAAGAGGTAGATTTTCTGCATGGATAATGAATGTGGTGACAATCTGAAATCTTTTATGCGAACTGAATTGAGTTTAAAAATTATAGGGTATCCTATCACAAAAATGTACTCTCAGCATGTTTTACGGAGAGATAGGAAAGAAGGGACATTCACTTCGTTCATTGAATATGAACATTAATATATTTTGTGTGACTTAATGAGAGCCTGCTCTATTTGGTCTTTCATTATATTACAGACAAATAATACTGTGCCAGCACACTGGCAAATGGAAGAGTCACCTATGAACCTTGGTCCTGGCCTTAAACTCCATTGCCCAGAAGATGAGGCTGAGCAGAATTTTAAAAACATGGAGGAACTATTTTGCTCAATAATGATCTTTCCATTTGAGTAAGGACTGTGTTCTCACGGGAGCCTTTGACAGTCTATCTTGGACCCTCCCAGAGTATGGGAGTTGGAATTTCTGCCTGTTCATCAGCTTTTTCATAAACAGCTTAGAATTCATAGACAAATCCTATGGCTTAAGCTTACAGCTCTTAGAAATGCTTAGATATTTTTAAGGTTACAAATCCTTTTAAACTCTTTTTCTAATTTTTGCTCTACTGTGGGCGATTCGGGGAATAAGGATGACACTTTGCCTCAGAAAAAATTCCCCTTTCTGTGCGAGACAAGAGAAGGTTTGAATTTACGAAGAGAAGCTCATGTACACAAGTGCACACACTGCAAAGCTGATTGTTATGAACACATGGAGATTGCTTGCTGTGCATGTGCATACACAGTAAAGTTTTATTGCAATTATTTCAATTTCATATAGTATGCATCAGGTCAGTACTGCCCTGATCCACAGCAGTAGTAAACACACAGGGATGATGAAGGAGGCCTGATGAAGAGAGTGTGAGTCTCGAAAACTCTCATTTAGTTATAATCTTTAATTAATTCAAGAAAAGGGATCGCTTACAACTTTCACTGTTCTGTGTGCATAGGCATGCACAGGAATGAGGTTACAGAGAGACACATAATCTATCATAATCTATTTGTATTATTATTAACTAATTAATGTAGACATCTTCTTAGTTTCCTATCAAACACAATAGTTCTCCTTGTCAGATGTGAGGAGCTACATTAAAGGGCTGCAGCAATAAAGAACCATTAATGTTCACATTTTATTTTGTCCCTACAATGGTGAAATTGCTCCATTGTGCCAACAATTTTAGAGGAATAGTAGGAATCAATTATGAAGTTTTTGAATTTAATAAAACATTCTCTTTCTCTGTGACACATTGTGGTGGTTGGGCACAGTTCACAGACACCGATGTGCCATTATCTTACGACAGGTAATCACTCGGCTACATGTTCACATGAAGGCTCATATATCTGCAAAAATTCATGCACAAAACTTCACAAGTTCGTGCTCTACTATTTTAAAGTTACACTATAACAAATCTCAATGTGTGGAGGATATTTGCCGGCATTTCGGGAACAGTATTTATACCTGTTACAATAGGTGTTATACAAGCAATATGAATTCAATAAATAAATACAAATAAATAATAAATCTTCTGTTCCATATGTCCATATTGCTTTCTTTTCCTTCATGGGGACAATGTGCAAGGTGGTTGTGGAGGAATGCCTGTTAGTATTACCCCATATCTCAATTACCTCTTAATTAACCCTAAGAATGTCAAATGGGATTCAGATAATGCAGCAATTTTAAACAATGTTGTACTGGTTTTCTTACAAAAACTGGTAATGAAGTGTTAAGATTGCATACTGGAAAGTGAGGGATTTGAAAAAAATGCATTCTCAGATACAGAGAGAGAGAGAGAGAGAGAGAGAGGGAGGAAGGGAGGGAGAGAGAGAGAGAGAGAGAGAGAGAAATGAATTTGGTTTCTGTTCTCAAAGAACAAACAAAAATTCCAATGAAGGGCCTTGATAGAGATGTGCGGGAACCAGAATTTTTGTTTTTAAATTTATTTTCTGGATCAGAACAAAATGATGAAATTTGAAATTTCCTGCATATTAAAATTTTCAGAAAAAAATTGTTTCAGGTCATTACAAATGTTTCATTCACTAAAATCAAAATATTTTGTTTTAAATTTGACTTTTGTTTTTTATATTATAATTTACAATATCATTATAAAATTTACAATATAATATAACAAACTTTGAAATCAATAAGTCATTTTAAAATAAAAATAATCACAACAAAAACTTATTAAAATGTTTCATTTGGATTTTTAAATAATGAAATATCATCAGAATTGACATACTCCTGAGGAACATTTTGATTTAATAGAATCATATTTTTTGTTGCATAAATTTTGATCTGCTCAACCCATGAAGTTCTTTCACCAAAATTCAAACTTAAATGTGATGAACTGGGAAATGCAATCATTTAAATTAAAATAGAGACAAATATTAGCTGACAATCATACTTTGTGAGAAAGTCTGGCCTATGCGGATTTGGATAATCTAAATTGTTTGAAACATTTGTCAGCATCTAATAAGAAAAGATCACAAGGACTTTTAATACCAAATTGTATAACATGCCTAGAAAGAGAGAAAAAACTTATTGTTTGAATTTACACTAGGCTATGCAACTTGATTTTGTGTTTCATTAGACCTTTTTTATCATAATATTCCTTGGTGCAAGATCCATTCAACTATTTAAAATTTAGTTTCTGTAGAAAGAAAAAAAAGGCACACCCACTTCATAATGTTTTTGGTTTGAATTTGCATGAATTTACTTGTACAGTATTCATTTTCTTTTCCCTGTATAATAAATTCTGCCCAATATTTATTGTACAGAGAAAGCGAGAGAAAGAGGCTTGTGTTGTGTTGTTTGTATATGTGAAAAATATAAGCTCCTGGAAGAAACCGTTTAAAGGACAATAAAACACACCATAGCTGTTGCTCTTTTTTCATGCTGTCCCAGATGCTTTGTTACAATTAATTAAGAAAACTGTGTGTTTAATTACCTGAGATGTGTAGTTAATGTATAAATAAAGGTGAACACAGAGGGCTGAACACTGAAGTCTGTGGGTTCAGGATCATACCCCATATACTAAGCACTCTGTTAGAGATTTAATTTATGTTTCTCTTTGCTATTTGCCAATGACCCTGTTGTAGTTGTTTGTTTAGTTGGGTTTTTTTGGAAGGATAGTGCGAGCGAGCGAGCAAGAGAGAGAGAGGGTGGCACAGTGAATTTACAACCTTTTATTCCATTTTTTTTATTGAAAAAAGAACTGTCCTTACTGCAGTGCTTGCAGTCTGAAATGCACTCCATCATCCTACCCTGAAACTCTGATAAGTCCAGATGTGTGATGGCCTTCAGCTCTAAATCAGGCTGTGTACTTCTAACATGACCTTCCCTGAGGCATCACGATAATATCTCTAGTTCTGGCTTCCTATACACAAACTGAATCAAGGGACTTTAGACACATCTTCCTTAGCAACTCTACATATTGTAGAGAATAATGAACATCAAAGATTTTTCAGTTTCTGACTTATCCATTTCCAAGCTTGGATTGTAATGATAATGATGTGTTTATTCTTTAGATCAGAACAAAGAAAGGAAAAAAAATACAATGGAAGAATAAAGAATTGCACATTCTAAGCATAGCAAGTGAATAAATAGAATACAAACTTCAGTAAATTCTTTGCTGCATTTATAATCTCCTTTAAAGTACAGAATAAAGTAAAAAAAAAAAAAAGTAACAGTAGTACACTGTTCTTTGCACAAATTCCTGGAATTACTTTTGCCTTCCTTGTCTTTGGTATGTCTATACTGGAAAAAATCATAACATTTATGACTTCTGGTGCATGTCATTGGAGGGGAATTTTAAAAGAGGGACTCAGGTTTAAAAGTTGTTTTGTTTCTTAACTTAGATGATCATTTTAAATGAACACAAGGTGATTTTGCTTTTACAAATAATTAATGCTCATCTCTTGTATCTTACACAGTAAAGCCAACAGCAAAGCCCCAGGAAACTGTGATATGTGAACTTCACAGAGTATCTGATCAATGTTCCATTCAATTCAGGAGGCCACAAAAAAGGCAGTAGACATTGGCAGACCCCTCTACATCTATAAATTCCCAACTGTTGGAATGAGGTGAAGATAGGTAGACGCGCTCCCCAACCCCACCCCATTTGCTCTTTCGACTACAGTCTGAATAGATTCCTGTCATGCTGTTACAAAACCATAAGCAGCAGCAGAAAGTATGTTAGATACTTGCTTAAAACTACAGTGCTCTATATTACCAACTGTATTCATGCTTATGAACATGTAATCAATTGATGTAAGGAATGAGTGAGATAGTGTGAGTGACAGCTAATGGCAAAGCAAAGAAGCAAATACTGCCTTTTATGGAATCATGGTAATATTGTGGTGAAGGTATAAACCTCAAGACGGACGGCCAGGTGGGGTTACCAACAAGGAAATGTAACAGCATGCTAACCTCGGGAAGGGACGGGAAGCAGTAGAGCCCTCCCATGGATCTGAAGGGACTCCCAGGACTCTCGTAGCCCTGTGTTAGATCTCTGGCCAGCTGTGGCCTGGCCAGGCTCAGTCACCAAAATCAGAACCAACATCCGCGCCTGCAGCCTGCCAGCATGAATGTATTGTGTGTGTGAGTATAAGTGCGCAAATAAGGGAAGCAATAAGGAAAGCAATAAATCAAGACTCAGTACTGCTTGAGTTCACCCTTTGTGGATATTTCCTGGCTGGTTCCAGGAACGGGTAACAGGTAGTGGGGATAAAGCTGCTAGAGGCAATGATAATCTTTGACTCCCTGACTAGATAGCTACCTTGACATCCACCTGAGCTTGTGGGGAGCATGATATGGAGAGTGGCTGGTCCCCAGTCCCCCTTCTCATGCCTACCATCCAAAAAATTGTCTGTCATGGAGCTTTTTCAGGTTGGAGTTGCTTCACAAGGAATGTTTCAGGGGAGCAAGGATACAATTCTGGTTCCATTCCCCTTTCCACTGTGAATGGGAATTGTGTGCCCCATTTTATTTTTATTTGCTCCCATCCATATCTCCTGATAGATCATAGGATGCTAAAGTTTTTAACCTTTGCCTTAATTTCAGATTATGATGGCTGATTCCTTGTCAGACTGTGAGCTTCAACCATTTGAGTCATATATGGTAAGCACCAATTATGTGTATACTGAAGATTAGCCATTTTAAATAGCATATTGCTTTAGCTAGTCAAACATGTTAATATAATATAATATGCATACAAAATACAGCAATTTTTGCACACCTCCATTCAAGGCAAATGCTTTGACCAAACACTGAAATATTTTGCCCAATATATTTTTTGTATATTGCAAATGTTCAACAGGGTGATTTAGATGGTTTTTCCTTAGATTTTTAGATTACTTCTGAAAATTGTCTAAGACCAGCACACAATCATGATAGATTTATTAAAGACAAGTGATGTATTAAAACCTGGGAAGTTATATTTTAACTTAAAGGTAAATTAAAACCATAAATTTAATGTGTGCACAGATGAGCCCAGTCTTAGCAAACAGTAATCACTTGCTATTTAATTTTCCTGGTCTGGATTGCTTCAAATCATGACCTGACGAGTCATTCCAGCTATCTTCCCTACCCCCATATGCTTGACATTTTGTTCATTAGGACTGGCTTTCCTGATCATCACAATACAAGATAAAGTGTTTTATTAAGAGGAAATGATGGTGTCGCTTCTCCATAATTGAATCTGGAAGATGTATTTGCTGTTCTTTAGAGTGACATATTCGGGAAGCCAAATAAACAACCTCAAGGGAATGGCTTTCTGTGCTTCGGAGTTGCAGGTAGTCTAATACTTCACCAGTGTTTTTTGCAGAAGAAAAATTTGATGCTTTTGTCCAAACAAACTGGCTCACCTGATAAATAATCACATCATATAAAAATATATATTAAATATTTGTTAAAATGCTTTGAAAATAAAGTTTAGTGTACTAATTCAAAAATGATAGGATATACAATGGCTCATCCATCAAACTGTATTGTCTTACAAAGGCTAGCTTTCAGGACCAGAGTTTGAGTAATTTTTTGTGTTCCTTTTTCTTTCTGGGGAGATAAGGGCAGGGTGTAAAGGAAAACAGATGGTATTTAAAATCAGAGTTTAGAGAAAGAGTCATATAAAAATATAGTAGTTGTAGTTAGATGTTCAGCTGAGTGTGTGTGTGTTCCCCCTGTGTGATGCCCCAGCTCTTTGCAGACAGCCGGTACAGCAACCCTCGAGCGAACAGCCCAATGACCACAAGATCCGTTAAGATACAAAGTTTTATTGTCAACAGGTTTATTGTCAACAAAGCACGGTAATGGCACCTGGCAGACTTTACGAGAATATTAAGACAATGGACACAGCTCATGAATGGCAGGACTTTCCATTTCCCCCTTCACTGGACAAAGATACTCTGTCTGAAATACATCTTTATACCCTAATACAAACAAGTTATGTACTGCCTCTGACATAGTTAGTTACTGCCCCCTGACGTGGCTAGTTATTACCCATCACCGTGTATATATTGGTTTAATTAAAACATCTCTATTATGTATTGTTATCCTGACCATATCTTTTAGGAGGGGTCAGTGTGTTCTTGTTATCCTTGGGAAATGTTTCTGTACCATCCTTAATGTTCTAGTATCGGGATGTATTTGCGTAAGTACTCTGTTCTTAGCACTTCTAGGAATGTGTATTTCTGCAATGTTAGCCCTTGAACAAATTCTGTGAGCAGGTCCTGCTTCATACCGGGCCTCTGAAACAAGGGCTTATGTCTCACGCTCTCTTCCGACTACATTAGTGCTTAACATTATTTTGGAGTTCTATGGCCTGTGTTACACAGGAGGACAGACTAGATGATTGCAATGGTCCCTTATAGCCTTGGAATCTATGAATGTATGAAAAGTATATATCGCTAGCCATAGTCCTTGCATGCATGGAACTCCTCCCTCCCTCCCTCCCAGAAAGGAGGATCAGACATATCCAGAGCACGATCCCCACACTACCTCCTATGAAGGCAATCCACAGGTCTGGGGTCCACACAAGGGCAGTAGGCATCCTTCTCTTACTTACCTAGAGTTGTATTCTCATTTACTCATAATCACTCTATGGTGAGCATCCCACTTTCAGAGAAATCCCTCAGGTCAACTATAGTTAGATGGATCCAATGTAGCCTTGCAACCAAAATGGTGGCGGGGCACCAAGTATCAGAGCTGTTGCAAGCGGATAAAGCAGGGATCGGCAACCTTTGGCACGTGGCCCGCCAGGGTAAGCCCCCTGGCAGACCGGGCCGGTTTTGTTTACCTGCCACGTCTGCAGGTTCGGCTGATCACGGCGCCCACTGGCCACGGTTCACCACTCCAGGCCAATGGGGGTGGCGGGAAGCGGCGGCCAGCACATCCCTCGCCCCGCCGCCCCCATTGGACTGGGATAGCGAACCGCGGCCAGTGGGAGCCGCGATCGGCTGAAGCTGCGGACGCGACAGGTAAACAAACCGGCCCGGCCCGCCAGGGTGCTTGCCCTGGCGGGCCGCGTGCCAAAAGTTGCTGATCCCTGGGATAAACCAATGAATGGTTGACCCTGGCCTCCAGAGCATTCCTTGCAATCTGTGGGTTTTGGAGCATACACATCGGGGGGTAAACCCCACCTTCCAAGAGAACAGTATAGGGGAATCTAAATGAGGAGATCCTCATAGAATTAAGCTCCCTCTGAGCTCCTACCCCTAGGATTTTTAGTGGACTGGAGCAATCTGTCTTATATATTTTGTATTTTCAATGCTGTGTTCTTAATCCTTCATTTCTGAGAGTTATATAGCAAGTACAAAGCAAAGAAAGGAGTATAATGTATTGGGTGATAAAATCAAGGCCTGGGAGGCAAGATATGAGTTTCTTTTCCTGGCTCTTCACCTAATATGTCTGTGTCTCAGTTTTGACACCTGTAAAATAGATGTAATCATACATATTTAGCTCAAGAAGTAATGTGAGACTTAATTAATTCATGTCTGTAAAGGACTTTGAGATTCTCAAATGTGAAGGGCTATACAAGTGAAAATTACTAAGTATCATTACAATTGAGAGACCAGTGCACTCTCCATGGTTAAAGTTGCAGTCAGAGTTCTATTGTAGGGCTGATTTCCAAATACGAACACAGTACAATTTTGGATAGGAAAAATCTTTCAGGTCTCAGAACTGCTGTGATTATGCTCAGGGGATAATAATTTATTATTATTAAAATTCTTTATATGTTTAGGATTAACATTTCTAAGATGCTTTGTGTTCCCCTAAGCATATTTTAGACTTCAAACTTCATTTTTACACATTAATACATTTCAAACTTCAGAAAATCTCTGCAAAGTGTGTATCAGATATAAACTGTGATGTCAGAAAGGTTTATGGGCACTAATGTGGTATGATCTTCATAACCCATTTGTGATTTCACTATTCATGAATAACATGGATATGTCCAATGTATAGCATCAGGAATTCCATCTATAGAGAATGGGAGATTTTCAAAACAAAAACAAACAAAAAACTTTTAGGTGCCTATCTTCCTTTGAAAGGCAATGGGAGTTCGGAATCTTACTGTCATTTATGCCTTTGAAATTCTGCCTCTGTATCCATATCTCTTTATACAATACCACCTTCACTATACAAATGTCATGCAGGATATTCAATTTTCTTTTCCTTACTCTAGTTCTGTTGCTCACCACGGTGAGCAAAAGGGATAGTGCTCAAGAGTAGTATCATAAGCACATTATTCACTGAAGACACTCTCAAACCAGATCTGTGAACCATCGGGACACATGCCATTTTCATTTCACAGCAAAACTTTCTGTTATTTTCCTATGTCTCTTGTTATGGCTTCTTTTCTATTTATTTTATCTTTTTGTTATAAATGTGCTAAAATCTTCTGCTTATTTTTTCCTTCTTTTTAAAACTTATTTTCTTTCCCTTTCACAGATCATTTAGGATATGCAGATATTTAATGTGAGAAAAGCTGTCATGTTAAAATATGCCTGTGTGAAATGTATATGTGTGCATGTATATATATATATATAAATCTATCCATCCATCCATCTATCCATCCATCCATATCTGATTGCAGCCAGATTCTTATTCCAGGGCCTATTTTTTATACTTGCATAACATTGTGCTGAAAGCTCTTTTGGCCTCAAAAATGCTATGGATGCTCTCCTGCTAGAGCAAATGTTCTTTGTAAGTTGTTAGTAAAATGATAAAAAGTACTTGGAGTCAAAGAAATCTAAAAAACTGACTCTGATACTTCTGCAGAGATTGGAAGCAGCACATGGAATGGGGCTTCTAAGAAAAGGTGGGTAGGTGGGTGGTGGAATTTAGCTCTTTCTCTGCATAGCACATGCTCCTGCACTCACTGTAGTTATCTTTTCAAGGCATAATCTTTTTTTATATCATATTTTTTAGTCATTCCATGTAGAAAGCTATGTGACCAGAGTCCCAGGGGAGCCATGCTGAGGTTACTTAATTAGGGCAAACTGCAAAGAATGGGGCAGATAGTCCCCATGGTGGATATTCGAATACTTAGATCCGGGGATCCCAAACTTGGTTCACGCAAGCCCTGGCAGGTCGTGAGATGCTTTGTTTACCTAAGCATCCGCAGGTACGGCCGCCTTCAGCACCCAGGGGCCTACCCGCCAATGGGAGCTGCAGGAAGTGGTGGCATGGCCCGTGCCGCTTCCCACAGCTCCCATTGGCCGGTAACGGTGAACCGCAGTCACTGGGAGCTGCGAGCGGCCGTACCTGCAGACACTCAGGTAAACAAAGCATCTCACAGTCCACCAGGGGCTTACCCTGAACAATCTGCGAACCCTGACTTAGATTTACCAAGCCAGCACAAAACAGCTTCTATAATACCTTCCTGGTTTCCCAGAAGTCAACAACACAGTTCCCTTGAAGCAACCCAGACTTAGGCCTCCACCCAGACACCCAAGTCAAATATGATGAGCATTACTGAAAATCTTATTCATCATATAAGAAAGTTCTACCAATCCCAAAGGATTGGACACATTACCTCCCAGGTTAATGAATATTTCAGATCTTACTCAAATATTCATTTACAACCAATTCTTATTAATTAAACTAAGATTTATTAAAAAAGAAAAGAGAGAGAGTATTGGTTAAAATATCAGTATACATGCAGACATCAGTACAGTTTTGAGATCTTTTTCATAGGAGAGATGATGAGCTTTGTAGTTGCCAAGATTTTTTTAAGAATTAGTCCATAGGTTATAGTCCAATGTTCATATTCCAGATGGGACTGGAGACCTCAGTCTTACAACTCAAGCTTCCCCTGCATAAAGCATCAAACTGATCTGAGATAAAGGATCAGGACCCAAGACATCTTTCCAGGCCTTCTTTTGACAGCATTGAGTCCTTAGGCGAACAATAGGCAATCATGGAGACTTTGAAGTAAACCTATTTCCTAAGCATCACCAGTAATTAGCTACAGGGATTAACATAAGGTAATTGCCTGTTTTCCACCATTCACAGACGATTTGCTATACATTTCAAAGAGAGATGAATACAGTGATATCACTATGTTTACACAGTTCATTTAAATATTAAGATTTATTTTTGATCTCTGAATTAACAGAATACAGCATAGACAGGTACTATTTGGTTACATTGTTAACGTCTAACAAGATATGAGTACACATGTACAATTAGTATCACCTCTCATTTCTAACAATACAGGTTTGCATTTCAGAGTTCTAACCTATCTAACTCTGAAATGCCCCTAATTACCATTTACATACTTTTCTAACATGTCTCTAAAGGTTGAATTTGGGTCATTTATCCTGCAGGATGCTTAACCCTTTCTGGCCATGCGTCACAGTGTGGTTGAATGATGTTCTCATACTAAGTTTCTTAAGTATGGATCCCTGCCTTTATGCTCTCTGTCTGTACTTTTTTTTCCCAGTTACTGGAGAAAATTGTATGAAATTTTAAAATAAATAATCTTTGGCCACATTGGCCCTGGAATTAGTGTCTGTAGGGTGTGTTAAAGCATCTCAAGGAAACCCCTCTTTGTGGACCTCATGTAATGGCCAAGGACTGCTCCCTTTGTATGCTTCCTTTGGGGGAGCTGAGAGAGAAGGGTTAGGGGGATAGAGGCCTGACCCCAACTTTCTGCACATCAGCTTATGGAGGGGGTTTGGTTTAGGAGAAGAAAGAATCTGCCCCCAATCCCTGTACTGGGAAGCTCAGGGAGGGATTGTGCAATGATTTTGTAGTCCCTGAAGCACAATCCCTCCCTGAGCTACCCAGAAAACACAAGGCTCTCCTCTTACTGTGTCCATCTGACACAGCCTAGCCATGGATATTTGTTGATCTTTTTTAATATGTGTTTTAGAATTTGCATATACTTACATGAAGACTTCCCTAAGGCAGGTTATCCCATAATTGTTCTGCCTGGGGTCGCTTGTACCTTCCTCTGAAATCTTTAGTACTAGCTACTATCAGTGACAGGATATTGGGCTAGATGGACCACTGGTCTGAAGCTGTATGGCAATCCCTAAAATTCCTCTGACTTCCGTAGAAGTGTAAAAGACAGATAATGCTGTTGTGCTCTCCTTTCCTGTTAAACATATTCCCTCTATAAACTCTGTCCTTGTATTTATACATCCCAGTCTTTCTCTTGATTTTCCTCTCAGATAACTCAATTTAACTTTCTCTTTAAACCCATGAAATTTTACTAGCATTCTTTGTAGAGGAAATTGCCAGAATATTATGAGACTTTTCTCTTTATATAATGAATGGTGACCTTCATATTAAAAGCTGGTGTTGTCGAATCAACACATATCATATAAAGCAATTATTACTGTATAAGAAATGGTGAGCAATGCTGCAAGTGACTAAAAGTAAGAAAAACAGAATATTGCTAACCCTATGAAATGTATGTTTATAGCTTATTACAAGTATATGGCTTGTATATTAAAACCTGCAAACTTTACTAAGTGATGCACTTCAGATATATAATAATAACTTCGGGGTGCTGTACGGTTTCTAGTTTAGTCATTTTTCATATAGTAGTATTTTAGTGTTCCTGAAACTTAATGTTTGAAAGTTTTCATGGCTTGTTATATTATGCATTTTTGAAGTCTATTAATTAAGTACAGTATAGGGTAAGTTAATGATTGCATTCTTGATGTGCATATGTCAGAGTGCAATGTGACTGGTATTCTAATCTGAGATATAAGAGGACCAGGTTCTCAGTTGGTGTAAATCAGCATAGCTCCATTTATTTCAATGGAGTTTAACTCATGTATCGCAGCTGAGGATCTGACCAATGATGTTTTAGCTATAGTATAAAATTTTACATGTGCTTTGCAGCATTAGAAAATAAGAATGAAAAAAGGAATTAAAAATAATAAACTATGACAAAGCTTGACGAAATTAAGCTGTGAAATACAATATTTTTTTTCTTTTATAAGATCTTTGTATAATGTGCCAAAACAATAGAAGCTGAAGTTTTATATAATGAACAGCACTAATCAAACATGATAAGTTCTTTTCAAAAAGACTGCTAAAAGGAGTAAGAAATAAACTCCTCCTGGAAAATGAAATATTATTCATTTAAAGAATAACTTGTCAACACAGACCAAATTTAATGTCATCTCTTAATAGCATGTATCATGGCTGATGGATGGCACATCATATTCTGTACCACAAGAATTTCAAAAGGAGAAACCAGCAAAGTGTAGAAATGGTGATGCTTAGGAAAGCCCAACCAGTAAGCAATAGTACAATAGTACTTTATTTTAAATAGCAGCAAATAGATAAAAACTATCAATCTTATGGAGGAATTCACTAAAGCCAATGGAATATATATACATGAGATACATGCAAATTAGGAATACAAGGAAAAAGAGGAATATGAAAGTACCAAGAAGAGTAATCATCATTTGTTTGTCTTTTTGTCTTCCTCCCTAATAGATTGGGGGCTACTCCCTCCTTCTTTCACTAAGCAGATTTCAATTTGGCATACTTTGTAACAGTTGAGCACACATAAATGTCCATATCTGGCATACGTAGCATTACAACTTTTCTCTGAGAGTATCCAGCGCTTTCTGGATTTTGGAGGATCAGTGAATTACCTATCACTGTTGCTAATTTAACGTGACTCCTTGTGCATTATTTGGCTCTAATAATCATTTCTCATTGCATGCTCAGTGCTTACACTACCATCACTTGACTTCACTATTGTTCTACACAAGGACTTTCCACTTCTGATCCAAAATCAAATTTCTTTACCTTTCACAACACCTGAATAAGAAACTATCTGCAGTTAGAGAGGCACAGATAGTATCAATGCTCCATCCTTTTTCTAATACTCAGCTCACTAATCAGGGTGCACATTTGACGGTGCTGGAACAGTGGAGACATCTTGTGTGGCAAGAAAGAGAGATCTCAACTAGTAGCAGCTGAGGCATTATTCCATATGACTATTTCCTTTCCTGGAGAGGAAGCTGTTTATTTACTCTTCACTCTTCCCCTTCCTTGTGCTGCAGAGGATGTGTTTGTGGATGTCATATGCTGTATATGGGCCTGGACCCTGGGACCTGTCCCACGCTCTGCTGCTGCCATTGGCTCCTGTGAGGTGGTGGTAGAGAGTGTGACAGATGCTGATCCAATTTTGTGAATAAGTCAGGTAGCCATTGTAGGCTATTTCAGCCACACCATTCCCACTTTCCATCTACTTGTTGGCTCTCTGGTGATGCTGGAGATTCAATTGATCTCATGTTTAGGGGTCTGGAAGAGATTTTTCCCAGGTGGTAAAAATCGGCCACACTGCTGTGTGGGATTTTTCACCTTCATCCAGCATCCAGGAGGTCTGTTTTTGGGATTTCAACACCAGTTGTCACAGATCGGTCAGGTTTTGGTGTGGTTGGGTGGGTTAGCTGGTGTCCAATCAGAAATCCCCATAACCCAGTGGAATGCTTGGGCATTGGTCCTGAGCATAGAGTTGCCCGGTGAACATGTGTGACTACGTCTCGCACCGCTTGTGGGTCTCCTCATCTTAGCTATCCTACCGCCCTTACTTCCTATTATTTCCTTGCATAGCCATCTATGCTGTGCAATGATCTGACCCTTAGTTTACAGATTTTAAGTATGAAATGGTACTATAGTCTATTTCAGATGTAATAAACCTTCAAAAATCTTTTAACATAGCTGTGTCCTTGGCTTTGATGTTCACGGAGTGATGTCTTTTGAATTCAATTTTCAGTTTTCATTTAAACATTTTAGTAGTATAGATCATTATAGCTTCTTAAAAGTTCATTTGTGTTTTAATAATCCATATGAGTTCTTGGCATCTGTGTACCGGGATCATGCTGTGAAATGTTAATTCTTACACTATTATGAAAAACTAGTTTTGTTCATTTAAAAAAAAATCTCATTTAGTTTCCTTATAAATGCTTTTTTTGCCTTAATCACTGAAAGATCTCCAGGCAGATTATGTCAAATTGCCTTACTTTTCTTGCTAATACAGGCAAAGGAATAACTCAGAATGGCACAGCATTTATTTATGTTACTTCACGTATTTAAATGCAAAAACATTCAGCACCTTCAAAACAGAATCAAGGAAATAAGCTGTGGGGTGAATCACACTGGAAATATATACACATTAAACCTGCTTTGCATAATGTTAGATAATAAAAGCTTGTTATTGCATGAATGTCACAATCCAGCCAAAGCATGCTCCTGGAAGAAAATACATTGAATATGGGTACCACTTCATCGATCACGTATGTTAAATTCTGCTTGCTTTGCTTAAACTGATAGAAAAGATAAATTTTCCTCCACTATGAAAATATTCGTTTCAACCAATTTAGCATATTGTCTTCCTAAAAAGAACTGACATATTTCAGACATTAATATATGATTTTAAGCTTGGACTCTGCAGAATAATGATACCCTGACATAAATTCCATGGGGGTGGGAGGCAATCTGGAAACTGAAATGGATCTACCAAGAAACATTTTGTTGGAATGTTAAACATTTTTAAATTAGCAGGTCTCAATAACTAGCAGCCAAGAGTTTTAAAAGGGCTGGCTGAGGAGCGTGGTGGATCTTTAATGTTGATTTTCAATAAGTCTTGGAACACTGGAGAAGTTCCTGAAGACAGGAAAAAAGCTAATGGTGTGACAATATTTTAAAAGGATAAACGGTATGATCCAGTATCAGAGGGGTAGCCGTGTTAGTCTGGATCTGTAAAAAGCAACAAAGAGTCCTGTGCACCTTATAGACTCACAGACATATTGGTATGATCCTGGTAATTATAGGCCTGGCAGCCTGACATCAATCCCATGCAAGAGAATGGAGATGATGATATGGGACTCAATTAATAAAGAATCTAAGGAGGGTAATATAATTAATGCCAATCAGCACAGGTTTTTGGGAAATGGATCCTGTCAAACTAACAATATCTTTTGCAGAGGAAATTTAAGTTTGGTTGATAAAGGTAATGGTGTTGATGAAATATACTAAGAATTTTGCAAGGAATTGGATTTGTTATCACACAACATTTTGATTAAAAAACTAGAATGACATAAAATGAACATTGCATACATTCATGGATTTAAAAGCTGTATAACTGATAGATATAGGACATATAGTCATATAGCAATCAAATATCTATTTTAAGTGGTTATATTTTAACAAGTTTATATAAATAGAATCAATACGTAGCTTTTTAGTAAGCTTTAATAAGTAAGTTATTTTACCTCTATATTTGGCACCAGTGTGATTACTGCTGGAATACTATTTCCAGTTTTCTTGCCCATAATTCAAGAAGGATGTTGGTAAATTGGAGACGGTTCATAGAAGAGCCCCAAGAAGAATTAAAAGATTAGAAAGCATGCCTTATAGTGATAGATTCAAAGAGCTCAATCTATTCAGCTTTACAAAGAGAATGTTACAGGGTGATATAACGGGGTCAGCACCCATCTCTCACGAGAGCCCCCTCTGGTTGGGTGCCTCAAAATCCAGGGCACTTTACCAGTAGCTGGTAGGGGGGAACCCAGGCCTGGCTTCTACTCTGGGTTGCAGCCCAGGGACCCTTTAGATAGCAGCTGTTCACAATGTCCCTTTAAATAAACTGCATTGCTGCTATGATTCCCTGGGCCACTTCCCCATGGCTCCCACACATTCTTCACCCTTAACTCAAGGTCTTGTCCTTGTGGAGTTCCAGCAGCCAGCCTAGAGCACTAAACGCTCTCCTCCAGCTCTAGCAAGGAACTGATCTCACTCTGGCCCTGCAGCTTTTCTTATAGTAGCCTGCTGGGCCCTGACTGGCTGCATCCCACACAGCCGCTCTAGGCAGTTTGGAGGACCTCTCTACTGCCCTTTTCTGGGGTGGTATGTGGCAGGGTCACAAGGCCTCCAGCAGGGGACCTAAGGGCCTAGTCCACCCCATCACAGGTGACTTGATTACAGTCTATAATTATCAATATAGTGAACAAATATTTCAGCTCTTTAATCTGGCAGATAAAGGTACAACATGATCCAAAGGCTGGAAGTTGAAGCTAGACAAATTCAGACTGGGAATAAGGCATAGATTTTTGACAGTGAGACTAATTAATCATTGGAATGGTTTACCAAAGGTTGGGGTGGACTATTGACAATTTTTAAATCAAAATTGGACATTTTGCTAAAAGATATGCTCTAGGAGTTTTTTCCAGGGAATTTCTATGGCTTGTGTTGTACAGGAGTCACACTAAGATGACCACCATGGTCCCTTCTGGCCTTGGAATCTATATGTTTTATAAAGGGGGTTATGTTTTTCTATTACAAGTAAGCTGTGTGGTGCAATTGTAATACTAAGATATCCTAATATAGAGACAGAATCTAAATATAGGGATAGGCAAACTATATATGTTAGGGTTGGGTTCTTCAGCCACCACAAAGTCCAATGACCTTGAGAGATCTTGTAGCAAAGTTGTTGCCACTTTATACCCTCTGGTGGCTATATGTGTCATTGTGAGACAGGTGCCTCAGTTTTACCCATGCCTTCTTTGGCCTATTTCAGCCTTTAGCACAACCTGGCACTCCGGTCAAGCCAGGTAAAAGAGTTCAACCCTTTGCAGGGCCTCAAGGGGTATGTCTACACAGCAAAGAAAAAACGCAGTTGGCTTGTGCCAACTGACTCAGGTTCGCGGGGCTGTTTCATAGTTGTGTAAACTTCCAGGCTTGGGTTTTTCTTTGCTGTGTAGATATACTCAAAGTTCTTAATTTAAGTCCAACAGAAAATAGCAAAATCACTGAATCTTCAGCCCACCTAAGTTCAGCTGGTAGCCTTCTTTGCAAGCTAGCCCCAGCTTTAAACCATCCCAAACCAACCCTAGTGCCTGGGTTTCACTCCAACCTCACAAGGAGTGCCACATGCTCCCAGGGTTTCATGCAGACTGCAGTCTCTGATCAGACCCCATTTCCAGGCAGGTTTCCAGCTCAGGCCTCAGTCTCATGCCTACAAAGTTCTCTGTTGCTCTTATTTTAGAGCATCTCCTCCCAGACTTTTTCTTGACCAGGTTCCTTTGGTGCTGAGCTTTCCAGGCTTCTCTCAGTCCTTCTCTTAAGAGAGGAAGCTCCCAACTGCCTCTCACCTGCATCTCGACCCTAGCCCCTCTTCTGACAGCCCTTTGCTCCTTCCTTAATGAAGACCCAGCCCCTTCTGAACAGCCATTATGCCCAACACTCCTCTAGGGATAGCCTGGTTGGTTAAATGGCCTCTCAGGACTCTTTAATCTTTTCATCATCTAGGTGGGGGTGGAATGTTGGGAAGCTGATTCTTTGCCCTGCACAGCTCCAGTCCTAAGGGACCATCCAGAACCTAAATATTTCCAGATCAACGTGGCCTAAAACCCCCAGTCAGAGATCTCTTATTATCCTATGCATTATATCAAAACTTATTAAATACATTCTCCTTACCCTCAAGAGATTACAATCTATATTACACCAGACCACAGAAGGTGAATAAAATAAGCTAATAATGGAAAGGGAGGCAAAAAGTGAGGAAGAGGCTGTAATAATAAAAGGTGTGTATCTTGGCACAATGACTATTAGTCATAATGTACATTATGGTACAGTTGCTCTACTTCACTTTGTCTAGGCACTTATACCTCTACTGGCCAACACTACCTCTGCAATATAAATAAAGCTTTGAATTGGGCTTTCATTACATTTACTCTTGTGTTTCAAAATCATGAGAGGTAAATCCATCTAGTAAGGTTTGAGCCACCACATTAGGATTCAGTTGAGCAGTGCTCCAAAACTGGTAATGACCCCTCTGCCCTGGTACAGATGTTATATCTTATTTTACTTGTCTAATTCAGATTTTAGTATGCTATTGTCACTCAGCTCTCTTAATGACAAACAAAAACCAATTCCTGCCAAGGACATGAATGTTTAGTTATGCAACTATCTTGAGCGCAAACTGAGGGATTTGAGATCTAATTTCAAGAAATCTAGATCTACAGCCTGGACTTAGCAACTCTGATATCAACAGTACTGCTCATGCTGATGATGATGTGAAAGAATTACTTAGAGATCCATATGCAGCACAAATTTCGTAGAGACAATTCAGGGACTGAGACAATTAATTACTATGTTAATTTAGCTGCAACCTTAGATAACCTATGTTTGCTAGGAAATTTTCAGCATTACTCTATTTTTAAAATGTAGTGTGCTGTTTAAGGATAGTTTTAGAACACTTTTCAAATAAATGAACTTTCATCTGGGCTTTATTTTTATGATGTAGGCAGGGTAATACAAAGTATTGCAAGGTGTATCAAAAGTTATAGAAACATTGTATAGGATATTGTCTTATCTGAGAAACAGTCCATGATAATAAAAGCTCTATTAATGGATATGTGTTTGGGTTCCATAAGCTTCCTTAATTTGACACTTCCAGACTTTTGAGTGCTCTCTTGCCATAGATATTTCCCCCAAAATGTCCTTGGTTTTGTTTGTTTGTTTCTAAGAGTTAAGGGGAAAAGAAGAAACATAACAAAGAACTTCACTCTTCTGGAATTCAAACCTCTGCTGACTTGCAAAAAAAAAAAAAAAAAAAAAAAACATGGCAAAAATTAATGTAAATTCCTCCTGAATGGTCTGGTCTACACATAGTAGAAAGCAAGAGCGCACCTATCGTGTGCACCTTAGACACTGTACTCCCCCAAAGGTGCTTCAGAACATGCATTACAAAGTAACCTTTTTGATCTCCTTCACACCTTACAAGCTTCACAGGGACAAAACCAAAGGGCACCTTCTTGTATCCTTTTCATTATGAGGCTAAGTGAGCCATGCAATCATGCACAGCACAGCCTGCCTTAGATGCTTAATAATTTAATTTAAGTCCCAGTCCTTTAGTGAGATCCACACATTGGGCTCATGTAGAGCCCCAATGATTTCAGTCCAACTTCTTGTGGAAGCAAGGGTCTACTAAGGCACAGCTCAATGCATCGAGCGATCTGTTGTCAGCGCTCCCTAATTACTATCCCTCTCCATTTTCTTCCCCATAGCCCTGATCAAAAGCTTTTTTATGTCCATGAGTGGCTTTCCATTTATGTCAAGAGGTTTTTGATCAGGTCCCATGTCTCCATCTCTTCTTCCTTTCCTTTTTTCTCCGCTATGTTTCTCCAGTTTTCTTTTCCTTCTTATAACTCTCTAATCTTTTTGCTTTCCCCACTTCAAACTGCTGAAGGATTGGCTCGCCAGACTCTTTAGATAAATCACCATGCCATGCAGTGACACTGCATTTTTGCACATCTCATTGTAGGGGCAAGACCAGGAAAAAAAACATTCTTGCAAAGTTTTAAAATAATTGAACATCTGCAACAGAGAGGGTCTGAATGAGAAGTGAAAAATACAGACTGAAGAATTATGGAATGATTATATAATTACTCATCAGAGTTGAAAGAAGATGGCACCATAATATCCTAAAAGCCTGCAGCTTGCATAACTTGGCACATCTTTATGATTTTTTTCTTGTATTTTATACAAACAAAACAAATAAAAAGTTTTCTCTCTGATTGGAAGAGAGGCAGCTTAGGGCTAAATTCTTGTTAACTGCGGGGTATGCAGCCAAGCAGCAGTAAGTTACTTTTTTTTCCTGATTAGGTTACACAGATCACTGCTGCTTTTTAAATGTTTTTAACCAAAATAGGTTGTTGTTTTTTTAAAACTAAGGGGAACAAATGTTTTATTACCAGGGATAAGAGTGACAAGACTTTTTAGGAGAAGGGCTAAGGGGGAGTGAAATATTTTGCATTTTTTATGATGAGCTTGAAAGTAAGCCCAGTTAGGTGGAATATTTCTCAAGGTATCTGAAGGTTCCACTCTGTTTGAAACAATCTTCTAATAAGAACAGGCCAATTTGGTATACAATTACTTGGCAAAAATACCACCCATTTTGCCAGCACAAACAGGTTTTGAACCACTATTTCTAATTCCTCTTCATGCCTTCAACCAGGCTCCATACTGAATCACTTTGTTCCTCTGTCCAATCAAACAACATCAAACACTCCTCTTCCCCAGTTTCCCACACTCATCACTCATCACTCTTTCCAAGACTCCTTTAAAATGCATCTTGTTATGCTGTTGCTTCACGGTGCCTCCAGCTCCCCCAGTATCTGCCATAGAATCTCAATAATTGCATTTTCCTTATTCTATAGAATGTAGTTGCTCTCCCCGCTCTTAGTTTCTATTGGGTGGAGAGGTCTCTTCCCTCCCCGGGGACATCTGCTTTCATCCCCCTAAGAAAGGAAGAGCTCTGGTCTTTCTAATCGACCTCTCATATTGGGAGGGAAAGACTATTTCTTTTCTTTCCTGCAAGGAAAATAACTCTTCCATTTTCTTTTTTTCCTTACCCTTTACTCCTGTGAGAGCAGATGAATTCCCTGCAGTAACCTTTTTCTCTTGTTGGAGAAACACATTGTTTTACCCTGCCAGTTGCATTTGCTGCAGTGCTCCCTACTTTATCATACAAAACAATGATTGCTTATTGTCAAGTCTCCACTCCCCCATCTAACCTCAGACAAAGTGAACTGCATACGGTTCAGGGAGCACCTTTTGAAACTTGGGGGTACAGTCCTGGACAGGCAAGCAGCAGTCATGGGAAACATAATCAGGATTAACCAATATATGTGCCTGATTTTCCACTGAGCTACCATTCCGGTTTTGTAGCTTTTACACACCCTTTGCAAAACTCTATATAACTCACAAGGTGCAAGGCACTGGAAAATCAGAATTGTCTGTATATTCCTTCTGTGTAACCGTCAGGTAGCTTCTCTCAATGACATTTGAAGCTTTCATACATCCTTACATGTCATCCTTCCACTTTGGAAAGCTTCTCTTCATGAGAGTCTGTAGGAGCCTAGAATGGTTTCTAGGCTAAAGAGGTCCCAGACTAAGACCTAACTTATCTCCAAGACTCTATGAAAGAGAAAAGCAGCTAGGAATATGCTTGAAAATGGTTCTGGATTATGGTTCTGGTTGAGGGCTCTGTAGCAGTCAAATTATCTTTCAGTTATTTTCTGACACCCTTGAACACTTCATTTCTATTTTAGTTTTTTTCTAGAGTTCCTATCACCTTGATATCTAAGTAAAAATCTCTCATTAATTGTTCTTTCTCATCTCCTTCTCAGTCATTCTAGCCTCCTATTTCATCTCCACATATTCAATTTTACCTTCTTTACAAATTTTCATCTCTTTTCTGTAAGGAGAAATATCATCTTAAAGTATGGGTACTAATGTCTGTATGAAATCTCTTAGCCAATCCAGTGTGCACTAGATATTTCCAGAAGTCTGAGAAGTTTTAATTCGGGCTAGCTGTCCATGTAAGCAGAGTGCTGTGGTTCTCTTACTGAGCACAAACTCCCAGTTACCTCCTCCTAGCTCTGGGACATCAAATATTCTCTTTCCTTCCTAGTCAATGTGATTGGCTCTATACTTCTTCAGGCAATTTTCATCTTCTTTTAGAACATTTTCTATCTTTTTCTTTTTCTCTCCAGACATTAAGTGCCTAGTTTTTAATGGTTTGAGCAATAGGCTTTGAACGAGAAATATCCTGGATTCCAATCCAGATGAGCCACGGTATGTGTTATTCTCAGGTACTAGAGTCTATATAGGTTCATATAGTCACCATCACCGCTATATCTAAGCACTCGGCACACATTAATAAATGTATCTTCCCAGCACACCTGCAAGAGGATATTATGATTCCCATTTTTACAGATGGGGAATGAAAGCACAGGGTGATTGATTTGTTCAAGGTCACACCATAAGCTTGTAGCAGAAGTGAATTAACCCAGGTCTCCTATGTCCCAGACCAGTGCCAAAAACTGTCTGTTATATATATGTCCATTCACCTATTCCGGCACCTACATAGCTCTTCATCATTTTTTATCTTCTTTAACTAAATCTATGATCTCTCATTTCTACTCCCACTCCCACTGTGTTTTTTTTATCTGTTTAAGCCTGATATTGACTGCACCCCTCTTAGTCCAGAACATCACCTCACAAAATGGAGGATATGAAGGCATACCCATAATCCTTATGTAACTATCACAGTTGCTTTACAATCCTGCAAGCTTCCAGTCAGTTTTTGTCAGTACTCTCCAAGAGAGTGGGGAAGTGAATGAGGGGACTGTAATATAATGTAACAAAATCTGCTTCATTAACAGGGTTGGGACCTTGCTTTGCTGGAACAATATAAAATTCTGAAATGACAAATGCAGCTTGGTTCATTTAAAATACAATTTCATATGAAGATCTGCTTAAACTGGCTAAAAAGAGTTTGTGAAGTTTAAAGTGTTTGCAATTTATTCTAGTTGGCCAAGCCCCCATCATTCTCAAAATTGCCCTTGACTACTATTATTTTCTTGGCAAGAAAAGTATTCTTGCATAGTGTGCAACAGAGCAAGTGATGTAATTCCACAAGGCTTTCAAGTGCCTAACTCCAAGAGCAAAAGGCCAGGGAGGTATTATATTAAATAGAACTCTGACAGAATGAAGGTTTGTTTGTTGCAAGTAAGAGTGGATGTATAACAGAAAGCAAAACAGTCAGAGGTTCACAGTCCATATACAAAGCAGCATATTATTTTATGAGCAAATTATAGTCATTTGCATTCTCAGTGAGAAGTAGTGTTAATTGACGTGAATTAGCAAAAAAAAAAAAAAAATGAAGTCGGTTCCATAGAGATTATTTTTATGACACATCCCCCTTCTTTTGCTTTTCAGACTTGCTGTACTCTGGACAGGTCTCCTTGCATGTGACAGTCAAAATCATACAAAAAAGTTCAGGATTCTGTTTTACTAATGATGGGCTAATGATTGTCAAAATTCTGCTGCTGTATGCTTTTCTGGAATAAAATGACATATGCAGAATGGAACCCTCTTTCATTTCTGCATAGCTCATAGTAAGCCAATGTATAACTATTGTCATGAATTTTAGTTTGTCTGGAACATGGTTTCTTTTGTAGTCATTCAACTCTACTTAGTCAAGAACAGCATCTTTCTCAGTAGCATGAAGCCTGCTTCATAATTTTAACTCATATAGTCATTTATACCTGTGTACAGTGAGAGCTAAGTGAGTGTAAAATGCTATCAAATCAAATTACACCCACTTTGCACTGATGGAAATTACTATACAGGGGCAAGGCAAAAAACTGGCTCAAGGTCACCAGTCGAAATTTCATTTGATCAGATGTGAGCCTCCAGCCCAGTGTTTGGGTCAAGTACTGCAAGCTGCACCGATCAAAACTTTTTTTTCTGATTCCTTTGGCCAGTGCCTGTTGTCAGAAGCATTTCCAAATTACTGTATCTACAAATGACTGAACTAATTGGGCATGATTTATTTTTGGCATATGACTTCATAGAATGTAACTTAATATCATGAAACCTAGCAGCCTGAACTGCACTGTTTACAGAGGTGATAATCTCATGAGAAATATTTTAGGCTCTGAATGCATGCAATTTACCATGAAAGTAAACTGCTAGCTCCATCTAATGTAGCCTCTCTCTCTTTCTTCTTCTTCTTCAGTAGCTAGTCCTGGTCTGTTAGCTTTTTTTTTTCCTCATCACACTTTGCTGCACAACTTAATAAGAAAGTATCAAATGAGCGTGCCCTTGCTAAGCTCCTAAACACTCCTAAAAACTCTGAAAAGAGTCTGAGGTAGCAACTGTGTAATAAGCATGAGTGACTGGGAAATTCACCAATCTCTTTTTATTGTATGGTTCTTTGATGGCACTCAAAAGGATATCTATTTTATTCCTTGAGACATATCTATCTCACAGTGATTTTTATGAAATAGATGGCAGAGTGTGCACAATGATCACATAAAAGAATGAAATTAGTTTGCTCCACAGCACAGTTCTACAGTGTTACCAATTGCTAAATCAAGACAGTAATTGAAACAATGTCAAACCTCTAATTCTGAGAACTCATTTTGAAACTGAGGAGCAACTCTAGGCTATGACCCCATGATCTTTCCTTTAACATCAGTGCAGAACTTATGAAAGAAATTAATTTCACACCAATTGCTATGTAAACTTCTAGCTAAAAGATGCATTTTGGATATTCATTCTTGAGAGGCCTTTGTATTTAGGTACTGTGCTCAAGTATGTCAAGGACAAGAGTTCCAGGCTGATGGATTTATCCAAATTGATCTTTTTAATGCTTGGATTATTTTTTTCTGCATAGCAGAGCTGGTCAGTTTTTTTTGGCATAACAGTTCACCACTGGAAAATGCAGTTTTGTCACAATCCAAATCATTGAAACATGTCAACTTGACTAGATTTTTGAAAGAAATGTGTCAGAATGAATTGTTTCAACTCTCTCATTTCATTTTGATAATGTTGAAATATTTCATTTAGCTAAAGTAAAAATATGTTTTGACTATCATTATATTATATTATATTATATTAACATGGAAATGAACCAACTTTTCATTCGAATTTGGAACTAAAACAAATTTTGAAATGTCAGAATTTCCCAAAGAACAGACATTTAATTTTCCAACTAGATCTACCTGATAGGTTCCTTCTCAATAAATATAGATATGACATAACTGTTGATTACATCTGGAAAATCATATTTTTATTTTATATAATGAATACCATGGGACAATGCACCAAATTCTTTTTTTTGAGGGGGGGGGGTATTATTATTCCTTAGCATTTGTACTGCAGTACCATCTAGGAGCTCCTGTCATGGACCAGGGCCCCGTTGTGTTAGACATTCTACAAACATAGAACAAGTACTGAGGATAGTTTTGGGGTTGTATACAGAATTTTCCTCCCTTGCATGAAGGGTAGCATTGCAGAAACATGAAGATGTTTGTTTGAAAATTTAATAAGTGGTCAATGAAGGTTGATGTCATTGGCAGAGTGGAGGCAGCAGCCAACTTCTTAATATAATGTGAGATGATAGGAAAGTGGGAACGCACCATGAAAGACCCGAAAAGTGAAAACAAAACATTTGTAGTTGATGCAATAGAGAAGAGGAAGCCGGTGGAGGGATGCAAACATTGGCATGACATGGTCAAATTGATGAGTTAGGAAAATTATCTTTGCAGCAGTATTTTGCATGGATATAAGTGGGGCAAGATTGTTTTTTTTCCCCAAGGTCAGAAATAGGATGTAGCAGTAGTTGAGATGTGAGATGAGGGACTCAATGACAGTTTTAGGTGAGTGAATGCACAAGAAAGGTCATATTTTAGAGATGATATACAGGCAGAATAAGCAAGATTTAGACAGCCTGAATGTGAAGATCTAGAGAGAGGGCCTAGTGAATTGACACCCGGATAACAGGACTGAGTGACAGGGATGATGGTGGTGTAACTCCATTAAAGTTCTTAGAATTTCACCAGAGATTAGTTTGGCCAACTAAATCTACACATGTTTGCATTAATCTGTAATATGGGTCCCTGGATCTTGCAAATGTATATGTTTGTTGGGGTCCCATTTGAGTCAACAGAGAACACAGGAATGCACTTGCAGGTCTAATTGCAGACTTGGTGCCACTGTGTCCCATGTTCAGTCTACTGGAAATCTGAAAATCTGTTTGCCCAGGATTATTACAACATAGAACACCTTTTCAAACAAATATGCTGATCAAATCATCAAAGACATTCATGAACACTTTAGGGTTATTTTCCTACTGTCCTGTTGATCTGCATTGAATCTGTTTGGCTCAGTCCATAATTGGTATAAATCTACTGCTTGAACTTGGAAAAGAAGGCAAAAAGCAAATACCAAAAGTATTTGAAGGCGGAAAATGGCAGGTCTGAGTTGTGAGTAAGTAAGATGTTTTTTGCCACAGTTGTGAATGGACTGGAGGGGAGTAAGATGAGAATGGAGTAGCCACCCTTATTGAAATGACACATAAAACTGAACAGGGATTTAACCAATAGGATTCTTTAGACATTAGTCTGATAACCTGTAGAGTTTCATAACAATATATATCCTCCCTACATTTTTGACCATTTCATAACCTGAACCATCAGAGAATTATTATTCTATTAAATGCTATAGGGATCGTTTTTAAAAAAGCTCTACTGAATAGGCATCAGTTTTTATTAATTTCTCTAGGACTTTTTGATAGGACCTGAAAAAAAGTTGCAATAGTTAAGGAGGGAGTTAATCAAGCTATAGATGAACATGTTACCCATAAGCACGTAGAAGGAAGGGTAGATTTTAATATGTTGTGGAGAAAGAACCAGTAAGATTTCATGATTCCCTAATTGTGCAAGGAGAAGAGTACGGTAGAGTGGACAATAATCAGGATAAAATTGTGAGCCTTAGTGACAGTAGCGTAGGCAGGTGGAGGGAAGGGGGGAGCGGAAAAAAAAGGCACCACCCGCTGTGGCGCTTTTACTGATGGGGCGGCGCTCCGGGTCTTCGGCGGCACCTCGCGGCGGGACCGTCACTCGCTCCGCAGGTCTTCGGCGGCATTTCGGCAATGAAGCTTCAGCAGGTGGTGCCTTTTTTTTCCCCGCTCCCGGGTGAGTAAAATTTAAAAGGCGCCACTTGTGCTCGGTGGGGGAGCAGCCGCTCCCCCACAAACCCCTAGCTACGCTACTGGAAGAATGGTAGCTTGTTAACATCAGTAGAGCTGGAAGGAAGAAGAGAAGGCTTGGGAGGAAAGAGAAGGAGCTTGTTTTTTTGCATATTGAGCTTTGGCTGATGGTAGTACATTCAAGATAATAAGTCAGAAAGCAGTGGATGGAAGAGAAGAAGTCAAGGTTGGAGAAGCAGATATATGAGTCATCATCACTAAAATGGTAGTTGAAACCAAGTGAGTGGATCTGGCCACCCAGTGATAAGGTATACAGAGAAAAGGAGAAGGTAACATAGGATAAAGCTGTGAGCCACAAACACAGGCAAGTGGGAGAGAAAAGGAACTGCTAAAGGATAGTCTGAAGGAGCAGTTGGACAAGTAGGTGGGAAAATCACAAGAGTATAAGGCAACAGAAGCCAATTAATTAATTCACTGCTTTGCTAGAATTCTTGTGTTGGCTGGTACATAATATTTCAGTGCAATCTGGCTCTAACAGCCTGGAAATAGAAGCCTTATCCAATTAATGAGTATTAATATTGACATAAATCTGGACAAGAAAAAAACTATTCTTAAGGAAAGTTGAGTTGGCAAGCGGATAATAGCGGCTGCTTCTGCCCACTGTGAAGGAATCTTTAGAATTCTTGTTTTCCTTGGGTGTTTTGTTTTTTTGCCCTCTCTCCCCATCCACTGTTGCTGTTATCTGTTACTTTGACGTATTCCTGTTCTTTGCTTTGTACATTTTTAAAGGATTGTTTATACAGAGTCTTCTACGTAGTTTAATGCCCAATGTTCTAGATTAGGACTTGAGAGACCTGGATTCTAGTGCTAGCTGGGCCACTAACTTCACATTTATTTTTCCCCTCCCACCCTTTATCTATCTTGTTTATTTAGAACAGAGGTCGGCAATCTCTGGCACGCAGCTCACCAGGGTAAGCACCCTGGCGGGCTGGGCCAGTTTGTTTACCTGCCGCATCCGCAGGTTCAGCTGATTGTGGCTCCCACTGGCTGCAGTTCGCCGCTGCAGGCCAATGGGGGCTGTGGGAAGCGGCGCAGGCCGAGGGATGTGCTGGCCGCTGCTTCCCGCCACCCCCATTGGCCTATGACAGCGAACCGCAGCCAGCCGGAGCCACGATTGGCCAAACCTGCGGACGCAGCAGGTAAATAAACTGGCCCGGCCCGCCAGGGTGCTTACCCTGGTGAGCTGCGTGCCAGAGGTTGCCAACCCCTGGTGTATATATATATATATATGTGTGTGTTTGTGTGTGTGTGTTGTTATGTAAAGCCTCCGCTCAAATGCAATTGTAAGATCTGTAGCTTGTATCATTAAGTTCTGCAACCCTTTTGCAGACTTAGTATCTTCAGTTATTGTTAGCATAACCTTTTAAGTTTTGTAACCTTTGCAAGCCCTGTAACCGTTTCAAGTTACCACTTGTCTGAACTTCCAAGCTTTGTAATATCCCATCATGCAATCAGAGAGAGTGTGAACGAGGGAGTGTGTGGGGAAGATACGGGAGTGTGAGCAAGGGAGTGTATGTGGGACGGGGCGGAGAGGAACGGCAAGGAGAAAAGAGCCAGGAGCCAGGTGTGTCTGATATAATCTGCCCTGAGAAGGCAATCACAAAGTGCTGTAAAGAAAAGAAGAACCTGGTATGCATGAAAGGAACAAGGACTGGGAATGCTTCTCGGTGAGGGACACAGAAGACAAACTCAGTGTACGTGACAGGAGCCTCCCAGTTCCAAACTAAAAGAAAGCAGCCACGTACACAAGCTGCTCCTGCTCCTTGACCTGCTCCCCAGCCTGGATCTGTGACCGCAGGCGGACACACCAGATGTACCCCGCTTCGGCTTCTCAGCTTCCATGCTGTCTCCGGTAACTCTCCGCCTGTGTAAGGGTGTGGGTGCATGGGGGTATGAATCGGTGCGTGTATGAATAAGCTCCATCTCTTTTCTATCTGACCCAACAGTGGCATCGTAATAAAACTAATACAAGTGTGACCCTGGTTGGTTTTTAGGGGAACAGAGGTAACGTGTGTTATTTATACTTTATACTCTTGCTAAGTCTGTTTAAAGTTTAGTTTATGCCCTTGTAAGATTTTTTCCCCCTTGCTGGGAAACTAAGTGGGATTTCTAAGATATTTTAGCCCTGTCTAATTCTGTTCTTCCTAAAGTCAATGGGAACAGAGCTAAGCCAACAGTGAGTGCTTCTAAAAATCCTCACATAAATTCCCATTTAAATTTAAAGTTATGTACAGAAAGAGTTATTAGTGGAGCTTAATGCCAACTAACACATAGAAAAGACTTGTGAAGATCACATAGAAGAACAGGACTAAAGGCACAACACAGTGACGAGGGTTAAGCTAAAAAAAATTCTATCCTGTTAGGTGGCCACTTACCTTTCTCTCTTTTTAGTCCTGCTCTCTTCTCTGCTACATGGGCTTTTTCAATGTCATGTTGATTAGTACAGTCATTCCCTATATTCACCTGTGCATGCTTCAGCAGGGAGGTTTATTGCCACTTAGCAAGCTGTTTTACATGACACTTATCTGAGAGACAAGGTGGGTGAGGTACCAACTTTTGTTGGTGAGAAAGCTTGTCCGATAAAAGATATTACCTCACCCACCATGCCTCTCTAATACCCTGGGACCGACATGGCTACAACAACACTGCTTGACGCTTACCTGTCAGCCTAGGCAAGACATGAGGCAAGCGTGCTGAGGTGTAACCAAAAATCCTCCTCACTCCAGGCCACACAATTTTTGTTTATAATGCTTCCTTTTCAGTGTGCACTCCTGTAGAGAAAGGAGTAATAAACCATTGCCTGCATCCCACGTTTCCTTGGGAGAAGGTACCAGTTTGCCAGTACTGGGGTTTGGGTTTGGAAGAAGCTCTACACTCTGAAGGCAATGGCACCATTTGTGCGTTTAAAGTTAAGCATGCACTTAGATCTTCAGTCCATTTCAGGATTCAGCCCTTAATGCAGATTACACCCTAAAAATGCACTTGCTCTCTACACTTTTTTGTGAGTTACCATGGTTTGCAACTAGAGGGACTATAGGACCCAGGGCTGGGGCTGCATATTTCATTCTCCCAAAGTTTTAAAAGTTTTAATATCAGCTCAACTGTATTCAACACTTACATTGTTAATGGACACAAAAGGAAATAACTCAACTACTGTTTCATTAAAGAATTAACTTTTCCAATTAAAGTTTAGCTTTTTTAGTCAATTTACATAGACATAATCCTAAAACAAATAGAAATACAGTTTCTCACCATTACAGCTTTCTGAATCATAATCATGATGAGCTTATCCATTGTCATAGTTACTGAAGTATAGCTGGGATAAAAAACTTGATTAGACAGACTTAAGGGGGGGAGGCCAACATATTTATGTAATGAGAAACTCTAAGAGACAGAATAATACCAATAATTGGCATTTTTCCCTTTTTGATAGCCATTGTCTAGCAGAAGTCATGTATGTATAAATTATTTGGCCTGTCCTAGACAGTGGCTCTCTCGTTCTCTCTCTCTCTATATATATATATTTATAATAAACACACACTGTTCCATCAGTTAAGGTCAGTGGCTCTTGTTCTTCATCTATAACGTTCTTGTCAAATCTTCAAAGCTGACATTTGTCTTCTTCATAGTCTCCTTCAGCAACTCAAACCACCTTTTCTAGGTCTTCCATATGGTCTTTGTTCCGTGACTACTATGCTTGTACTCTTTGGCCAACATATCCCACATTTTCTTGTCTCACATGACTCAGTCATCGCAATCAGAATGTGTTATATATATATATAGTGTTTCTGTATAGCTTTTACAAAATATATATATATATATATATATATATATATATATATATATATATATAAAATATTGTTTTTGTAAAAACTATACAGAAAACACTGAGAACTTCTACACTGTCAGTTCTGCTGATGAAATTAGCACTGTGGGTGAAATGGATATATTTTCATATTTTTCCACTCATTTTATGTATGATTTATTTTTCTGCCACAAAACTTCACAGCATGATATCTTTACCTTACATAATCAATAATGCTAATAATGGATAAATGACTGTAATCTGAACTATGGAGTTTTGACCAGCACCTCTATTATAAACCACAAAATAAACTGGAGAAGTTAAATGCCACTTTAACTGATAGACAATGGTGTAGATATGTACAATCTCATAACACTAAAAAAAAAAAATCATTGTTTTTCGCACATGAGTATAAGACAGTGTGACAGCAGATAATGCTGTTTTTTGAGAATCCTGGTAGGAATACCGAACAGTTATTGCAGAAGTACCCTATTATGCAACCCTTATAAATGTAGATGACTAAATATGGATTTAGGAGCCTTACTGTAGGGACCCAAGTTTGAAGATTTTGGTCTCAGATTATATAAATGCTGAATAATGTAACAGGAATGTCAATCCCAGAATTCTCTATGTTTATATTATTCTACAACTTTGCATAAATTGTAGGGCTGCAACTTTTGGGGGGAAAGTAGCTAGCAATTGTAGTAATGTGGGTCAAGCATATATATATATATACACTGTGGCTGAATGATGCAACAATTTGCTACCAGCATTGACAGATAGGTGAATGTGGCAGATCTATTGAATCCTTATTTGTGGATTTAATTGAAGGTGCTCTTGAATTATACAGGATGATCTTCGCAGTATCCAAGATAATGATTTCATATTTCCCTCAGTATGAAATTTTTAATTTGTTAGAAAAAGTTGAGTGACTGTCATTAAAGTCTCTGCAGATTATGTACCAAAGAATTGTTTTTCAGCTGAGACATTTTCAGTCAAGGTTCCATGCTATATGCATTTGAAATTCCAGGCCATACTGTGTGCAAACACCAGAAGGTAGTGTGATAGATACAGTCCCTCAGTTCCTTCACTCTCTTGAACTTCTGCTATGTTCCTTTGAAGGCAGCATTTCAGAAGCCAAACACAGTAGATGAATGGCCTCTATCTTCCCTCTCCCTCCTTAGTCACAACAGCTTGCCAAGCTGTGGACACTTTCTGCCTGATGACTCAGAACATACCCTGGATACTGCTGCAGCCCTTTCTCCCGCTCTGCACATGAGCTACCATACAAAGTCCTTTCAAAAGTCTGCTTTGTACTCAGAGGATGAATTAGGTTTTAGCAAGCGTTACTACTAACTGGCTTTCTGTGCCCTCTGAGTGATTCAATACTCAAAATGAAAAACATAATAGCCCTCTCACAGCACATTTCATAAAGTTATTCCTCACCCTCAGACCAGCTGGATTTGGAGCAGACAGTGTGCTACTTTATCTTTCACATTGTTTCAATATCTTGTCCCCCCCACCACCACCCATGGAAGCTATTGGCTTTGCAGAAGCTATTTAGGTGTTTGAGACTTCATCGCAGGAGGTGGGTCAATAGGAAGGCATTATTACCTCGTTTTCAGCTTGCACAAGGGAGGCAATTTGCATAGCGTAAACCTTTGTTGCCCTTCTCCCTAACCTCTTCCTCTACTTTGGAAACTCTGAAAGTAGTCAATAGACTCGCAGTTATTTGGGCCTGGCAAGAAACTTCAGTGGCCTATCTGCATACCACAAACACAGGTGAAATAGAAACTGTAGGCTTTTTTTCTGGTTTTAGATTCAGCCTAACTCTTATATCAGTATTCAGTGGAAGGGGGAGTTAGAATACCTCTCACATAGCCAATATAAGTGCTAAGCAAAATTCCAGCTCCTGTGATCAAGGAAGGGAATCTGTGGTTTTAGTTCAGGTCTCATAAAAATAGGACTAAACACAAAGTTCAGGTCTTGACCCAATCTTTCGCAAAGTTCAAGGAATTCAGACTCAAGGGTTTGTGATCCGTCTGATCTTGAATTATAATAATTTTGGGGAGTGAATAATTGTCTGTGCTGCATGACTAATTTAAATAATGTCCTCTTCTAGAATCTTCTGTAGTGTTGGGGCTAGATTCTCAGATGGTGTGAAAATAGTGTCACTCCATTAACTTAACTTTCGAGGGGGTAAAAGACATGCTATATGAGGAAGGGTGACAGGTGCTAGAAAGAGTCACAAGTGCAAACTCCCCGTCAGAGGCAAAAAATGTTAGACAACTCTTGTATATTATCTTCAGTTGTGGAAAAGGGAATAACAAGAAACACCATTGTGAAAGAGATTCAGGGAAGAAACTATTTAAATATTAGCTCAGCTTTGCCATTGTCCAGAGACTTGACAACACCTTCACATTAAGTTAATGGGATATTAGCACCAATACTCTACAGTGAGTGAATTCATTCCTTTATGAGCACTCAGATGTCAATGTGAGGGACACAGTATAAAAACCAGAATAGGATAAAATAGAAGCTCTTGAACTGTAGAGGGGTGGAGAACACAAAAATCCTCCCAAAGTAAAGCCTGGGTAACAGTCAGTTGTTACCATGACCAGTCAGATATACATGATTCCCTCATTAGCAAAGAGCCTTGTGGAATGGTGGCTCCTATTGGCAGCCCATTGGGTGTTGCTGCCAGCAGTCAATGTGCAATTATTTCCCAGAAAGCCTTTGTGATTTAAAGGAAATAAAGTAAGTGAATGAAATCCTTTTACTGAACTTTGCAGCTACAGGTGACATTAGCTTTATCAAACTGTAGGCAAACTGCAGCAATTTGGATCAGCACCTCATAGATAATAAAAATAAAGCATTTCATTCAAGTTTCAAGCTTTCCCTTGTCTTCAATGACTTCCATAAATCTGTGGCCCAAAAAACCTGTTCAAGTACACTCTAAAATTCCTGGGTGGCCCACATTTCCTTGTAGTCCCCTCAACACATTGTTGACCTAGGAGTTGAAGGTTTCAGGATAGATAGATGATAGATATTATTATATCAGGAGTAAAATAGGTCTTCTTCCTTTCTGTTAGGCTTTTGAGCCAGCTTTTCTGAAAATTCTGGTATTTGAAACATTTCTGGCAATGACCCAGTTGTGGAAGTTCACTGGTCCTATAAAAGGATGTTAAAGAATCATATTTGTGTTCATATTGCATCTATGAATTTAAGTTTATAATAGTAAGGAATAGCTGCACACAGAGAATGAGAAAACTTCTGTCAGTTCTTCCAGCCACAATGGGACCCTGCAACAGTGGAGAGAACATGACTTAGAATACCTGGCTTACTGCATACTTTAAAGAGATTTTGATGCAGGAATATGAGAAATAAAACTAGATATCCTCGTGGGAATATCTATATATCTATTGTAGGTACTTATATGCCCCCCTTTCCTAAAGTATCTGAGCACCTCATAATCTTTAATGTATTTATCCTTAGAAAACCCTGGTAAGACAGGGATGTGTTATTATTCCCAGTTAACAGATGGGTAAAGGAGGTGCAGAGAAACTAAATTACTTGTCCAAGGTCACTGAGAAATACTGTAACCGAGCAGAATACTGAATGTAAGATTTCTCAGTCTTACCTAAGCACTTTCTCCATTGGACCATTCTTCCTCCCAGGGAATGGTCCTGGTTTGTGAGAGCTGCCACAATGACTTTCTTGGATTCTCAGTCCCATGGAATAAAAATAGCTGATACACATTTCCTGCAGACACATTGTGCTAGAAATTGTTTCATCTCAAGATTCACTGTTAAAACTATAGGGCAAGGATGCAATACAATCAAAAAGGAAAATCTACCTGAATAATCAAAGCTAGTCACTAAAGATCTGTCTACACTGCAGTGTAAGCCCTGGGTTAGTAGAACTTGAGTTAGTGGACCCCGAGTTTCTTAACCTAGGGTTTGAGTATCTACAATCATTTGAACCTCAGGTTAGGAATTGTTGAACCCTGGGTCTCATCCTGGGACTCCAGCATCTAAACTGCATTATGCGGGCCGAGTCCAACTACCCATTTCCCAGCAATCTCCCGAAATGTGGCTATTCTATCCCTTTGTTCATGGAGGAGTGTGGAAAAACTTGACAGTCCTCCACACTTGACTGTCCAGGGGATAAAAATCAGCCTATGGGATTGTGGGATACTTTTGGCGGAATCCAAGAGCACCAGTCCAGTGGGACTTTGTCTACACTGCAAAACAATAGGGCTTGAATGATGGGTCTTGCTTGGACTTTCCACCACAGGGTGTGCTGGGACCCTGGGTCCTAGCCCTTAGTTAGCATGGTTTGTGTGTCGACAAAAAGGGGGTTAGGCTTGAGCCTGAGTTTGAACACTGGGCTTATATTGGAGTGTAGATATAGCCTATGGCTTGTTTCCGTGCCCCCTGAAATCAATGGAAAGCCTCCCATTGACATCAATGGGGTTTGAATCAGGACTCATGGTAGTACATTCTGATGTTAAAACTACAGTGCATGCTCATTGCTGGTACTGGCACACTCACAACTGTTCCAGTGGTGCACAGAGTGATCAAGCACTTGATTACTACCTAGAAGCTATTAGTGAACTTCAAACAGCTTGCAGCATCCAAACCATCAACACTAACTAACTTCAGCAACTTCAATGTAGATCTTATTGCATTTTTAATATTAGCCATTTTAAACCAAATATTAAAGGAATAATAATTCACAAGTTGTTAAAGTGTTGATGTTGCTAGTTACCAGAAAGAAGCTGAGGGGATATATGTATTGTGTACTATGTGGGAAACGAGAAAATAAATTAATAGAGCTGGTTGGGATTTTTTCAATGCTACTTTTTTAGCAGAAAATTCTGATTCTCAAAAACTAAAAATGTTGTGGAAATATATTGGTTTTAAAAAAAAATCTATCAGGAAGGTTTCTTAGATTGAGGATGGAATTTCTGCTCATAACCTCTTGTCATAACCTTCTCCTCTTCCTACTTTGGTCAGGAATATAAGTAAATATGAGAGAGACCAGAGGCAGGAAATACTTGAAATCACAAAAAGAAGACAAGTATTTCTTGGCCTCTTATATAAACAGAAGCAATTTGGATATGTTTCAGATAAGCAGACATATTTTGGGTGCTCATTAGAGCTCAGTGAATAATTTATAAATAATAATTTAGTTGATGAATTTCAACTCTCTTCGGCTCACAAATTGTCCATGAACAGATTGTGATTTTCCTAAATTAGTTCATTATTCACAATCATTCACTGAATAATTTCTGTGAATAATTCTAGCTCTGTAGCTTGTTTGTGGGCAATTGTTGTGAACATTTAAACTTTCAAGCTGTTTTGGTTTGACATATAAATCCTATAGAATATTTCTATTCCCTGAGTATAACTCTTGGAATCAAGTTTCCAGTAAAAACATCTCTGATATTTAATTATACATTCATTTGCTATCTTAGGCTTACCTATACCATGACAATAGCATCTAAGGCTTCTATCCTGCAAACACAATTTGATTCCAATTGGACTAGGCACGGTGAATGTTTACAGCAGTGTTTCTCAAAGCCGGTCCGCCTCTTGTTCAGGGAAAGCCCTTGGCGGGCCAGGACGGTTTGTTTACCTGCCGGGAAGGGCGGCCAGAACATTCCCTCACCCACGCCGCTTTCCGCAGCCCCCATTGGCCTGGAGCGGCGAACCACGGCCAGTGGGAGCCACGATCAGCCGAACCTGCGGACGCGGCAGGTAAACAAACCGCCCCGGCCCACCAAGGGCTTTCCCTGAGCAAGTGGCAGACCGGCTTTGAGAACCACTGTTTTACAGGCCACCTGAGGGTTTTTTTCTGTTAATATTCTTTAATAACTTGCTTTATGTTGTTTCAGTGAATATATCTTTCATTATATTCACTTGCCAGCGAGAATATTCATGGGAAGTGAAAACAAAGAGAACTTGCCAGCAGGAATATCCATGGAAATTGAAAATAAAGAGAGTTTTAATATAGTTGAAGTGAATTCTGCTGTATTTTAAGCAGGCTGCAAGTATTTGGTTTTTATTTTGTTATAATTTCATGGATAATGTTGATATTTATTTTTTATTTTTTTATTTTTTATTGATTTAAATTTTCACAGTTGTGGGAGATGGAGGGGTCTGTGGCACTCTGTATCTCAAAGCAGCACCTTGGAACCCCCATATCCACCCCATCCTATTCATAATTGATATATGATTGTGATATTTCATACAAAGCATGCCATGCAAGATATCATATGAAAGGTCATGATCTGCTGAAACCCGTTGTTCTGTCCAAATATGTATATCATTAATGTGTATAAAATTATGATATTTTCTATATGGTTGTTTCTGAAATATGTCATAAGTTTGACAGTCTCTACTGCTATGTGATGAACCACTCCCAGGAGGGTGTTAAATGACCCTTAATCAACAGGGGAGTTGCAATTAATGGATTTACAATTCAATGACTTTTGTGCAAGCACCACACAATGGGGACTGCTCAACTCTATGACTCAGTTGCACAAAATCATCGGGGAGATTGCTCAACCCTGTGACTCAGCGAAGCCCACCAGGACATGTCTGGGCAAGTGTCTTCTAGACACATGGACTGAGGATATAAAATAGGGGACAGTGGCATCATGCTTTTGCTTTTCTCTTCCTCCACCTACCCTGGAAGCAACAAGAACACTGGAAAGATAGAAGACTACAACTGAGAGACTGGTCCAGGTTAAAGGCAGAAGCCCGTGTATTATGAACTGTAACATCCAGTGGGGTGAGAAAATTGCTTTCTAAATACTGCCTAGTGTAATAAGGTTTAAGGTTTAGATTGTGTGCTTATATTTTATTTTCTTTGGTAACTGTCTCTGACCTTTTATGCCTATCACTTATAATCACTTAAAATCTATCTTTCTGTAGTTAATATACCTGTGCTATATTTAACCTAATACAATGTATTTTGCTCGAAATGCTTGGGAAATCTCAACTCAGGTTACAAAAGCTAGTGTGTGTCCTATCCACATTGAAAGAGGGGCAGACTGGATAATAAACTTACACTGGTCAGGCTTCTAACCAGGGCAAGATGGTACAGCTCTGGGGTGTAAGGCTGGGTAGCTGGAGGGAATTGGCTGGTGCTTTTCTCTGTGTGATTCATGAGTGGCTCTGGGAGCATTCATCCAATCCTGCTGGATGTGGGGCTCCACATGCTGTTGTGATGAGTGATAACAGCAACTGGAGTGATTTGCTGCTTGTCACTAGAAAAGCATTGTGAGAGACAGCCTAGGCTGGAAAGTTTAGGGGGCACCCTATTTCTAGGCTGCACTCCAGGGATCCCATCACAGGGTCAGACAATAATTATTTAGTGATAGTAGCTGCTGAGATTCAAAGCTTTACAACAATTATAACATAAATTGTCAACATCACGTGCCAAAATATGTAATGTAAATATCCTTAAATCAAACAGTAGGATGTTCTCAAGCAGTATTTTTCTTTGCCTATCTGAATATTTTTATCAGTGGAAGTAGTGTTTCATCAGTTTGTGTGTGTATACTGAAATCAACATTTACCAACTTTTACTGATAAAAATCCAATTCTTTCAAGATTACTTTTTTGGTGAGGGGGCAGGAAGGAGTGGTAATATTTTCCAAGCCCTGGGGCTAACATGAACAAAAGATTTTGAGGGTCACTCTTAATCTTATATGCATATGCATCCGAAGAAGTGGGTTGTAGCCCACGAAAGCTTATGCTCTAATAAATTTGTTAGTCTCTAAGGTGCCACAAGTACTCCTGTTCGTTTTTACTCTTAATCTTATGGTTTATTATATGATATGAGTAATTCACGATAAACCCATTTTTAATCTTGAAATAAGATTAATTATTTTGACCCAGGAAGTATATCGCCGCCTTTGGGCACAAAAATAGGTGAGACAACTGTATATTTCAAAAGGGAAAACAGTGGCTCAGCACGCACTCGTGCATTTAATAAATGTTAAGAACTTATTTAATTAAGTAATCTGACTTTCTAGAAACATTGCCATAGTTATTTTATTATTTACTTAACAGAGCCATCTAAAAACATTTTTGACGTTTTGTGGGGTTTTTTGTTTTGTTTTCATTTTTGTCAACATTTTATAATATTTTGTATTTTCCAAGGGCCAAATCTTGAAGTTATTTGAAGTCAGTTGGAATTTTGTCTGAATCATGGTTTGCAAGATTAGGTCACAAATTGCAGAAGCACATAAACATTCAGCATTGTCAAGAAAAAAATGTTTGATTTTTAATTTGCACAAATTCATTCTCAACAGCTTCAAAGTTCATTTTATGCATCAGCTCATGCTCAGTAGCCATCAGCTATAGAGAATTCAGGCAATGCTGTGATATATACTGTCACTTCTTATTACCTCAAAGTAATAACTTGGTTTTCAGTGCAAAGCCTTTGCTATGTACAGTTTTCAGCATCTGACACTTCTGCTGGGGAGAATGTTCTAGAATGCATTATCACTTAGAAACTTTCACAAAGTTCTTGCAAAGTCTTGTATAGATTTAAAGAGGAAGTATTAGAAAAAGCATAAGGTATTCCAGTAAATCTCATTGAGAAAGGCTGTAAACTTTTAAGCCAACATTATGAATTTTCATACATTTCTGTGTTCAATTACCTTTGAAACAAGAGGCCTGAAAGATGAAGAACTGGGGGTGGGGGAGGGGAGGATTGTTTCTAATTATCTGTAAATTTTTCCAACCTAAATATAACCCAGAGCTTTCTAAACCAAGCAAAAATATCCCAATCTCTTTTCTTTTCCAGTGGTGAATGAAGAACATCATACTACAAACAGATCAGAAACGTTGGCCCAATCTTACAAATAATTACATATAGATGGACCCCTACAAGTGTGTGGAGGCCAGAAGAAGACAGTGAGCTTTTGCATGGGTCCAGGGGTTCCATCAGCACATAGTAAAGAGAAGGACCAGGGCCTGAGGCCATGTCTACACTAGCACTTTATGTTGGCAAAACTTGTCACTCAGGGGTATGAAATAAACTGGTTTGAGCTCTCTCCTGTTGGCATAACACAGCTACATGAGCACTCTTACAGCGGCATAGCTGTAATGGTACAGCTGTGCCACTGTAAGCTTGTAAGTAGACATGACCTAAGTCTCCAGTTCTTCAACAGCAAACTCCTTTTAAAGGAAGACTTAAAAGAATCACCAAAGGACCTTGAGGCATTTTAGGTCTATTAATTAAAAAAAATAATTATATCTAAGATGCTACCATCAGGCATTCCCACCACGTTTCCACCTTTCACACATTCTCTAATGGGCGTCAAAATTATTTAAAAATATCTATGAGAAAGAGGGAAGGATTGTGCTATTCAAATATTATCTTATAACAATGCTTTTTGATGGCAGCATGCATGTTATAAAAGATGTGGGTGTTTTCTCTGCAACTAAGGATTATTGTGCAAAAGAGCTTCCTGCTACTTTTCCCTCATTTTATCATTTATTTCTTTAAGTTCTGTAAATTAATTTTTTTTTATTTAGTTCTACTTTTGCTATAGGTCACAAACTGCTGGCAGGGAGAGACTGAACTGATGTACATGGGGAAGTTATAACAGTGCAGTTTAATCTAATATGTTATTTTAGTTAATCACAATAGTTCAAGCCCCACTTTATATTTGCAATGTTAGGGCAATATCAGAAACCAGAATTTCTATTCCACAAGGAATTCTGAAATTTCAAACTTTGTTTTCATTCTGAATCAGAATGAAAATGTGAAATTTTGAAATTTTGTATGAAAAGAAAATTCCAAAATTTCTATTTGGAATTAGTGAATCATTTTGTTTTGATAATGTTATTATGCTTTAATGTAATAGAAAATATAAAACATTATATTTAATATAAGCATAAATATAACAGAAAACCTTAAGCAAAATGAATTGAAACAAGAAAGTGGGAATGAAACATTTCAACATTATAGAAATAAAACGGTTTGTCAGTATTGAAATGACACCTGAAATTCAAAATTATTTGTTTAAACTTTTCCCCTATTTGTTTAAACACTCAGCCAAAATGTTGAAAAATGTTCAAAAAATTCAACAAAAGTGCATTTTCCAATGGAAAATTGTTCTACTGAAAATGTTTTGAACAGTTCTGTATATTTTAGGGATTTGCACCAGTTGAAGTAATTACACCAATGCAAATTTCTTTAATGACAATAAGGTCTTAAAGAAAATATAACGTAATTTATTTAAATGCTCAAATAAGTTTATAGTGTTCTGCTGTTCTGTTTAGTTTATAAAATGGTTTCCACCGCTTCAGTAAAGATATAGTTTTTTTTTATTATTTGTTTGTTTTTAATGCATTGAAAGGATGACAGGAAGTCAACGAGTTTTTAAGTAGTGTAGTTAAATAAGAATCCACACTCCCTGAAGTCAACAAATATTTCAAACAATGAATGAGTGCATATTCTACTCTCGCCTCCTTGAGACAGGGAGAAATAAAGGACCAAATAAGAACAGGAAGAAAAATTAGTTGTCAGGTTAGCTCTCAGGGCATGGAAATCAATGATTTGTTTTGTGCTTTTGCCTTGAATCTTTTAACAGAAGTGCTTGAGTTCTCTCCATTAATCTGAGCTACCTAGTATTATTGACACAGCCACACAAAGGCTGTAATTTGAAAGTTGTATAATTCTTGGCAATGGGTTTATTTGGGGGATTTTTTTAATCTCAAGAAGGATATTTACATATTTTTGGGTTCAGACAGCTGATCAAGAAGTAAAAGGTTAGGAATTAGTTAATATACATATTTTGTGACTGGACAGAATACTCAGGAATACACTATCTGCCTGTCTTAGGTATGTATATGGTTCACATTTCGGTAATATGAGAATGTCTCACAATCTTCAACATATTTATCCTCATAAGATCCCTGTGAGTTTGGGAAGTGCTATTATCCCAGTTTCACTGATGGCACAGGTCTACCAAGTCTTAAGCTACTGCCCTAATAACTTAGTCCATCCTTCCTAGGAACTTTCTATTTTAGCAGTGGCCTAAGCAAGAAGCAAAATTTGGTTTTCAGCTACACATGTTATATCTCCAAAACAACAGGCCTTTCCCTAATACCTGTGGACTACCTCCTGCCCTTTTTTGCCCTTGTGTGTTGGGAGAAGACCTCTCTTTTTTCATTAAAGGCCTGATTTAAAGCCTGTTGAAGTAAATAGAAAGACTCCTGTTGATTACTATAAGCATTGTTTCAAGCCCTAATAAAAAACAAGAGCTCCAGAAAGCATAGGACCTAGGAAAGAATACAAGCTTGGGCACCAGATCCTCAAACAGGTGGCTTGCTGACTAGGTGGGATGATATCTAGCCAGTCTTTCTTTCCTTCTCCTCTGCACTGCTAGCACACTTATTGCAGACTGGAGGTATAGGGGAGCTGAGTTTGCATGATTTTCAGGGCAGCAGAAAAGTGTGCCCAGCCACATGTCTCCTGGGCCTGTTCTTTGAAACTGTTCCTTGTTTGGCATGATTCCTATATGACAGGATGTATCTGCCAGCATCCCTATTCCCCCAGCGACACTATCCAGACCAAATGAAGACCTGTTAAGCTTTGATGATAACAGACCTACAATAATAAAATATTTTAATTAGTTTGATTGAAATGTCTTATTGCCTACAATACTGCTTAGAAAGCTTGATAAAAAAAGAACTTGGGTTTCCATTCATCACATGAATGAATATGTTCTTAAAATTTGGTAGAAATTCCTATTATTGGTGACCTGCAAGTGTACAAAAGGGTGTCACTGAGGCTGAAGTAATCCCACTGCTAATAGGGAATGACACAACCCTTGATTTTTGTTGTTCCATAAATCCACACATTAAGAAAGCAAAAGGGAATTTTGTCCAGGTGAGCCCTTAATTCATTCAACTAATGTAGCAAAAGATTGTTAGCCAGCTTGTAGCTATTTCAGAAATTCAGAAGTCTCATAGGATTTACACGTCATTACTTAGCATGTTCTTCATATCTCTTCATTATGCAAAAATGCATGCTTGATTAGCTTCAGACAGTTGCAAAGCAGGGGGCATGTTTGGTTGCCATCAGGCACTGCAGGTACCAACATAATTGTCATCTACTGTGAAGCTAGAAGAAAGGTTTTATCACAGTACATTTCTCATGTGTTTGTTCACTCCATTAAATTGTTGTCCTCTGTGATGTTTATCAAAACCTAAACACAAAGAGAGCATGCTAGTTGGGGGTGGGAGGGGAGGGAGGGAACAGAAGGGGAGGGATATGCATTTTTCATTCAGTCTGCTCATGGGTGGGTACGTATAGTATTTTGTCATGTATAGCCATACCACTGGGCCACTGTCTGAGTTGCACAACCTCCCTATGAAGGTTACGTTGTGAACACTGCCAATAAGTGTCAGAAATCACAGGAAGTTATGGACAGGATAGAACCACAGAATAATCATATTGTCAGAAACCATCAGTTGTTGCACCATATAATTTCAATTTTAACTCTTTTGGTTTGGTTTACAGTGTTGAGAGTACCCTACTCTTAAATAGATGTGGAACTTCATCAATCAGCAAAGACCAAAATTGTTGTTAGGATCTTTTTTTTAAATCAAGGTCTAAAATTTTAGCAAGCGTCTTTACAATAAGGGGAAAGGACACAGGACCCATTTTCCTGGAGATCCATTGGGCTTCAGTGTCATCCAAGAAAACTGTGGGACTGTTATAAGAGAAGGAGGTTCCAGTTCTAAGAAAAGTCTGAGAAGAGGCCAGGATCTTTGGGAAGGAAGAGGTGTCATCAGATTGCTGTAAACTTCAAAGAAAGAAGGGGATGAAAGAGCAATAGGTATCAACCAGACGTCTAATCCTTTTGGAATTCATCCATCAAGGATACTCACCGCTCATCTATATTTGTTTGATAACTTTACTTAACTGTAGGGGAACTGCATGTGTTTTCCTTTTATTTTCATGTTATCTTTATAGTATAGACAAAGGACAAAAACTTGGAAGGTATATTTTGTGGTGCTTATCGGCAGATACCACCATTTGCTGAAATCTCTGATGTTTAAACACATTCTTGCTTTGTAATACAAAAATTCTGGAGTTGGTTGAAACATTTCATTTAAAACTTATTTTTTTAACTAAGAAAAGTGTGTGGGTTGTGTTTGCTTTTCCCCATCAAAACAGATAATTCCATGGGAAATATCTGTTTTCAACAATTCTTTTTATGTTTTAATTGGGAAAAAAATCTACCAAAAATTGAAACAGGCAGGCTCTTATTGGCTACACTGCTGCTTTGAATCTGTCTATAACCCCCTGCTGCAGTGTATTCTACAAGATGAATACATGCTTTGTAAGAAAATATAGTGGAACTAACTTATACAGAACTCACTTATAAAAAAAAAAAGCCCAGTTAGTTTCAGTGTATTCCTATGGTGTTTGGCCCCATTTGTAATGAAGAATATCTCTGGATGTGATTCATTTGGAGTAACTAACACATCAATTTTATTTTTGGGTCCTTCAATGACGGAAGAGAGAATGGAAGCAAACTGCCTCTCTGCTGGTGCTGCTCCCTTGGCTCCTGGAGAGTAAAGATGATCAATACATTCTAGTTGCCATGGTTTTCGCTAATAATTTTTAACTTTAACAGAAACACCTTGCAATGTTGAAACAAGCGAACAATTTAGGACTCAAGTGTGAACCAGGGAACATGCCCACGCGGGGAAGAAAATAGTTTACATTGCCCCCTAACTGACCTTCACAGGCTGCCATCATTGCTAGTCTGTGCTCAGGGAAAAAAACAGACTCTAGGGAACTGTTAATCCCACTCCCATGCAGGTGGGTGTGAAGTGGGCGGAGCTTTCATCCCACAAAGCCCCAGGCAGCACAATTGAACTGTCATGGAGGGGGAAATAAGCTGTGTAAGGTATAGAACTGTGTAAGATATAGAACTTTCCCACAACCCCCTCTGTAGTTACACTTGCTTGGTCCCTGGTCTACTCCTGGGACAGCGCAGCTACACACCATCCCTTACTGAGGGCTCATGGTGATTCCACAATCTATCCCTTGATGATTTCTGATGCCTCAGTGATTATATCCTTCCATAAAGGCCAGAGATGTACTCAGATGTACTGAAATTATCAATGTATCTAAGTAAGGAAAGAGTAAGGACCTCTGGATTTGATCCATAGAGAATTCAACATGTGAAAAAAAAGTCTTTGTTTTAATTTCAAAGTTCCACTCTTTTTATTTTTATTTTTTTTCCTAAATTTATCTGCCACCATTGTTATCCTTTATTTTTATGTCCACCCTTGTTCTTCACCTCGTTCCAAACAAGTTAAAAGCTTTCTTCCTTTTTTGACAAGAAAAATAATGTTATTTTAATGTTTTTTAAAGCCATTTTTATGAAAAAATGTTTCAGTTAAAACCTTTTTGATCAGCTCTGCATTCATATTCTCAATTGGAGTACTTCACATAAGCCCCTTCCAGACCTTTTTAATTCTATGACAACTAATCCTAATTATTATAACCTTTCTCCTCATACCTCTAGTCCTGCTCCAGTGGGTAGTAATTTTTCTAATGACCATTAGTTTTTGAGTGAGACCATCCCTCATTTTGCATAGGTCACTGAAGAATCTTCAAACATTAATAGTTTTCAATCATTGCAGACCTGGGCAAGGTTGATACCTACTAACCCAGAGATGAAAGTCCCTGTATCCTATTAACAACTCCCTGAACCATTCAGTCCCTATTAAATAAATGCAAATGTATTTGTCAATTGGACTCCCATCTTCCAATTCTAATTTTCCATATTGGAAGCTGCTAGACTTAAAAATAAAAAAGTATTTGCATCTATCAGCTATTTCCCCCCCTCCAGCTGCAATATTGCACTAATATGTCCACAGCTAATGGTCAGTTAAGTTTTATACTGCAAACGAGTGTTTACAGGATTCATATCTTCCTTATTTATTTTATTGCTTTAAAATTTCAAATAATTTCCAGGTTTGATATTTATTTTATAAGAAAACATTTGTTTGGTACAAAAACAAAGCAAAAAACAGACAAAAAAATTGACATCATCTAGCGAGAATCAATAGTAATAATGATCCAGACTAATTACAGTTAAGGGTCATCTGACATTTCTTTTGTAAATCTCCTATTTCAGGATTATAACTCAGCTGTTTTAATTAGTATTAGGCTGAAAGTTGGCATAGAAGTTGTTAGCTAGATGCATTCTCTGTTCTTCAAAAAACAAAAAAAAAAGGCTTAAATTATTTAAGCCATTGTTTAATGACTATATAACCGCAAAATAATTATCTAGTTATTTTTCCATCTAAATTGAAAGGCTTATTACAGGATTTGAAAGCAAGTTATAAGGTAATTGCTTTTGAACTACAGTACTTGGTAACTTCAAGTATAATTACTAAGTAATTTGCAAAATATGTAATTACAATGGGCCATATGTTCCCATGGCTTGTGAGCCGCACAATGAGGAAGTGTGTCACAAAAGTGACTCAAAATACCTTAAACAGGATATAAGTGTCTCAGCAGTATTCATGCTATAACAGTTCAGGCATTTTAAATGTAACAGCGCACACGATTCTCAATACTTCTGTTGAAGAGTGAAGTGAGAGTGTGGTTATGGGAAGATGGGAGGAGTCAGCTGAGAAATACTTTGTACCATATGTCTGCCTCACAACCTACCAATGAAACATGAGGAAAGCATTGCAAGTTAATACTGTCTGAGACAGTACAATGCACTGACAACACAGATTGCAGATGGCCAAATTACCACTACAAACACCTTCTGGCATCTGACAGCTCACCAGATGCTAGAGAATGTCATTTGCTACTTAATCATTTACCTGAACAGAGATTAGGGAGTTCCTATCCTGAATTCCACAATGTTCATATTAGTACATTGTCTACATCTCTACTGAAGGAATTGTGAGGAAGGTCAGGTCCAATGGTGTCATGGATGTGTCTAGATATTATGATGGTGATGGTCCAGCCTTACTACAATAGAGATGGTATACTACCTGGGATAGATTCACTGGTAAAAACTGTGGCTGCTTTGTACCACTATGACAGCACAAAGACCATGTGTATACTAGGAGCAGTAGAATACTGATATACTATAATGGTAAAGCACTCCTAGTGTGGATACAGCTGTACCAGCAAAGCTGCACTTTATACCAGTATAGTAAAACTAGCCTTCATGAGCAAAACAAGCTATACCTGCAAAAGTGCATCTTTTGCTACTACAGCTGTATCTACACTAGGGGCTTTCAGTGACACAGCTATTTCAGTCAGGGATCACACCCGACATAGCCAAAATTGTTGTAAATCTAACTTAAATGACTGGGTTAAGATGAGTTAATGGCTGCCTTGAGAGACTGGAAAGGTGTAGAGCTACTGGAGAGTTCTCCCTCTTTCTTCTGACACATGGTTATTTGCATATAAATAATAGTATGCCCAATTAACAGATGCTGCCCCAGATTCCTGTGCAAGCTTTGTCATGCTTTACACACTTGTTTTCCTTTTACCAGAAGTCCTTATGTATTTGTACAAGACTTGCCATTTAATTAGAATTGTCTGTTGATAAAATTCTATCTACTGAGTTCTTCTTCTTCTAGAAACATGATAATCAAAATATGCCAAAACAGCTTGGAAATTATATTAATTCATTTCCCCCCAATTTTAATAATTTGTCCAGCCTTTTAAAAAGGTTTAATCCTGTCTCCCAGTTGTGATCTTAATCAGGATTTTATTTGCCTTTTCCATAAGGAAAAGAAGAAGAAAAAAAATCTGCAGACATCACGGAAACCAAATTGCAGAGCAACAGCTCACCAGACTTTCCATAGGCCTAAAATCTTTCAATGTGTATTCTGTACTCACTTTATTTCATAGGTATTTCCATAGAAAATTTTAATACATGACTTCAGAAGTGTTCTCCAGCTTTCTGCATTAAGTACTAAACAATTAAGCATGTACACCTAAGAATGTGGATTTTATCTTTCAACCACAGGTTTGTTGGTTTGTTTTTCTTTTCCTGGTATACAAAGCACTTAAGCAGGTTCTATCCTGGTCACATTTATTCAACATTGGATATTGCTAAGGAAACAGTGCACCTAACTTATCAGCAGTGTAAGTTACATGAGGGGAGTAAATTTGGGTTAATTATAGGGGGCTGATGATGGTAGGCAAGTCATTTAAACTATAATTTGTCACAGATGGTCGCTAATTATATTTTTCTTATTTCTGGGTGCCATACTTGATATCCTGGTGTCTGATTTACAGGCCTTGTCTACACTACGGGCTAAATAGGTGCCACTGCGATTGATGCAGCATCATTGATTTAGCAGGTATAGTTGAAAATATGGTAAGTCGACGGGAGAGCGCTCTCCCATCAACTTAATTAATCCACCTCAAGAAGAGGCGGAAGCCATGTCGATGGGAGAGCATCTCCCGTGGACAAGTCGATGTAAGCTACGTCAATTTCAGTTACGTTACTTACATAACTTACATAACGTAACTTACATAACATATCTTATGCCCAAATGTATTTGTTAGTCTTTAAGGTGCCACCAGACTCCTCGTTTTTACTTACATAACGTAACTAGCGTAACTTACATTGACTTAGAGCGCTAGTGTAGACTAGGCCGCAGAAGTGCAGAGCACTCATAGCTCCAACTGAAGTCAAGGGGAGCTATGCTTTGAACATATAACGTTCTATGTAATTCTAAATACCATGAAAAATCATTTGTCTCAAACTGGGTACTCAAAATTAGTGGACACTTTTGAACTTAATCTCTTTGGATCTCAACTTGCACAGGCAATCTTAATACTGGTATTTCCTAACTGGTGAGTACTTGACTTTGAAATTTTAAATATGTTCTTTTATTGTAGTATATTTGTGTATAATAGGAATATAAGAAGGTGTAAGACAAAGTGTGTGGAATGGAAAGGTGACTTCTTAACCTGCAATCACTTAAACCCTAGTGTTAGTTGCTTTTCCTGCTACTCCCTGCCTGCCTCTTCACACTATAAATTATTCATTTTGCAGAATCACTGAATAGCAATTTGCTATGTGTTACAGAACTTTACCACTTATATCTCTTTTAATACCAATTCATGGCATGTTCAGTTCAAATGTTTGCTCTTCATTGTTTGTGGTGTATGACTGGTCTATTAAAGTCACATGGTAATGTTTCTTCTTGAAGGATGACTGAAATATTTTAAAGAGGCGAACACCTAATAAAGACTATAAAATAATGTATTCTCTTGTTCATAATGAATGCCTTTGTGGATAGTTGTATATTGGCAGACAAACAAAGAACAGCCATCCCCCAAATATTCATGTGTACAAAAATCCATTCACATGAACGCTGATAAATAATGAATAACAAGGGAGCACAAACATGGGAGAACTGAACAATATCCAGTTTACAGATTGATAAATAATAAGGCTCAAGGGATCATTAGATAATGAACTCTGAAATCCTGTAAAATACAAGCCACGGTTACCTCTTGACCTTCTCTTTGTTAAACAAAATGGACTGAGCTCCTTGAGTTCACTCACTCTAAGGCATATTTTCCATGTTTTCTTTCTAGTATGAACACAAGAAAAGGATGCGGTATTCCAGCAGCAGTTGCACAGTGCCAAAGACAGAGGTAATATAACCTCCCTACTCCTACTTAACTCAGTCCCAGAAGCAGCTGGCTTGGAGATTTTATAGATACTACACTCTGTCAGGTGACCTCTTATCTAGGTCTTGTGAGGGCAGCATGCAAAAGTCCCCGTTCCCCTGAAGGACAAATCTGGCAAGAGACTCAGCCCTGCACCGAATCTTAAGAGACTTTGGTTTCCTGCTCTATTGACATCAGAACCTATGTTCTATCATGTCAACAGAATTCTAGACAACACTGGACTAACTCCCTCAGCAACAGCCAGCAACCAGTGGACTTTGACTCCACCATTCTCCTTGGCCTTACCATACCTTTCACCCTTATTTTATGCTAACCTGTTCCTTCTGCCCTGTCCATCCCCTTCCTCTCCTTTCCATCCCTCCACTCCCCCTCTATATTGCTTACCCCATCTTCCTATTCGCCTCTTCTACCTACCCCATTTCCACTCCCTGCCAAAAAGTATTTGTATATATCAGTGTGACTTTGAGATGTGCACATGAAACATCTAGGTAACCACATAACTGTAGATTCATAACCTTTGGGCTCCTTTCCCCCGCCTCATACTATTTTTTCTGTCACTGTTATTTTTTTCTGTTTTAATCTCACAATGGGGAATGTGTTTTTCTTATTAGGTAAGCTTTTGTTAAAATGTAAGGACAAATGGACACAAAATAAAGGACTGAAAGGAGCAGAGTAGTGTATCTAATCTGAATACAATTGATGAATTATATAGTATAGGTACCCTTAAATCTTATCATTTCAATGCGCTATCTGAAGGTGATATTTTACATGGTTCTTCTCACACCTGCTTCTCACTTTCTGTCTCAGAATGTGCATGTCCAAAACTATCACCTTTTGGTGGTGAGGTCCAATGTCTTATTGGAAGTCACCAATGCACAGAAGGAAGATGAGAAAAATCCATACAAAGCAGCAAATACAGTAGCTGACATAGGGTCAAAAAGATCTGAGGTTAGGAGCGGCTTGGAGAGAGAGAGAGGGAGTACTGGGGAAGTCTGAATGAATAGCTGGAAGGACAGACAGGCTATGACAGAGATCTCTGAATTCAGAATCAAAACCAAACCCAAAGAGTTCCATTTGGAAGCCTTGGGCCTTTGAATACCTCTGGTACCCAACATCTGACCTGCTTTGACTCTTACCATTTAGCTATCACAAATAAGTCAATTTTAAGTTATCAGTGGGCACAAGATGTCACAGTTCCTGTGTTAACTGCACCTTTGACCTCCCTCCTGGTCATCCTCAAAGGTCTTCCAGTTTCTCGCTCCCAACCATCACCTCTCTCCGGCAGAGACCCATATCTTTCTTTCTCCAGACCAGGGGTTTATGCTTACAGTCCCTCTGCACCTCAGTGTGGTTTCCCCAGCAAGTCTGACCAGGGTCCAGTACCAGTGGTTTATCTTTCTCCAGGGGCTTTAATAGTGTACAACCAACAAGACTTCACATGGCTCTGGTATGTGTCAGTTTTCAAACCCCACAACTGGGTTTGTCCACTTAGTTACAAGTCCATGTCAGTTTTTAAATCAGGAACAAGAACCCTAACAGACAGTTCAGCTGTTTCTTTATACAGCTTGGGCCTTTGATGTCCAGGAACAGGTCTACGGTCCTCTCCTCAGGGCATAGTTCCAAAAGGCTGATGTTTTTGTTTGTTTGTTTTGCATCAACCACTCCCCAGGGATTCCCCCACTTATCTCCTATTGTCAGAAAAGTCCATGTTTATCTGGCACATTTCAATATAGTCTTTTGGACTCCTTTACACTTCCCAGGACTCACATCTGACACACAAGTAATATGGTAGGTATTTAATTCACTACACCTCTCTTGTCAGTAACTGATTAATTCTCATTTTCTGATAGTAAGAAATATGATGCTTTTACTTTTACTCAAAGCTTCATTATTTGTATCCCTTCCATGGAAAAGCAGTATGCTTCATCTTTTTTCTCTCACAAAAGAAGTCTGATTTGATATGACAAAATCCCTGACTTTGTGTCTGGACAGTTTGCTTCTTTTGCTTCTTAACTTGTTGTCAAGGCTGCTTCCCCACTCTGAACTTTAGGGTACAAATGTGGGGGCCTGCATGAAAACTCCTAAGCTTAACTACCAGCTTAGATCTGGTCTGCTGCCACCATTCCCAAAGCTAATTCCCTTCCCTGGAAAGCCTTGAGAAACCCTTCACCAATCCCCTGGTGAATACAGATCCAAACCCCTTGGATCTTAAAACAAGGAGAAATTAACCATCCCCCCTCCTTCCTCCCACCAACTCCTGGTGGATCAAGATCCAACCCCCTTGGATCTAAAAACAAGGAAAAATCAATCAGGTTCTTAAAAAGAAGGCTTTTAATTAAAGAAAAAGGTAAAAATCCTCTCTGTAAAATCAGGATGGAAAATAACTTTACAGGGTAATCAAACTTAAAGAGTTCAGAGGACCCCCCCTATTGCCTTAGGTTTAAAGTACAGCAAACAGAGATAAACACTCTAGTAAAAGGTACATTTACAAGTTGAGAAAACAAAGATAAACTAAAACGCCTTGCCTGGCTGTTTACTTACAAGTTTGAAATATGAGAGACTTATTCAGAAAGATTTGGAGAACCTGGATTGATGTCTGGTCCCTCTCAGTTCCAAGAGCGAACAACCCCCAAAACAAAGAGCACAAACAAAAGCCTTCCCCCCGCCCAAGATTTGAAAGTATCTTGTCCCCTTATTGGTCCTTTGGGTCAGGTGTCAGCTAGGTTACCTGAGCTTCTTAACCCTTTACAAGTAAAAGGATTTTGGAGTCTCTGGCCAGGAGGGATTTTATAGTACTGTACACAGGAGAGCTGTTACCCTTCCCTTTATAGTTATGACACTTGTACTTGTGATTAGGATAGAAGTCTTACATTGCACTTCAATTAAGCATATCTCATTAGAGTTATGTAGTGCATTAGCGGTCATCCCTCATCCTTTGACTCGGGGGGAGGCCACTCACTGCATCACTGTGGGGGGTCAACCCACTAGCATGGGAAATTAGCAAATTAAAGGCTACAATCTATGGGGCCTCAGCCCTCAAGCAGGGCAGAGCAGCAAACAGTCTGTTCAGCCTAAAGTGGGAAGGCTGCCATCCCAAGGGTGGGGTTGGCAGTAGAGGGTATGGGGATCCTATTCCACCGGATCCCAGCCAAGGGCCCTGAAAGTAGTGGAGGGGTCTGCCACTGGGTCAGCGGGGATCCCACTAAAACCTGACGACTTGAGCACTGACAGCAAAACTGGATTAAAGTCTGGTCTCTCTGGGCTACTTCCTACCACAATCCAAGGAGAGTCTCCAGCATCCAGGGGTCCTCCATCTCCTCAAGGTATTTAGCCGCCGGCAATCCCAGATGCTTCTCTCCGGGCTCGGTCTCCTCTGGAAGGATAGCCACGGCCTGGTTCAGCTGCAAGGCCAGAGGCCTGAGTCAAGTAAGAGGCATCTGTCTCCTTCCTTGGCTCCTCACCAACTGAGCTGGAGGCCCTACCTCTTATACTTCCTGTCCCAGGGCCGGCGCTTCCACTAGGCGACCCTAGGCGGTCGCGTAGGGCGGCAGGATGTGGGGGGGGGGCGGCATTTTGCCGCCATCAGCGGAATTTCGGCGGCGATTCCTCTGGGCGGGAAGAAAAGCGGCTGCAGAAACGCCGCTGAGAACCAGGGCCGCCCAGAGGGGTTTCTTCTGTTCCGGGTCTTCGGCGGAAATTCGGCGGCGGGTCCTTCACTCGCTCCGGGACCCATCGCCGAAGTGCCCCGAAGACCCGGAGCGGAAGGACCCCCGCCGCCGAGAACGCAGCTTCAGAGGAGGAGCTGCCGCCAATTATTGAGGAGGAGTGCTGCCTCCAAGGGCGGCAAAAAACCTGGCACCACTCCTGTCCTGTCCTGTTCCACCTCTCAATTTCCAGCGTGAGGGCCGGGTTGGGCCTGGCTCTGCTCACCCAGGCACAGAGAGTGCCCCCACCCCTCTGGCTCAGAGGGAGGCCACTCTGCCTCACTAGAAGTTATGCATTTTAATATACGTTTCCATCTCATTTTAATTGCTTTAGAGCAGGGATCGGCAACTTTTGGCAGATGGTTTGTTTGTTTACCTGCCGCGTCCGCAGGTTCGGCCGATCATGGCTCCCACTGGCCGCGGATCGCCGTCCCAGGCCAATGGAGGCGGCGGGAAGCGGCGGCCAGCACATCCCTCGGCCCGTGCCGCTTCCCGCTGCCCCCATTGGCCTGGGACGGCGAACTGCGGCCAGTGGGAGCCGCGATCAGCCGAACCTGGGGACGTGGCAGGTAAACAAACCGTCCTGGCCGGCCAGGGAGCTTACCCTAGCGGGCCACATGCTAAAGGTTGCCGATCCCTGCTTTAGAGAATTACTGTGATTTTTAGCTGGTTGATTTTTTAGCTGGTCCTGAGTTAATTTCACAAGCATCTGAAACAAGTGACCTAGGGAACCTCTTCCACAAATATATATATATATTCTACCATAGTGTGATGTAATCTAATGTCCTGTAAGATTTGCACTATTGTCTATTGCAGTCCAATATTTAAAGAGTACTTATGGTGAGAAAAGTGAATTTAAAATTACGCTTTCAAAATCTGCTCCCTGAGTGTATTCTGCATCACACCTGCTTACTTTACTGAGAAAATTACAATTTTGTTACTTTTATCCCCCTGTTTGCTCTGCAAGCCAGCATAGCTAAAAGGGCATGAGCTAGATTCTATGAGTATTATCTATCATCAACTTAAGCCTGAAGTTCTAACTGCAGAATCTTTATTACTGGCGATGATGCACAAGCCAAAAAGTAAGCAACTTGGCATTTGTATGCCAAGTTGAGTTTGTAAAACTTGTAGTTAGAAGAGTTATCTTTTCATTTGTAAACAAAGTAAATTTTTATCTGGAAGATCTCAAAATACAATAAACAATTAAAGTCAAGTTTTCAAACATGGTCAGCACCAATTTAGAGACCAAAAATGAAGATTCATGTAAGTGCTGAACTGACACTTCAATCTGATACCGAAATGGAGGCTAAGCTCTTTTGAAAAATCTAGTCCTGAACCCTGTTTTGCCACTTCAGAGTCACTTTTCTGAGAAGAACCTCACTTTAAGACAGATTCTTTGGACATGATTTATAGGAAGGTGTGATGACAGAAGCTTGACAGAAAGATGAGCTGTGAAGTTAAACCATTAGTCTCAAATTTCATCCTTGTCACTCCTCACTCTAAAGAGCAATTTTCACTCTTCAAATAATATTTTTCCAGGATAATTCCATTTAGGTTTTCTTTGGTTTTGCATTTCAAACCAATAGCATTAAAATATTAATTTTGAAACAGGCTCTTTCTCCACTGTGACTTATATAATTTTTCTTTATAAATATATATACACAAAATTATAATAAGCCTTGGAAATCAGAGACGCTTTCAGCAATAAAGGAATGTATTATGCCTCTGACAGAGGCTGCCTCCTTTGAAAATATCTGCATACTTCATCATAAAGAGAGTCATATTGTGAGCATCTGCAGTCCATTTTTAACACACATTAACAGCTAATCCTTGTTTGGTGTTTACAGATTTCTCTGTCTGTATTTTTCCCTCACTTAGACAAAGCTTAGGGATTTTAAAATCTGAATTGTACTAATAATTGTTTGGCCTTACTTTTTTTTTTTTTTTTTGGAATGATGTGGTCTTTTATTTACCCTTTAGCTCTCACGAATGAGATGAGGACATTTTATATCTTTTAAAAATTGATTATGATGAAAATTGTCATACTTTAGTGGCTAAAGTTGGGTATTTCAATCCATATTTTGACACCTTGCCAAGCTATAAGGAGTGGCTCAAGATTACGAGTGCCAACTTCTGGGCAGACTGTCAAGAAACAGGGCACAGACCCCAAACTGGTTGTTAGTTCTATATATTGATTTCACCAACCAATACTACTCAAGCTAAATAACGACCTTAACATGGAGACACAGACCGTCCCCTTGGGTACTCTGGTCTACCTTGCCTCCCAGGCAAGCCTGCCTTTGTGATAAATGATCCCTTGCATTAAAAATCACATGAATATTTAGGTTACTCTTTGTCCCATAGGACCAGTCACTTACCCCAGGTCAAGTGCACCCTAGATCTCTCACGAAAGACAATGCTTATAGTCAATCCTATAAAAAATCTATCTTAAAGAATATTAATTAGGAAAAAGAATTAAGAGAGTTATTTACAAGGTTAAAGCAGGCAAACATACACAAACGAAATACAGTCTTAGGTCCAAAATCTAATAGTAGCTGTTATAATATGCAAGCTCTATATGTCCTTTATGGCTAACCCAAGCCAAGCAGCTGGGGATCCCTTGCTTATGCTTAGAAATATTGCCCTCTCTGAATTCCAAGCAGCATAGTGATGATAATTCCTCCTTGACAGAGATTTTTATGCCCTTGCCCCAGCGTTCACCCTGTGAAAGGATGAGGGCTTGTGCATGTACACTCGTCATCAGCGTGGAAGCAATTAACAGGGTCTTTTTTTCCACTCATGGTCAACAATGGCTTGTCTGGTGTCTATAGGTCTTCTTCTGTAGAAAAGAAGATGACATCTCTTATGCTAAACTAGCATTTCATATTTGGTAATGCTTTTCTTCTGACTGTGGGGTTTTACAGTTTTAGCAAATATTTTTATAGTTACAGAACAAATACTTAAATATTATCTTATACAATGGGATATCAATGTTACAAGTAAGTTTAATACATGCAGCAGCCTACAAGCATTTTATACATCCTTATAACTCTAATATCTGTTTTAACAATACTAACACACAGGTGAGTTAAACTGTTTTCCAGCTATGCATTTGTCAGTGTTCAGTGAAGTTTAGGGTCCTTGGTATAAGCTGGCACCTGGTCTCGTCTGCCAGTGTCACACACCTAAATAAAAAAGGCCTGAATTTTGCAGATATCTTTAGCACTAGCAACTCCTGTTGAAGTTATTGTTGTCCATAGGTGATCAGCACCTAAGGAAATCAGGTCTAAATTTAGGGATCCAAATATGAAAATGTTGAAATCTATATAGCACTTTGTGAAAATCAGTGGAGATCGGTAAGGGCCAATGAGACCCAATGAAGAACCACAAACACCAGAAAATATAGAGTAAAATCATATTTCTAGATATATTACCTTCTTTCACATATACACGGACAGTCCTTAAACAATATTTTTCACTGTCCTGTGAAGAATATTATAACAGCGATGTTATCAATATAGACTGCTATTTTTAAAGCCTGAATAAACAATGAAAGAAAGGAGTTAAATCATATTTAGGCCACATCTTCTCTCATCTAATTCCTCTTTGGTATCCATTAATCCCAAGCAATCCATTGCCTGCCAGCTGCCCTACATGGACTAGAGATGAAGGATAGTCCTGGAGTTAGGACAATAGCCTGGAACACAGGAGATATTACTCCACCACAGGTTTCCTTACGCAAGTCACTTATGCTGTAGAGTGATTCTCATTCTATTTTTGTTCCAATCAATATGTAATTATTTAATAAAAGTGGCATAACTTCAATAGGAGAGATTGAGGGAGCCCTACATCAGAATATCCCATAGTCCAGTGCTTAGGGCACTCACCTGGGAAGTGGCAGATCCCTATTCAAATCCCTGCTCATCCGGCAGAGATGGGGACTTAAATTGGTGGGGATCTCCCACACCCTGCATTAGTACCCTAGCCACTGGGCTAAATGTTATAAGGGAGTACTGCTGCTTCCTTCTGTTCTATGTGGAGTTAGGTAGCCTCTGAGCAAACCTACTGGATATGTCCTCATATGCGAGTTAGGCAGAGGAGTGACTATATTCCCCTGGTTCATGTGAGAAATGTATCCAGGTGTCTGGAGTGAAGCAGCATTGTGTCTGCTTAGAGGCAGGAGCATAGGAAACTTTTACTGCAAAAACTTAGGCTCTGAGTGAGTTTAAATGCCCACAGGGTTAGGCAGCAACTAATTTTATGGGAATTTTATGGATTACAGTGGGACTCAAGCTCCTAAATCTGTGGGTTAGGCATCTAAATCCTGTTGTGGATCTGGGCCTAGATGCTTAAAGATGGAGAGATGCACCTAGTGGGCTTTTCAAAAGGGTCTATGGGTAATGGGAGTTAGATACCTAGGCACTATTGAAAATCCCACTAGGGGCATCTCTCCATCTTTAAGTGTCTAAATACCATTACAAATGTGGACTCTAGTTTCTGCATCTCAGTTCCTCATCTGTACAATGGGGATAATACTACTTTCCTACCTCTCCAGTGGTGCTGTGAGGATAAATACTTAAAATTTTGTGAAGTGCTCAGATATTATGGTAATACGAGCCATAAGTAGATTCACTGTCACCTGTTGTTTTGAGCTTGTAGAATGAACTAGCATGGTTCACTAAGTTGAGGGTGGGGATGAGTATATTATAAAAGGCTTGTTTCTCATTTTGTCATTCCTTATGAATACCTCTTACTTAGGAGACCTAAACAGCTTCTTCATGTTGGCCACTTTTCTTCTTGATAAAGTAATAAGATCTGAGCTTGGAGAATACTCACAAAAAAACCCAGCAGTTATTAATTTAAAATTCTAAATACATTTATTTGGCCTGATTTTGCATTTCTTAGGTGTTTGCTTACCACAAGTATTTTAACAAATAAACTAACTGGCAGAAACCTTCACTAAAACATTTAATTTTCAGGAAATACTTCTGACTATCAACATAAAATGAATATCAAATTCCAATATTCATGGGAATCGTAAATGTTCCAGTCAGGAACAAAACCCCCACAATGTGACATATTGGCATGATCCTATTAGGCCTTGAGCACTTCCTGAAAGGTGTTGGTTATTCTCAGCTCCCGTGAGTTCAGTACCTGACAGGATTTGGGAAGGTTGACAAGAAATTATGTGTGAAATTTACTTCTCCTGTAATGGAAACACATATAGGGCCTGATTCTCATTTACAGCAAGGCCTCTTACACTGCCCTTAAAGAACATAAATTACTGTTATGTTCACTTTAAGGCTTCTTTACACTTCTAGACTGGTGTAAAGGGAACTTAGTGTAAAGGAGAATCTAGTCACAATGTATACAATTTGAGGGAGTTCCTGAATTCTGTGTGTGTGCGAGAGAGGGAGAGAGGGAGGGAGGGAAGGGGCAGGCGGTATATGTTGGGGGCTGTGCTTTCAAAAGCGTATCTCAAATATAAATTTTTTGGCACTCTCAGTCCTAGCAGCCGAATTATTTCCAGTGTATTCAAACTCTATGCTTTTCTGTTTTTGCTTACCCTGAGTGTGTTTAGTAAACAAGAGTCACTTGTGAATGATATGTACGGAAATCAAATGTAAGGGTAAACTTAATTATGTCCACAGATGGTGAAGCATAACTGATGACAGCAAGTCACTATAAACTGGAAGTAGCTGTGTCTAAAAACATATTATTACTAGCAACAACATAATGTTATAAATAGTCTAGGTAACTATTTTGTAAAAATGAGGCACTAGTTAATGTCAGTTCTTTACTGAATGTACTACTGTATGTCAACTATTTTTGTTTATTTGAGTTTCTCTTCCAGTATGTGTTACACATTCTGCTTTTATTACTGCTGCAAAGAATCAACAGGGGAACTATTTTCTTAGGAGTAGGAGAATATATAGACTATTCTTTTCATGAAAAAATAATTGGGCCACTGCCACCTGAATTTCTTGGGAATTAAGCAAGAAAAATAAGAGAACATGCATGGTTTACCATTTCCAGCAATGAAATTCTTTGCTGTTGTTGTTTCATTTGACATTTACATAAGAGTGTAACTACAAAAAGATACCGTCATCTCCAAAGGGGCAGGCAGCATTTATTCATCATATGATCACAGCCCTTACGGAGGAAAGTAGCATTTCAAGGCTTTACAGAGTATACATAATTACAAGGCTTGTGAATTTTTAAAGATGCCCCAGGATTTTTATCTGCTGCAAGAGCAATAATGCTACTTTGCTACATTGACCAGCGAAGTCTATGCAAAACTGAAGCATTTCATGCCTCCTGTGATCAGCTGTTTTGGCAATTGACTACCTGGAAATCTATGGGAGGGGAGGATCTTGAGCAGCAACTTTTCCTTCAGCTCCACATGGTTAGTGATGTTGTGCTGGGCAGGGATCTTAAATTCTACTTTGGGTCAGTTCTTCAGGAGCCACTTGAAGTTGGCTAAGTGGTCATTGTTACCCCCAAATTACTTCTCTCCACTCAAGAGGTGGCTCTTAATCCTTGCAGGAAGGAAATAACCTCTCTCTTCTCCTTTCATGCCCTGATCTCAGCGTTATATGGTGTTTGTACAAACTTAGCTGAAATGTAGAGAAAACACAGAGAAAATCGAATCGCTTGCATACGCTTTTTCAGCCCCTTAGTCACATCTTCCCATCTGAGTACCTAAACATGGAAGAGACCTCAGCTGTAATGAAGCCACACTAGGCAGGAAGCACAGCACCACTCATGTGGCATTGACTAGAGCACAAGGAATGGGGGAGGGAAATGGCCTAGGGAAACACAAAGAAGTATGCTAGATACTTGAATGTTAGATCCAACAAAGAAACTTAGGTGTGGTGATGCTGAGCATTGCCATGCCTAACTTGTAGGGGTTTAGAAAATCAGCACACTAGGTGCCTCCCTGCCTATTGACTAATATATATTGGGCTAGCATAGATAGATAGATAGATAGATAGATAGATAGATAGATCACACTACTCAATAGATATTATCTGCATCATACACATATCAGTATGTATTAAGCATATAGCAGCAATATAATAGCAGTAATATAGTCTAAATTGGCCTATGCTTTATATATAACCCTGCTCACTTATGCTAAGTAACCTATATCCCCTTGCATTCACTTATGCTTTGGCCTAAGCAACTAGGGAAGCTGTCAAGACCAGAACAGGAGAATGTTTTCCCATAGCAACAGAAAGGGAGTTACTCTTGGAGATCAGAGTTAAATCTAGTTTCAGATGATGTACACCAGGGATCGGCAACCTTTGGCATGTGGCCCATCAGAGAAATCCGCTGGCAGGCCATGACGGTTTGTTTACCTGCAGCGTCCGCAGGTTCGGCCAATCGCAGCTCCCATTGGCCGCGGTTCACCGTTCCAGGCCAATAGGGGCTATGGGAAGTGGCAGCCAGCACGTCCCTCGGCTGGACTCTCTCCAATTTGTCCACATCCTTTCTGTAGTGGGGGTCCCAAAACTGGACGCAGTAATCCAGATGTGGCCTCACCAGTGACGACTGGGGGGAAATAATCACTTCCCTTGATCTGCTGGCAATGCTCCTACTAATGCAGCCCAATATGCTGTTAGCCTTCCTGGCAACAAGGGCACACTGCTGACTCATATCCAGCTTCTCGCCCTCTGTAAACCCCAGGTCCTTTTCTGCAGATCTGCTGCTTAACCAGTCGGTCCCCAGCCTGTAGCAGTGCATGGGATTCTTCTGTCCTAAGTGCAGGACTCTGCACTTGTCCTTGTTGAACCTCATCAGATTTCTTTTGGCACAATCCTCCAATTTGTCTAGGTCACTCTGTACCCTATTCCTACCCTCCAGCGTATCTACCTCTCCCCCCAGCTTAGTGTCATCTGCGAACTTGCTGAGGGCGCAATCCACTCCATCATCCAGATAATTAATAAACATGTTGAACAAAACTGGCCCCAGGAACAACCCCTGGGCCACTCCGCTTGATACTGGCTGAAAACTAGACATAGAGCTGTTGATCACTACCTGTTGAGTCCGACAATCTATCCAGCTTTCTATCCAGCTTATAGTCCACTCATCCAATCCATACTTTTTTGACTTGCTGGCAATAATACTGTGGGAGACCATATCAAAAGCTTTGCTAAAGTCAAGATATATCACATCCACTGCTTTCCCCATATCCACAGAGCCAATTATCTCATCATAGAAGGCAATCAGGTTGGTCTGGCATGACTTGCCCTTAGTGAATCCATGCTGACTACTCCTGATCACCTTCCTCTCCTCCAAGTGCTTCAAAATGATTTCCTTGAGGACCTGCTCCATGATTTTTCCAGGGACTGAGGTGAGGCTGACAGGTCTGTAGTTCCCTGGGTTCTCCTTCTTCTCTTTTTTAAAGATGGGCTCTATATTTGCCCTTTTCCAATCGTCCGGGACCTCCCCGATTGCCATGAGTTTTCAAAGATAGTGGCCAATGGCCCTGTGCCTGGCCACTCTCAGTCACGAGGTGAGACCTGCATAATTTAGCTCTCTATGTACAGCTGTAAAACTAATGTTGCTATACGTTGCCAGTGCAGAAGTACAGAAAAGATTCAAAATTAAATATACTTTATGCAGCCTTTTATTAATAGTTTACTCTCATTTAACGTGTGCTTGTTACCTAGAAAAGGAAAATTAGACTGCATCAAGCAATTACAAGGAACATTCAAGCAGAAATGTATTAATGGCGAATAAATCTGCAAGGTGAAACAACTCTACAATTTCAAGTACCCATATAATTTCAAAAACAAAGGAAAAGAGAAACAGTATATGCACAATGAACATGTAGAAGCATTGGGAAAACCATCACATCACAGAGAACACAATGGAGCAAAGATACAACTATAAGAAGGAATGCAATAGGTTAGTCCTGGATCCCTCTAGAGAGAAGCGTGTACAATGGATGCTATAGGCGTATCCCAGCTGTTCTTCTGACTTTACGCATCCTTGTTAAAGTGGATTTGCTATGGAGCTGTAAAATCACATTAGATCAGGCCCAGATATTTGATATGATTTTATTGAAATATTCCATATATTGTGTTGACTAGAATCCAAAATAAATATATTCATCCAGATTATACAATTTATAAAATTAAGAGTAATCCTTAAATCTGTGTTAAAAGTGCAAGAATACAAAGTGTATAATATCAAACCACACACATTTCCCTTTTCATCTGTTCCCTGTTTAAAAGGTGTGGTGAATGGATGCCACCCTGCAGGTGTCATAACACCTGATGCAGTGTCCATTTTAGTCAATGGAATGATTCCGATTGACTTCAGCGGGTACTGGATCAGAACCACAGAAAAGGATATTCCTGATCTGAGTCATAGTGCCTCTTTGTCTGTAGCCCAAAAATGTGTTGGGCTGTTTGTTCATGTGTCTCACAATAAACTTGCAGATGCTCCCCGACTTATGCAAGCGTTTCGTTCCGTAACTCGAATTTTGCTTAAGTCAGAAACGTATCTCTGACCATTACGCAAAAAAAAAAAAAACACCCTCCTATTTCTATTTCTGAAAGCTTGGATTTGCATACGTTGGGTTTACCTAACTCAGGGAGTGTCTGTATATCTAATTTTTGCTCACTAGCAATCCATATCTTGTTGAGTATTATTGCTTTCCAGTATATTCACTGTATATTTCTGTTTCTGAGCATTGGCCCATATTCATTGCTAGCTTAAACTGTTGCTGGCCCAATGACTCCTATGAAGCTTCAGTGTATTACACCAGCTGTTTTAGATGTATTAGCTTTCATTTTCCCAGGTTCAATACTGGCTTGTTATTTCCTATCCATTCCCAAGTTCCCTTTGCACCATTTCTCTTCACTCACGGTTTCTGCACCACCTCCCAACAAGCTTCCACCTGTGAATTTCATTAACATGCTATTTACTTCCACTTCCAACACATTACTGAAGATGTGAAATAAGACACTTTCTAATATTTCCTAATATTGATCCTGGCAGCACCTTACATTAGATACACCCTTTCTTCCACCACCAAATAACTCAGACTATATATCATTACACTCTACTTGAAACCCATCAGACAGTTTTCAATCCAAACAATTGACAGTGTTTGTATCTAAGATAATTTAATTTATTATAAGCAGGATTTTATGGGACAGTATAATGTATGTTTTCCTAAAATTTAAATATGGGATATTTTCTTTATCTAGTAAAAACTAGTGGGATGTTTGGGATTTTTTTTTCTTTATACATCCAAGATTCTTGTTGATCATAGTACAGAAATAGATACTTATGGGCAGCCCCTGCCCACCACGCTGAGTCACATGTGGAGGAGAGGGGAGACTGCAAGGTGCATTTCACTTCCCTACATAGGCTCTCCATATTGTGATTCACAGTGAGGAAGGTGAATGCTGGTTTTGAGGGGACACTGGTATTTTTTCCTACTCAGTTGTGTGGGCATAAGAAGGGAATGGATGGGTGGAACCTTGGCTCTTCCCTACCAATATTCTGGCCACAACAGCATAAAGGAAGACACTATCTGTTACTATTGTGGACCAACAGCAGACAACTTCCCCTTACTAAAGTAAGGGGGCCAAGAATGGAATTGTCACATTTCTGTCCCTAATCTGCTCAGCTATGTACTACCACTAAGCCAGGACAGATTTAAATCTAGGCTTTAGTGATTTATTGCTTTCAATATTTGTTCCATTATTTTATTAAAGATAGACAATGTTGCTAGCGTTAATTTTATTTCTAAAAAAAAGGTACCATATTTGTTTTTCTTTAGTCAGTGCCTCCCACTTCTCCAACATGAGTAAGAAGAATTGTTGTTGCTTCAGTATATTAGTTTGATTATTCCTTTAGCAATTTATAGAGCCTGTAATATGGACCTGAGAGTTTGTATATATTCATATTTTCCTAGTAAGATTCCAAAATAAAGTGTATTGACATGGTTTTGGTTAAATGGCGCTCATGTTATTCATTCTTCAGATTTCCCCTCTCTCCCCCCGGCCCACCCTTGCTTTTGGTCTGTTTTTAGATTTGGCTATGGAATGAACACTACATGAATCACAGTGGCCTGGGTGATATACAAAGATCAGTTGGCCATGATAATACTTTAAAATCTATTTCCTTTTAGTGGCAGGAGGGAAGGGGCGAGGTGGTACAGAAGCAGCAATTTTGCCATTGGTCAATAACTGTCCAGCAAAGTTGCATTTATCTTACTAAATGAATACGGTTGTCATCTTAACATCCAGGAACAGACCCGCTAACCAGATCCCTAAACTGTAAACCTGCATCATGAATTGGGTGGGATTGCTCTTGAATGTTTCCTATCCTTCCTTTATGAGAGATCCCAGAAGGTAGTTTTGGGCAAGTGCTCATTTTCCTTAAGGAATACCTCTTGTAGGGTGCAATAGTATTTTATTCTGTCACCATTTCTGGTGAGCTGACTGCAGCTATAGACTGGATAAGCTGTGTCCCTGAGGTTGGATTTAGATGAGGGCTAACTGACTGACGATCAGTCCAGATGCAAGTTTAGGGAAGCAACTTGAACAGTTGTCAATTATTATATTGATACTTATATTTGAGGAAGTGCATCCATTATTCGTGATGCAGGTTTACAGCTTAGGGATCTGGTTAGGTCTATCTAGTGGGTCTGCTCCTGGATGTTAAGATGACAACCATATTCATCTGGTAAGATAAATGCAACTTTGCCACAGTTATCCAATAACTATTAAATACTCTGCACATAAAATATATGCTGGTGTGCCTCAAGACCTGCAAGAGAGTCGGTGAGGCTCAGTGGAATGAGTAGAGGGCTAGTGATTAGTAACTTTTGGTTTGTAAATCCAGCTCTATTACTGGCTCAATCTGTGTCCTTAGGCAAATTACTTATTATACTGGTGTATTGGATTCTCCATTTGCATAATAGGGTGTCTATACACTTTTTATTTCCCACATGTGAGATTATATTAGATATTGTTTGCACAGAATTAAGAACATTAAAGAGGTGTAATTATTTACTAAGTAGTACTATTGGTTGTATTAGTGATGTTTAATGTTTATTGATATTAAGAATCCATATGCATCAAATTGAAATTGATCATTCAGATATTCATTTTAAAATCTGTGATTTTGCCAAGATCATATATGCCCAATTTAAAAAACTTCTGATAGTCTATTACTCTGAGGTCAATTCTGGGATGCTGAAGGATTTTTCATTACTAGACTGTCACACCTGGCTAAATTCAGTCTGTTCTAGGTATAGGTCTGAGGAAATTGCAGCTGAAAAGGATAAATGTACCAAGAAGGTTCTTGATAAATGGCTATTTATGACACCATTTGTAGTAGAAAGAGGTACTAGCAGTGTGGGACCATAAACACATCTATGTTAAAACTTCCTTCTGCTTGAAAATCCTGTCTTAGCAAAATTTCATGTTCTGAAATGCATTTTCCCTGTCTTTATCTTTGTCATCTAGTAAACTCCAGACTGAAGTTTCATATTAGTATTTGCATATGAATTTCCAGTTTTATTTACAGCCCATTATGTAAGATTTGGGTTCTGATAAAATGTCACTTCCTGGATTTATGGCTATTTTTATTTGATTTGGGAATAAATATTACAACAAAATATGAACAAATATAAGATTTAATAATTGGCATAGAAAGAGGGGACACTGAATCATGTTCTATGGACATAGCTAGCCTCATTGTACTTTCACACTCACTATTTTCCCCACAAGCATAGAAAAAGAATGAAAAAAACTAGGGCTGTCAAGCGATTAAAAAAATTCATCATGATTAACCGTGTGAATAAAGAAATTAATTGTGATTAATTGCACGATTAATTGTGCTGTTAAATAATAATAGAATACTATTTATATACAGATTTGCGGATGTTTTCCACATTTTCAAATATATTGATTTCAATTACAACACAGAATACAAAGTATACAGTGCTCACTTTATATTTATTTTTATTATAAATATTTGCACTGTAAAAATAAAAGAAATAGTATTTTTCAATTCACTTAATACAAGTACTGTAGTGCAATCTCTTTATCATAAAAGTTGAACTTTCAAATTAAGAATTATGTACAAAAAATAACTGCATTCAAAAATAAAACAATGTAAAACTTTAGAACCTACAAGTCCACTCAGTCCTACTTTTTGTTCAGCCAATCGCTCAGACAAACAAGTTTGTTTACATTTGCAGGAGATAATGCTGCCTGCTTCTTGTTTACAATGTCACGTAAAAGTGAGAACAGACGTTCGCATGGCACTGTTGTAGCCAGCGTCACAAGACAAGATGTGCCAGATGTGCGAAAGATTCATATGTGTCTTCATGCTTCAACCACCATTCCAGAGGACATGTGTCCATGCTGATAACGGGTTCTTCTCGATAATGATCCAAAGCAGTGCAGACCAATGCATGTTCATTTTCATCATTAGAGTCAGATGCCAACAACAGAAGGTTAATTTTCTTTTTTGGTGGTTCAGGCTCTGTAGTTTCCACATTGGAGTGTTGCTCTTTTAAGACTTCTGAAAGCATGCTCCACACCACGCCCCAATCAGATTTTGGAAGGCACTTCAGATTCTTAAATCTTGGGTCGAGTGCTGTAGCTATCTTTAGAAATCTCACATTGGTACCTTTTTTGCATTGTGTCAAATCTGCAGTGAAAGTGTTCTTAAAATGAACAACATGATGGGTCATCATCCAATACTGCTATAACATGAAATATATGGCAGAATGCAGGTAAATCACAGAGCAGGAGACATACAATTCTCCCCCAAGGAATTCAGTCACAAATTTAATTAATCCATTATTTTTTTAACAAGCATCATCAGCATGGAAGCATGTTCTCTGGAAGGGTGGCCGAAGCATGAAGGGGCATACAAATGTTTAGCATATCTGGCATGTAAATATCTTGCAATGCTGGCTACAGAAGTGCCATGCAAATGTCTGTTCTAACTTTCAGGTGACATTGTAAATATGAAGCGGGCAGCATTATCTCCCATAAATGTAAACAAACGTGTTTCTCTTAGCAATTGGCTGAATAAGAATCAGGACTTCGTGGACTTGTAGGCTCTAAAGTTTTACATTGTTTTTTTGAGTGCAGTTATGTAACAAAAGAACCCTACATTTGTAAGTTGCGCTTTCACAGTAAAGAGATTGCATTACGGTACTTGTATGAGGTCAATTGAAAAATACTATTTATTTTGTTTATCATTTTTATAGTGCAAATATTTGTAATAAAAATAATATAAAGTGAGCACTGTACACTTTGTATTCTGTTTTGTAATTGAAATCAATATATTTGAAAATGTAGAAAAATATCCAAAATATTTAATAAATTTCTATTGGTATTCCATTGTTTAACAGTGTGATTAAAACTACGAATAATTACAATTATTTTTTTTAATTGTGATTAATTTTTTGAGTTAATCACATGCATTAACTGTGATTAATCGACAGCCCTAAAAAAATAATTCATTCTCCCTATGCCCACTATTTTGAATATTTAAATTTTTCAGAATCCTGCAACTTGATTTTAATACTGAAATATTCACTGGTTTACAAAATGTTGTGAGGCAACAATGGCTTTTTTATCCATCTGATTTTCCTCTGCTTTTGAGGCAGTGCATCTGGAGCCCTGGAAATTGACACTTGCTGGGCTAGCTTTATTAGAACAAAATCAACTTTACACTATACATTTCTACCCTAGAGAAGTTCCTTACAAATATATTGAAGAAATAATTGAGGACCCTTGCTGTTTAAATTCCAGGAATTCTTTTAAGCACATTTCTAATGTCCCATCAAAGAAATAAACAAAAATTGCACAGTTTATCTTGGGTGGCCTGAAGCCAGTGTAGTTGCATGCATCCAGGGGAAAATGGCCAGTATTTTAAACAATTGTACTGTCTCATTTTTCTGGCAGCTGTAGTCTGTTTTTCTGGTTCATCTATTACTGTTCTATTCTGGGCTCATGTTTGCCCTTAGTGTTCAGTACAAAAGCTAATTGTTCTACTAAGCAGCCTTTCTGAGGGTTTTGCTTTTGTAACTTTGATGCTTCATGAACTGAATGGCAAATTAGAACATAGATAAATTATCCAAATTTGCAAACATTAGTTCTCCTTATCATGTAATGTTAAACACAAGGCATTTTAAGACAACATATATATCCACAGACATTTACAATTCTGTTATGCCACAACTCATGTATCACCTCCATATGGACTTTTGCTGTACTAACCATCCAATGAGTCTGTTCTGGATACATTCTACTAAATTGTTCTATCTTATTCTATATAGGTTCTTATACTGCACTTATCATAATATCTGAGTGCCTTCCAGTGGTGCATTAAGCAATGTCACATGTTTGTTCTCTCTCTCCAGGGGGAGAAAATTGTGTGCAGTGGAGTGTGTTGTTTTGGAATGTGTCTTTTGCAATAGTGTTCACCAGTGTGAGTTACTATGAATATTGTCAGTCACTCAGCTAGTATACGGATGAGTAGGGGGTCGTTGGGAAGTGAAAGGTCTGTGAAAGCCCAGAGGCCCCCTGCTGGAGGTCTCAGGATCCTGCCACACCCTGTCCAAAAGAGGAACAGAAGAGAAGACCTCCAAGTGGCCTAGAGTGGCTACAGGGGAAGCAGTCAATTAGAGGGGCTGCAGGAGAGGCCAATCAGAGCCCAGTAGGTCCATATACAAGGAGCTGCAAAACAGAGCAGTAGTCAGTTACTGCCTGGAGCTGGAAGGGAGAGGGCAGGCAGGCAGGCAGAACAGCAGGACCATGGACAGCTCATTGTGGGCAGGAACTGGGGGAGTGAGAGTGCTCCTGGCTGGATTCTAGGAATGAGCCTAAGGCTATGTCTACACTACCGCGTTAAGTCAACCTATGCTACGCAACTCCAGCTACGTGAATAACGTAGATGGAGTAGACGTACCTTAGATCAAGTTACTGTGGGGTCTATATCACCGAGGGTCGATGGGAGAAACTCTCCCATCAACTTACCTTACTCTTCTCATTAGGGATAGAGTTCAGGGGTTGACTGGAGAGTGATCTGCTGTCAACTGGCGGGTCTTCACTAGACCCTCTAAATCGACCACCAGTGGATCGATCTCAGAGCGTCGATCCCAGCTGTAGTGTAGATGTAGCCTAAGACAGTTGCCAGCAGGGACTGTGGGAGCAATGAAGAAGTTCCTGGCTGGCTGCTGGGACTAAGTAAGGACTGAACCAGGAAAGGGCCACAGAAAGATAATGTATTTAGGGAGGAAGCCATGGGTGTACAGCCCCATACCGGGGCTGGGCCTGCTTAAAGACAGAGCCTGTGGAGGGCTAAAGAGACAGCAACTGAGGAGTATGGAGACAGGCTCCTTGTGGACTGTGTATCCTGGAAGGGGTCTGTTCTGATTCACATACAGACAGTGTGTGACTTGGCCAGAGGGCTGAGTCACTGAAAAAATGCCTGACAAAACAACTGACGGGGTCACCATAAACTGAAAGACTGCAGACACACCTGACCAAAACAGGGCACTTGCCAGAGGTGGGTGCCACCCCATTACAGGGTCATGGAAGAGTAAAAAGATGGATGAAACACTGTCTTTGTATTGGATTATTGAAATCCAAGGTTGAAAAACAAATCTGAATAGAAATATGTCCAATGTTGCCTGCACCCATCCCCACAGCACTTCTTACAATAGTCCAGCTTTAAAAAAATGATATCAGGTTCTGATTTTGTTTTCCTCACATCTGGCAATCTCCTGAATTAAACACAATCAATTCGTAGACCTACAGCCTTTGTAACCTCCATGCTAGAACTTGTCTATTTGGGCTTCATACTCCCGATCTAAAACCAGCTTCAAATGTGTTCAACTGAAGTCTGTCCAAATGGCTTCCAGAGAGTTGTAGTAAACAATCATACAAAGTTAGGCCGTGATTCAGGGCTGCTAACAAGGTGACTTGCCCCATGGACTGCAGAGCCTGGAGTTAAGCCAACCCTGATTACAGGTTGAGCCCCACCTGAGTGGGATTAGGACATTCCATATAAAGGGCAGTAGATGCTGGAGTAAACTGGGAGATTGTGATAGAGCAGAGAAAAAGTGTATGGGCACAGCTAGACCTACAGCCAGTGTCAAGCCTGCAGGGGGAAGAAAAAGAGAGAAACAGGCTCAGTTCACAGCTGATTGGGGAAGAAGCAGGAAATCGCTCTCCCTCTCTACATGAGGGGACCGTCTCTACAAGCCTGACAGCTGGGACAGCAGCACTGTATTCCTGAATGAGAAACTGTTGAGGAGGCTGGGGAACACCCAGCAGCCAATGAACTGTACTATTTGACTGTAAAGACATTGTGGGGCTAGGCTGCCTCCAACATTATCTCTGATGCCTCCCCCCCCCCAGTGCAGAGGGACTGAGGCTATGGCAGGATGCTGAAAAAGTCCGCAAGGGGGTGCTATTCCAGGTGATACACTACAGACTGTTTGGACTACAGGGACCATGTCCCAAGCTGAAGGGACATAGGTAGGAAATAGTTCAGGGAAGTGGACTTAGACTGTCTGCTGGGAGGACCCTGCTGGTGTTGCTTCAATCAGGGCCCTGGGCTGCGACCCACTGGAGAGGGATGGCCTGGGTCCCACTATCCCACCTCCTTAAGGGCTGAGGCCCAGATGCAAGTTGAGGCCATAAGGTTCCTGGCCTAAGGTCAGGAACCAGATACCTCTGTCAGGGAAGCAAGGGGTTGCTAAGACAGGTTCACTAACCTCTGAGATGCCCGGCCCTCCTAGCACCCTGTTGCTGGGACACTTCAGGAAACAGAGGCCTGAGAAGCTGTAGCTGGCAAGAAGAAGCGGGAGAAGAAAAGCTGCTGCTGCTGTGAGATAAATTAGCTCTGCAATGGACTTTGAACTGCGCCCAATTCTGGGAAAGACAGCTGGCAACCCCCAACTAGGGATAGAGAGAGATGTTGAACTGGTGTTGGGGCCTATGTGTACCCAGAAGATCAAATAAATGGGATCCTTTCTAGAGATGTTTTTAACTTATTTTTGAAATGGGTGAGTTCTTAAAAGAAAAGAGAGAATAACCGAGGCTGGGTGCTGCACAGCAACCTCTAGCCAAGAGGGGGCCCTCAAGGTGCAGCCACCCCTGCTATATTCCCCTATGCTACTCCAAACAATTCTTAATACAGTAGAGGTTTAAAAAAATATTTGGATATGTGTAAGTCTGTCAGGTTTAATTAGGACACCAGACAACATCATGGGTTAAGAGTTACTCCTTAAATACAGAAATCCGCTACAAGATACACTATGGAATCTGTTTGTTTCTTCATTTTGAACTCTGGAAGCATCTGAAGTCTGGAAATCTTACCAGCCTTGGCAGCTTTCATTTTATTTCTGTATGAAGCGATGTTTATTTCATCTCCACCCAAACCCCACCCCAGGCCACCCAGAACTATCCTACACCAGGGAGAGGATTAGATTATTAGGAATGAATGACACATGTTGAAAATGCATTGGATTTGGTCCATGGACATAAAAGGGAAAATCTGCATGTTTTCCCTCTATGAATATAGGGGTGTTTTTCTCTAAGGACATATTTGGAATTTCTGTTAGGCTAGATATTTGATTCCTGAACATTCTGTCTCCAAATGTTAGGATGTGGCTACGCCTTTTAAACAGTGAAAGGGCAGAAAATGGGCTGAGTTGTCTCTGATGAGCTGCATATACTAGAACAGGGGTCGGCAACCTTTCAGAAGTGGTGTGCCAAGTCTTCATTTATTCACTCTAATTTAAGGTTTCGCATGCCAGTAATACATTTTAACATTTTTAGAAGGTCTCTTTCTATAAGTCTATAATATATAACTAAACTATTGTTGTATGTAAAGTAAATAAGGTTTTTAAAACGTTTAAGAATCTTCATTTAAAATTAAATTAAAATGCAGAGCCCCCCGGACCGGTGGCCAGGACCCGGGCAGTGTGAGTGCCACCGAAAATCAGCTCGCGTGCCGAAGGCGGCACCCGTGCCATAGGTTGCCTACCCCCGTACTAAAAGATATTGGCATATTCCTGGACATGCATGCGGTAAATTAGAAGAGATGAGAAAATAGAGTCCTTTGAATCAAATGATTATTTAAGATGTGCTCCATTGTACATACTAATAAAGCATTATTGTTTGTATTAATTTAAGTGAAATTCATGGCATAGTTGATGATATTTATCAGCATGATACTCATATGGAAATTTAGCTAATAAGAAAAATAATGAACCCCTGTGCTGTTTCAAATTGCTTAGTAGTGAGGATTTAATGTAAAATTTGCAATTTGTTTTCATGCAAGATAATGCAAAATGTGCAAATCTTTTTATACTGGCTCACATTTATATGTCTTATCTACACACAATGGAAAGTCCACGCTCATTAAAGCTTCATTTAAAGGTGCAGAAAAGCACATACTATAATAGACTTCTTAGATATCATTAGTCAAAGTAAACAGGATAATTAGAGGTGTTTAAACAGGACATCAGTTAAAAAAAAGTTTGGATAAATGAAGAAATCATGTGGTGAACTACACATCCATATTATTTTTTTTTAAAAGCAGGAGAAAAGTGATTAAATATGACATCCGTTCTCTATTATTTTCACAAATCAGCAAATATGGACGTATCATTGTTTTCTATTACATATGTCTTCAAATGAAACTGATTTGAATCAGAGCTATTCAGAATTGTAGCTAGTCAGACTCCAGAGGACATAAAAGACATCAGACTTTAAGAAGATGTCCCGGGATATCTCACAAGCACATCTGGAGGTAGGGGACTGCCAAAGGGCAGTGTTTGGGTAGGGTGACCACCTTTTCAAAAGGCAAAAACTGGACACACGCAGGAGCCCCTGCTCCTCTGTGGCCCCACCCTGCTCCTCCTCTTCCCCTGAGGCCCCAACCCCTGGCCGTCCTCTTCCCCCAAACTCCCTGCTTTTCCTCTTTCCCCTGAGGCCCCACCTCCAGGCCAGGCTAGAAGCTGGAGCTGGGCCGGGTAAGAGCCACCCAGGGAGCCTGGACCACTGTTTACATATGAGGCTGCTAGCAGAAATAGTGAAATGGTTTGTGCTGCTGTGCCTCCGGAATGCAGGTAACACACCCAACATTTTAACTCAGTTTCATCAGATCTAATGCAGATGATTAACCTACCCATGGGCTGGCTTGGATGACAATTAGCTGGCTGAGATTCAACCCAGATAAGACTGGATTTTTGTTTGTATGGTAGGAGAAGGAGCAGAAAGAAATGTTAAGAGTTTATGGGTTGCTTGTTTCATCTGCCCTTCGTGGGAAGGTAGCAACATCTATTTATTGTTATGAGGATGATATGATATGATAACTGCACAAGAATTTTGCAATACATACTAAAGGCTTTCTTTGAGACGACCCAAAGGTAAATGGAATGAAAGTGAGCAAGGAAAAATCTAGTCTGAACATTTGGGAGCCTCCTATTTGAGATCTATTCACTTGTTGGATTAGTCTCTGAAGGCAAGTGATAGAATCAACATCTCTCGAGTCATTTAATATAATTAGATTGGCCAAAAAAATTAAGACTAAATAGCTGGATCTTCTGCTGGTGTAAACTGGTGTGTCAACATAGGCTTTATAGTGCATTAGATGGACTTGATAACCTCAGTGGTCTTTTCCATCTCTAATTTCTCTGATTGAAATTGTCATGTGCACCCCCTCAAGTCAATACAATTGTAGCTCTGCATAATTATAAATAATGCCACTAACAGCAATTCTTTCTTTCATCTTTCTTGTCCATTTACATTATAAACATTTCAGGCCAAGTACTATCTTTGACTATGTGTTTGTAGCACACATAGCACAATGGGGCCCCAGATCTCAGTTGGTGCTTCTAGACGCTAATATAATGCAAATGCATTTAATATCGTCATCATCATCAGTGGACAGATATTAGCCCTGATAAAAGAAAATGGACACTGTTGAAAATGTTAGCTGTCACCCAGGAGATCTATAGTAACTTTGGGCCAGATTGTGTTATACTTGCACTCAGTATGCTACTAAATAAGTAGTCCCATTGATTTCAATAAGATCATTCAAGGTGTAAGATACTGTTCGCTGTGAGTGAGGATATCACAATTTGGCCTCTTGTTCATTATGGTCCTGATTTAAAGCCCAGTGAATTCAAAGGAAAGAGATTTCCTTTGACTTTGATGGGCTTAGGATCAGCTCTAAGGTGAAAAACAGAAAAAAAGTCTATCTTTCAGGGGGGAGAAAAAACAAACAAACCATTTGCTAGCATTTTAGATCAAGTTAGAGCCACTAGTTCATTGAAACATCATATTCTACATATTTCAGAATTATCTAAAACTTCCAAACCTTATAACATGCATGGCACATGTTGATATGTTGTACAGTTTTCTCCAGTTCCAAAACTTTTCACAGACTTAAAACCAGCAAATTTCAACAAACAAAATTTCATTGTAAATATTTTCCCCAGCGCAAATATTTTGGCAAAACACTATAAGGAAGCATGCCCTGCTGCTGACAGCGATACACCTGTTCTGTGGATAAAGCGATGATATATTAGATGTTTGTTGTTTTTATCTCCACTCGCTGGAATATTGTTGTCACTATAGTTAGCATTGTCTGTCAATTTGAATAGACCACTTGTGAACATAGTGTTGAAAATAAGAGCATGAATCATCATGTGCTGTCATTTATTCAGCAGCTACAGCTCTTGCTGAAAGCCAAAAGAGACTCCCACAGTTATACACTAGTAGACAGAAATCTTGCTTTTAAGTTAAATCCCAAAACGAGTGGATATTTTTAAAAATGTGTTGGCAAATCTGCTCACATTACTTGAGTGAAACTAACCTTACTACCAGGCACTGAATGCCCTTCATTGTAGATCCAAATTTACCAATATTCCACACAAATCTGATGATTTATTATTCTAGCATTCTGAGATATGAGTCAAGGCTGCAGCCTCATTATGTTAAGCACTGTACAAATACTTATAAAGAAACTATCTTTACTCCAGTGATCTTACATTTTAGGCACTGGTCCTGGAAACAATTAAGTATGTGTTTAATTTCACGCACAATGTGTAAAATTAAGCGCATGCTTTAGCTGTGCAGTTTTGAGGCTATAGTTCCACTGCTTATATTCTGCAAACTGCACAGCATAAATGCTGTCTCAGGAAAGAAAACTTTCTATAT
>NW_020664369.1:6874967-6901584 GCF_002925995.2 Terrapene triunguis
ATTTTTTTGTCTCCCAAGGACAGCGTTATATCAGGGTAGAGGTGTATATCACAATGCAGATCTGGAAAAAAGAGGTGTTCTACTATTCTGCATGCTCTCAGTCTGCAAGATACACAGAACCCCAGGATACCGCCTCTGAAATGGTAGCACTAATGTTGCATAAAAAAAGGGCAGTGTCAACACAGGTATATGTACATAGTGCCACACCCTGCCCAGCATAGTATATGTGGACACTCGGCGGGGTGAAAGTAACACAGGAACTTACCGGTACAGAAGGGGTGGGACTGGGGGTCAGCCTCCCCCAGCCAGCCCATCTGTGCTGCCTGGCCCACACCTCCTGGGGCGATTTAAAAGGGTGGCAATTTAAAAGAGGCCGGGGCTCTGGCCACTGGCAGGGAAAGGGCAAAAGGGGCAGTGACCTTAAAATGCTGCCATAGCAGTGCTTTAATGTCGGCTGTGTACTGGTCGGTAGCAGCAGCCACTTCTTACCAGTACGCTGTACCAGCCCGTACTGGCCCACTTTCACCCATGACACTCAATGAGGATATGGGGAACATGTGTGAGCATGTACATGGTCAAGTAACCGAGTTTGTGTGCTAATGTAGACTTAGCCTTTGGCATTGGTGCTGTCTTTGACGTACAAAAGGGCCTTTCTTAGTGCAAGTAACTTCACTTTAGAGAGGATTCTGGAGCCTTCCAATTTAGAATAGATGTTTGCTATATCTTACACCTCAAAGAGTGAGGCTGACAAGGAATGCTAATTAAGAATGATTAAGTAATTTTATACTGGTGTTGGTTTACAATACTTTCTCTGTACAAAGAAAGAAACAAACAAACAAAACACCAAGGAGAAATGTTGAGAGTGTGTCTCTCCTTTGAAAATATCTGGATGTTAGGTTGCTAGCTGTAAAGAGAAGCTAAAATATTTATGTATTACTATGCATCACTGTGCTGTATGCATATTGCTTCTAGTTATTTAGGGCCAGATTCTGCTTGGTCCATATGTGGGTATGAAATAAGGCAGAGTGTGCTTCCATCCCCTCACAGCCTACGTAAGGACCAGGGAGAATGGCTGGAGAACTGCTCCCTCCCTATTCTCCCTTGGGTATCAGGGCCTCAAAAGTGGTGGGGAGGGGCAGGGATGAAACAGTTCTATGCCCCCTTCCCTAATCTGTACCAGTTTGTAAAACTAAGATGGTGGTGATAGATGCACGAGACAAAGGGATGCAGTAGCAAATGCTTTCAGCCTGCCTACTGAGGAGCAAAGGGAGGTATTCAATATCCCTGGGTCAGTATATCTACCAGTGTTCTTCATGGGAAGTGCAGTTCTGCTTAAATGCCGTGATCTAGTTTTTACAGATTATGCAGATTACCAGTTGCATGATTCAGAGAAAGCTCAAGTAGTATATTGAAGAAGCATTTTTTCTATCTCATCACTATTCTTTATCCTCACCCCCTTCTTATCTTCATTATTATTTCTTATCATTTCTCCTTCATACACTTCTGTAGTCTCTCTGTAATCTAAGTCAGAGGAAAAACTTGGTGGAACTTCAAGGAATCCTTCAAGGCTCCATCCAGTATGGACTCCCTGTTTAACATGTTTTTGGATGGACCAGGCAGGTTGAGTAATCTGATTACTTATGAAAATATTTGCTTAGTATTTAATGATACCAGAAACATTATTTACTTCAGTATGCATCCAGCCATCACTACTGGATAGATGCATAATAATATCCATCTGACTAACTTCAGGGGGGCTTTGACTTGACCATAGCAAATGAGGCAACTCCTATCCTCCTTTTCAGATAAAGTCTTAGCTCTGTGTGTGGGTGGATGGAGGCTTCCTGTCTGGCACCAGATTCCTTTGTGGTGTTTGGAGGTTTGCGTTCTGGTGGCGCCTTTTCCCCCTTGCTTGGCTGTTGTCTATTGTGTTTTTAAGTTACCCACCACTGTATGTAAATGCCAGACAACAGTTAGAGATTATCTTTTGAGCAAACGGTCATAAGTGGAGTTATAATGATTTTCCAGGAGAGGATCTGGCCCATTCACTCTTAAATGCTCATAGGACCCTTCTCCCAGTTTGTCTCGTCATGGGAAGAGGGCGGAAGAAGGGTGTCTCCTCCTACTGGCTTTGTCAGTTTCTTCCCCAGCTTCTCCCACTCTTCCTGTTGGTTCTTTATTTTTCTATACAACTACCTTTTTTAGTAATGCTAATCATACATTTTTCATAGTATTACTGACCAAAGGCAATTTTGTGTGTGTAAATGCTGGTATTTCGTCAAACTCCACCAAACTTTCCCCCACCCCCAACCTATTAATTTGAAATAATCCTCAGCTTTCAACAGCAGAGTGTTGTCTTTAACATACTTGCCATGGGGTAAGTCTTTTACTTATTGATCCTTCATGAAATCATAGAAATTAGAGCTGATAAAAGACATAGGAGGTGATCTAGTCCCTCTCACTGCCAATGCAAGCTTACTTCTACAGTGTATGTTCTAGTGCAGTGGTCTTCCAACTGCAGCCCTTGGAGCTGCTTCTGTCACAGTGGTAAAGCCTCAGTTAGTCTTCAAGCAGTGACACTTCCTGCTACTTGTAGGGATTCAGGGACCTAGATTGCTTCTAACCATCCTCCTTCTCTGTAGTTTGCGTTTGGATGCTTTAGTTTGGTGCCAGGCTTCCTGGACTGCTGAGGAATTTTGCTTTGTGGGGTCACGGAGGCATATTTCCCAAAGTGTTAAATTGGCTTCTGCAGTGTGGGTTTTTTGACGTCCCCTCAGCAATCAGGTAGTCTGGTTTTCTGAAGTTTCATAAATGTTCATGATGCAACTTTGGTGGAAGTCTACCATGGATGCTGAAGTTTGCAAGGCCCTTGTGGCAAGTGGACATCCCAATTGCTGTGTCTGCTTGAGGGGTTGGTGCATTAACCAGAGTTGGGATAATGGGTGTGTTCATTTGTACATCCTTCATTTTCTCATCTAAGATTTGCATAAGGAACTCAACAGGGAAATTAGAGTTCAGGGCAGGGGGCTACACCTGGATAGCCTCCTCTTTCATGATTTAAGGAGTTCACACATTGGGATAGGTCTTGACTAGGGTAGAAAGGTGGTTTTCTAGAACCAGTTAGCTAGTACATTCTCACAAACACATTTTAAAACTTTAATTTTGACAAGACAAGTTGTACTTTACCATACATTATCTAGCTGGGCTCCAACAACTGCTTTGTTGGCACTACAGTTTTAGAACATCTCAATTAGAATGTGCTATCTAATATGTTCTAGAAAAACACCTTGTCATCCTTCAGGTGTGATCCAATAATAGAGCCTGCACTGGACAGGTATCTGCTGGGCACCTTCAGGGTTGATTTAATCTTTTGATTCTAATAAGCTATTTAAAAGTCAATAAAGCTGCAGCCTTATTTCATAAATGTATTCTTGTTCCACATGTATCACAGCCTAATAAATTCCTTAAACTTATTGACAGAATTTGATAGCAAAATGCATTGTATCTTTTTAGTCCAACATTTGGTTAACATTTTTTAAGCCTTTTAACCTCTTTATTGTATAGAGCACCTTCCTACCTATATTGTGTTTATATAGATATGACAAATATATTTATTCTGCTTTTATCAATGCAATGCTGTCTTCAAAAAAAGATCAGGTAATGCCACACTCTGGGTTTTGCTCTCAAGAATGAGCAACTCCTGTTCCTCTTCTCCTTAATTGTACCTTGCATGGATCTGTAACAATGTACTATTTCTTTGAAGACAGGTCAGCTTCCTGGAGATAGAATGACTCTTCATGTCTGTTCTTAGGGAAGAACTGAAATAGAGATATTTTCATTTGTATGGTAAGTGCTGTTGAGTTAGATATGCATGGCTTTTATGTAGGAAGTAATTGGTGGTAAAACTCATAGATGAGGGCATTGAGGATCTGAGATTTGAAAAACTTTAAAAGAAAATGCAGAATAGTTTTCTGTGTGTTGAGTGGTAGTCTTGCTAGCAGGCTTGTTAGCTGGCTTGTTGGCTGATTCAATGTTCATTTATTAGAAGCTAAAACTTGTTTGACTCAGGATTAATAGATTTCCTCCAGAGGAGCACTGAGGAACCACCCTGTGAGGGACTTTCTGAGGTCAGACAGTCAAGTCTTTGAAGAGGATGTCTTGAACCACAACAAGTGCCACCTACACAACTAAATCAAAAAGGATATAGTGAATGGTGCACATATATCTGTTTTAAGTGCTTCATTGTCATGTTTTTAATCAGCAAAGCAAGTGAGTGAGGGAAAGTTTTCTGCTTTACTCCCTTGCTTGGCCCCGCAAACACTGTGACTCCACCTCTGAGCTGGCTACTTGCCTGACTGAGCAAGTGGGTGAAGAGGGATCAGAGAGGGACAGAGCATAGGATAAGTCTTGACTGGGTGGCTGGCTAGGTACATGGGAGGCGGGGGGCCTGTAGGATGTTCCATAAACAGGGCAAAGTAACTTTCTCTTTCCTCATAGTAAAAGAGGATTAGATGAGGATGTCAAGGAATTCTGACTCCCTAAATTGCATCTCAGGCTCTGATATGATCCTGGGGCAGTGCTGCCTCTGAATCAGTGCAGATTGTAAATTGACACTTCAGCCTTCAGTGTTTCTGTTTATTTGTCATGGTTTTGCAAAAAACCAAACAGTTTCAATCATTCAAAAGTCTTGGGGGACACCTGCAAAGATAAGATAACTGGAGAAGTTGGCTGAACAGACTGAATCCTGTATTCAGCTTCTTCCAACTTCAAAGGACTTCCCAGTCTGTTGATTGGCGTCCACAGTCATCGCCACTGTCTCAAAATCACTCATTTTGTGAGAGTAATTGATCCAGAATAAAGTCACTTTTATTCTGAAATAGAGTAGCCATACTAGGAGCAGGGCCGGATTAGCTTTTTGTGGGCCTGGCGCCAAACGTATTTGTTGGCCCCCATGGGGCAAGGTGCAGGGGGGCGGGATGGTCAGTCTCCAGAGTGAAGGGAGGGGTGGGGGCAATGAGGCACAGTGCAGCGGGAACAGCCCCACTCTGTGCAGCACAGCAGGAGTGCTCTGTTTACAAACCTGCAGCAGCCAGATGCACACTGGCCTGCCCAGCCCTGTGCTGCCAGCGTGCCCCTTCCCCTTGAGGGCAGGCCCGCACCACACCGCCCCCCCTGCCCAGTGCCCCACCCTTATGCCCAGCGCCCCCTCGCCCAGAGACCTCCACCACAGATCTCTATGCCCAGCCCTCACCCCTCCCAGAGACCTCCCCCGCTGGCCTCCCACCACAACTGCACGGCACCCTGCACACCACACCGCTCGCTCAGCACCCCCCGCCCATAGACCTCCCCACTGGCCACCACCTTCCTCACAGTCCCACCATCACAGCTGCACAGCACCCCATATTCCTGAGGGGATTCTGCACCAAAACATTAAAAATTCTGCGCACAATATTTTAAAAATTCTGCATTTTATTTGCCAATAAATAAATGTGGAGGCTCCAACATGGCAGTGGGGAGCACAGGCCACTGGTTGCATGGAGGTGGGAGATTACCCTGCAGCTTCCCTCCACCCCAACCCAGCACAGGGACTCGGCAGTGAGGCTGCACCCAACCCTGACACAGTGCAAGGGCCAGGCCTGCCCCAGAAACACCTTGGGCCCCTGCCCCCCTGTGCCAGGTGCACCAGTATGAGTGAGCAGGCTCAGCCCGGCAGCAGGATCCAAGTGCAGAGGGACTTAGTGTGGGGTGATCCAGGTGGGGGTAAGAGAGTTCTCTGTGGGGCAATCTGGGTGCGGGCGGCTCAGTGGGAGATCTGGATTCACAGAAACTCATTGAGGGGTTCCAGGTGCAGGGGCAATGGGACTCTGCAGGGGATCCAGGTGAAGGTGTTTGGGGCTCAGCAGGGGGTGTCTAGGTGCAAGGGAGGTGGGGTTCATTTGGGTGGGGGTCCAGGTGCAGGTGGCTGGGGCTCAGTGCGGAAGGTGTCTGGGGCTCATCGGGGTGGTACAGATGCAGGGGAGGTGGGGCTTGTCATGGTGAGGGTGCGATGGGCCTGCTTAACAGGGGAGTCCCAGCTTCTCCCAAGGGATGCCACATGCTGGGCTCCAGCTTCTCCCCTCCCCTCCCCTATCCTCTTCTCGTCCCCATCCCATGCCCCTTCCCCACTTCTCCATCTCCTCCCCAGGCTTGGGGAGTAGGGTGGGAACCGCCCTCCAGCACTCACCGGCAGAGTGGAGAGGTCTGGGGCCGGGTTGCTCCACTTCCTGCTGCCCGGTGAGTGCAGGCGAACCTGCTGCAGTCCCCTGGGTTACGTAGCTCAGGGAGGGGTTAGGGTGGAGCAGGGGTGCGGTCTTTGGGGAAGAGGCGGGGCGGAGCAGAGGCGGGGGCAGCTTTCCTGGCCAGCTCAGCTGGCCGGGGGATCAGGCTGGCCAGGACCCCTTTTGATTGTGGGCCTGGCACCATGGTAAACCCGGTACTGACTGGGAGCTATTCTGGAATAGTTATTGCAGAATAGCTTACTCCAGAATACCTATACTGATCAATTTCTTGAAGAAGATAGGACTCAAGACTAAGGCACTTCATCCATACAAGACACTTCTGCCAAAACTCTTGATTAGTGCACTTCATGGAAAGGTTTTAGTCCTTCTGAGCCCTTCTATGCTGAAAAGTCTGCAGGAAGCCAGTTTATCTCCATTATACAAACCTCACTTATATGAATCTCTACTGACTGACCCTGAATGAAGTCCTGGAACACAAACCAGTTTTGAACAGCAAGGGGTTTCCACATAATTGAGGCTTTGTTGTATTTCTTTATGCCCCACTCAACAGCTCTATGGTCACCTGGACACTCCATCCAATTCCTTCTCATTTATCTGTGAAGTTTTATCAGTTTGCTGAATTATGAGGCCATACCCTACAGGGCCGGCTCTAGGATTTTTGCCGCCCCAAGCAAAAACAATTTTGGCCGCCCCTCCCCCCCCCCGTTTTTTAATTACCTCACCCCCGGCCCCACCTCAACTCCTCCCGTTCCCCAAATCCCCAGCCCTGCCTCCTCCCCCCAGGCTCTCAAGCCTGGGAGGGAGGGGGAGCAGCGGCGCGCGAATCAGTTGTTTCACGCGCCGTGGCGCGCGAGCGGCAGCAGCAGCGGAGGTGAGCTAGGGCGGCCGGGGCACATTTTTAGGGGCGGCATTCTGGCGCCAGCCGTGCCGCCCCTAAAAATGTGCCGCCCCAAGCACCAGCTTGTTTTGCTGGTGCCTAGAGCCGGCCCTGATACCCTAGGTAGCTTTTGTGGCAGTCAGTTATTTACTTTTGTCCATGGAGTGGGCCAGGGGGCTATAGTTCTAGTTTAAATCACAGGCCAACAGAAAAAGCCTACTCCGTCAGTGGAGAAGATTTATTAGTCCATTTATGCAAAAAGAATGGTATGTTAGAAGAACTCCTTGGTAGGTCTTTTCTCAATCTATGTGTGATACTTGAAAGGGCACTGTGAAGCTAAAATACCCAAAACATTTCCTTGAATAACAAGATCTAATATCTGTAAGAGTTCGAAATTTTGTGACTGAAATAACATCCATGTTTTAAGATCAATTTGACTAAAATAATCATGTAGCCCCAGCAGAATCAAGAAAACAATCACTAGGAGGTTCAAGAGTTTTAAAATTAATTTTATATTTTGATGGTGAGGGGGGAAATAGTCTACAGTAGACATTACATGCCATTACCCAGTACTTAGTAATGACTAGGTACACAGCCTGCTTTGTACTAGGATTTAGATTTGTTTTGATCTGTAGCAGGCACTTGTTGATAGCTATCACTGGTGTGAGTTTCATTCAAATATCTGCAACTAGCACGTCTCCTGCAGTGATGTGTTCTGAATGCAGGCATTGAACTATCAATAAAACATACCTTTATATGACGAGTGCTAACTTTTTTAAATTGGCATGGTTAAGGGATTTGTGTGACGATATGAGCTAAACTGGAAATCTGACCAGCTTTGTCACTTTTCGAATGAATGCATTGTAGTTTATTTTTCATGTTTTAAACAGGCATCTGTATGTATAAACAGTCTCTGCTTTCAAATGCCACTGCTACATTTGTAGAAAATTTGGACAAAAAATTTCAAACATGCTCCTTAAACACAACTGCAAAAAAATGAGTGCACATCATTTGCACAGAAAAAATAAATACATTAGTTGCGTACTCAGAATGGGTAATTACAGGTGGTGATTTATTTGATTTGTTACTTCTCAGGATTTTTTGTTAGTTTGTTTTGTTTTGTTTTGTTTTAAATCTCCCTCCACAAGCCTAGGGGTGCATACGTTAAAAAAAAAGTATATTTTCCTGAGAAACTGTTTATTAAACTGAAGTTAAGACTAATAAAACAGTCTGCTGGCTCCTCCTTCTCTATCTTATCAAACATAATCTGGCTTTTATTCACTTTCAAGGCCCTTCACAATCAATCCCCACCATATCTATTGTTTCCTCACCCACTATCAAGCTCTCTATGCTCACCTCCAATTGGCTCATGATGCCATCCTCTACTGATGACTTCTTAAATTTGCAAACACCTTTGTGCTGCCCCACACTCTTGGGAGATGCTCCCTGTAAGCATCTGCAAAGCCACCTCATCATCCATCTCAAAATCCCTCCTAAAACCCCTTCTTTCATGATATAGCTACAAAAAACTTGACAATGGTTAGACTGCTAGCATGCAGAGACCACTGCCATTCATGCTGACCAATACTGTCTGTGTTTCTTTGTACTCCCCCACCTGCCTGTCTGTGTCCAGGTGTTGACTCTTGATTTAGGGCTAGTCTACACTGGCAACGCTAAAGCGCTGCCGCGCAGCGCTTTAACGTGGCTTGTGTGGTCATGGCAAAGCACTGGAACAGAGGTCTCCCAGCGCTCTAAAAAAACCACCTCCACGAGAGGCGCAGCTCCTAGCGCTGGGGCACTGTTTAAACTGATGCTTTACAGCACTGAAACTTGCTGCACTATGGAGTGTGTTTTTTCACACTCCCGAGCAAGAAAATTGCAGCACTTTAAAATGCCAGTGTAGACAAGCCCTTATACTTAGATTGCAAACTCTTTGGAGTTATCCTTAGATTGTAAGTTCTGTGTTTGTATAGCACCTAGCACAATGGGATTCTGGTCTATAACTAGGGACCATAAGTGCGATGGTAATACAGATGAAGAATAATAATAAAGAGCAGTAACTTAATGGTTAAAAAAACACTTAAGAAAATTTTATTTATAAAACAAAACCAAGCATTAGAAACAAAGGACCTTTAGTATTAACGTTAGACTAAAGAGTCACCCTATATCAGGGATTGGCAACCTTTGGCATGCGGCCAAGTACCCTGGCAAGCCAGGCCGGTTTGTTTACCTGCCGCGTCCGCAGGTTCACAGGCTCCCACTGGCTGCAGTTTGCCACTCCAGGCCAATGGGGGCAGCGGGAAGCAGCGGCCAGCACATCCCTCGGCCCGCACCGCTTCCTGCAGCCCTCATTGGCCTGGAACGGCGAACAGCTGCCAGTGGGAGCCGCGATCGGCCAAACCTGCAACGCGGCAAGTAAACAAACTGGCCAGGCCCACCAGGGGGCTTACTCTGGTGAGCCATGTGCCAAAGGTTGCCGATCCCTGCTCTATATATTTGAAAGTATGGAAATGTACAATAAGACATTCAAATGCTCTGAACTCTGCCCTTTGGTTATTCCCTGAGATTGGCGGTGGGGTGAGAGAAAGAAATTCAAATCAAGCATTATTTATCTAAAACAAAGAGTTTTACCTCATCAGTGACCACAAACATGACAATGCCTTACTCACACAAACAGCTTTCTGTACAAACATATATAATCCACGGGGGGAAAAAACATACTTCACAAGATCCTGATTCGACAAATACTTCGTTTTGTTCCAGATTCAGCTATCTGGCCTTTTACTCAAAGCAGGATGTGGTTTAGGCCTATTGACTTAATTGGGACTTAAGCATATGCTTAGAGTTAAGCACGTGTGTAAATGCTTTACTTAATTGGGGCCTAAGACTTTACGATTATTCCTAATTCATGGAACCTCTATCGGGTACAACTCTCCTTAATGTATATGAGTTGCACCTCTTAAGATAAGGACAGAATTGGGCTGATGTCTACAATTATCTGAGACCTTTCTGATGTGTTTATTAAAGTGGTATCTAAATGTCAACATAATGGATGTGTCTCCAGTGATAAAAGTATCTCTAAATACAGAGCTTGCACAAGTAAGAAAACTTGTAAGCCCAGATTATGAATTTAGAAAAAAGAGCTAAGGTTAATTTGGTGTCTGAGCAAGTCCCTTACAATTGACATCAAACATACAAGACTATACAAGTTGTACAAGTGCAATCTCTTTCCCACATTTGATATTTCTGCTTCCATAAACTGCAGACTTCTTAAAGCTTTAGGAAAAAAGATGAAGATGGGGGAATGGCAGGGATGCACCCACAAGACCAGTACAGTGATTTTTCAACATTTAATATGTCCACAGTCATAGTCTGTGATTTTCACATATCTTGAGAAAAAAATCACATAATCGCAAAATAACACATTTTACAATACAGAGACTTGATCTATAAATCCTTAATTTTGTGAATTAGGGCTTGCAAAAACAAATCCTTCCTAGGAAAGGATCAAAGGATAGAATGGAGAGTAGTATTATTACAAGGACAGAATTAAAGTTGTTTAGATGGCTGAAACATTTTTTTTGCATATCTGAGTTTCTTTTACATTTTACCTACACAATGACTTTCCTGTTCTTCCTTTTTTTTCTTTCTTTTTAAAAAAGTCACAATGTTCCTGTAAGGATGGAGTTTTTTACCCTTAAGATACTGATCTGTATTGCAGCCTTAAGTTCAACTTAATGAAAAATCTTGTATGAGAATTTCCTTAGGTTTGGGGTGGGGAGGGTGAGAGTTAAACTAAAGTTTAATCTATTTTTTTTTCAAATATAGCCTAATCAAGAATTTTCAAGATTTAGCTGCAGGGAAAGTTAGAAGTGAGACTACGTCTCTCATGATGCACCATCGTTTCTTTCATTTCCTTTCAACTGAGCAGCATCTTGGTTTCTACTACAACCAGTAACCTCACCAGAAATATTTTATCCCCCCAAACCTCCCTGCATATACACGTGTGACCTTTTTTAATGGCAAATATGTTAAGGCCATTATAATTTTTGTTGTTCTTCCTAGATTCCTAGATTCATAGATTCTAGGACTGGAAGGGACCTCGAGAGGTCATCGAGTCCAGTCCTCTGCCCGCATGGCAGGACCAAATACTGTCTAGATCATCCCTGATAGACTTTTATCTAACCTACTCTTAAATATCTCGAGAGATGGAGATTCCACAACCTCCGTAGGCAATTTATTCCAGTGTTTAACCACCCTGACAATTAGGAACTTTTTCCTAATGTCCAACCTAGACCTCCCTTGCTGCAGTTTAAGCCCATTGCTTCTTGTTCTATCCTTAGAGGCTGTGAACAAGTTTTCTCCCTCCTCCTTATGACACCCTTTTAGATACCTGAAAACTGCTATCATGTCCCCTCTCAGTCTTCTCTTTTCCAAACTAAACAAACCCAATTCTTTCAGCCTTCCTTCATAGGTCATGTTCTCAAGACCTTTAATCATTCTTGTTGCTCTTCTCTGGACCCTTTCCAATTTCTCCACATCTTTCTTGAAATGCGGTGCCCAGAACTGGACACAATACTCCAGCTGAGGTCTAACCAGAGCAGAGTAGAGCGGAAGAATGACTTCTCGTGTCTTGCTCACAACACACCTGTTAATACATCCCAGAATCACGTTTGCTTTTTTTGCAACAGCATCACACTGTTGACTCATATTTAGCTTGTGGTCCACTATAACCCCTAGATCCCTTTCTGCCATACTCCTTCCTAGACAGTCTCTTCCCATTCTGTATGTGTGAAACTGATTTTTTCTTCCTAAGTGGAGCACTTTGCATTTGTCTTTGTTAAACTTCATCCTGTTTACCTCAGACCATTTCTCCAATTTGTCCAGATCATTTTGAATTATGACCCTGTCCTCCAAAGCAGTTGCAATCCCTCCCAGTTTGGTATCATCCGCAAACTTAATAAGCGTACTTTCTATGCCAATATCTAAGTTGTTAATGAAGATATTGAACAGAGCCGGTCTCAAAACAGACCCCTGCGGAACCCCACTCGTTATGCCTTTCCAGCAGGATTGGGAACCATTAATAACAACTCTCTGAATACGGTTATCCTATTTCTCTTCTGCTTCTCCCACACCTCTACTCATCTCCCTGTGTTCTGTTTTCATTCTTCCCCAATCTATTCTCCCTTCTTTGCCCCCTGCACTTTCTTTTTTGTCTCTATGCCCATCTTAGCACCTCCCCCCCCCACTTGTTTCTATGGTTGCTTCATGTTCTCTCCTCTATGGGGCTGAACAGAGCTGTCCTTGAAAGTTTGGCAACTTCCATGTATATGATCAGAGCTCAGGTTATTTTTCAGGCTAACCAAAGCTGCCAAATCTATTAATTTCCCACTGATCCAGTGGTAAATATGTTAATAACTACTTTGTTGTTAATAACTACTTTATTTCAAAAGCAAATTTAATCAAAGTTCCTAATATTTGGAAGATTAAGGGTCTCTGCAAAGGCGTAACTTGGTGAGTTTTGAATGTAGAATGGGTGAATTTAATACATTTTTTTTTAGATAGGGAGACAGAAGTGTCCAAAGAAAGAAGACTTATAGTTTGAAAATTGATCATTTGTGAGGGATTGTCATTTCCCAGACTTATGCATTGCTATATTTTAAACAATCTCCAATCATAAACAAATTAGGGAAATGCAACCTAGATGGAGCTACTATAAGGTGGGTGCAAAGCTGGTTGGAAAACCGTTCCCAGAGAGTAGTTATCAGTGGTTCACAGTCATGCTGGGAGGGCATAATGAGTGGGGTCCCACAGGGATCAGTTGTGGGTCCTGTTCTGTTCAATATCTTCATCAATGATTTAGATAATGGAATACAGAGTACACTTATAACGTTTGTGGATGATACCAAGCTGAGAGGGTTTGCAAGTGCTTTGGAGGATAGGATTGAAATTCAAAATGATCTGGACAAACTGGAGAAATGGTCTGAAGTAAATAGGATGAAATTCAATAAGGACAAATATGAAGTACTCCATTTAGGAAGGAACAATCAGTTGCACATATACAAAATAGGAAATGACCATCTAGGAAGGAGTGCTGCGGAAAGGGATCTGGGGTCATAGTAGACCACAAGCTAAACAGGAGTCAACAGTGTAATGCTGTTGCAAAAAAAGCGAACATCCTTCTGGGCGATATTAGCAGGAATGTTGTAAGCAAGACATGAGAAGTAATTCTTCTGCTCTACTCTGCTCTGATTAGGCCTCAAATGGAGTATTGTGTCCTGTTCTGGGTGCCACATTTCAGGAAGGATGTGGACAAATTAGAGAGAATCCAGAGAAAAGCGACAAAAAATGATTAAGTATCAGGATGTAGCCATGTTAGTCTGTATCCACAAAAACAACAAGGAGTTAAAGACTAACAGATGCATCTGAAGAAGTTGTTTTTTTACCCACAAAAGCTTATTCCCAAATAAAGCTGTTAGTCTTAAAAATGATTAAAGGTCTAGAAAATATGAACTATGAGGGAAGATTGAAAAAAAAATGGGTTTGTTTAGTCTGGAAAAGAGAAGACTGAGAAGGGACATGATAACAGTTTTCAAGTATGTAAAAGGTTGTTACAAGGAGGAAGAAGAAAAATTGTTTTTTCTTAACCTCTGAGGACAAGAAGCAATGGGCCTAAATTGCAGGAAGGGAGGTTTAGGTTGGACATTAGGAAAAACTTTCTAACTGTCAGGGTGGTTAAGTACTGGAATAAATTGCCTAGTGAGGTTGTGGAATCTCTGTCATTGGAGATTTTTAAGAGCAGGTTAGACAAACACCTGTCAGGAATGGTCTAGATAATACATAGTCCTGCCACGAGTGCAGGGGACTGGACTAGATGACCTCTCAAAGTCCTTCCAGTTCGATGATTCTATGATTTATTGACTGCCCCCCACCAAAAAAAAAAAAATCAATATTTTGTTCCTATTAAAAGTTAGATTGAGGGATGGAGGTGTAAAATAAGGCTTATAATTGCACTATGGGTTCAGCTTTAATGATGTCATCATGACCAACAGCCCCATGATAAATATTTACTAAATGTATTTACCTAGTACATTGTAGAATACACATCAGTTCCTATCCTTCAGGCAAAAACCTGAAGAAACAGATGGGATTTCACTACGCACTGAACATTAATGAACTCAGATTTTGTAATTGCTGCTCCAGAATAATATATGAAACCTTGAAAGTTTAATAAGTCCCTGTGCCTGACTCTTTTGTATTCTCAAACAGCTTAATTTTTGGTGAATCAGAAATGGCTGGTTGAAAGTCAAGAATTAGTATGAGTACAGATGGAAGACCAGTTTCTAGGAAGAATAGGAAGCAAACAGGTCACTTACTGAAGCTTCTTGCCTATAAAAGAGAATGGAACTTTTGAGAGAGGTAATATATTTTGGGTGTGACCACCTGGTTAGACTGGCAGTAGATTCTCTTCAGAAAACTTTCAAATATCCCAAAGCACTAGAGACCAGACTGTTAAGGGTACCAAGTGGAATTTTCAAAAGCTAGATCTCGGTGCCTAACTCCTATAAAAATGAATTTTCAAGATTTAGCTGCATGTAAAGTAAGAAGTGAGACTGTATCTTTCATGATGTAGTCTCATGATCTCACTCATTTCCTCTCAGTCAAGTAACATTAGAATTAGGTGCTGAGATGATTTTGAAAATCTCAGTAGGTATCTATCTGCATTTCTAGATAATTTTTAACAATCTTGTCTGTGGGATCTCAATGTTTCTAGAAAACAAGATATGATTTTAAATGAACTAAAGGCTACATGAGACAATATAGATTTCAAATGGGTCTATTAATTATTTAATCAGAGTAGGGCAAATTCTAACCACAGTCACCATAATGTAAATGTGGTTTACACAGTATGATTTTTTCCCTTAAAAAACTGGTGGTTGCAAGGTGATAAGTCACTACTGTACTAGGCTCCAGCCAATCTACAAGCGAGGAATGTGTCTGGTGACTCACTGAGCAGGTATATAAGCCTCACAGGAGAAACAGCAGCTCAGTCTGCTCAATGTCACTCCAGGGCTTGGAACTCTCTCCTCCCTGAATATGGCAGCAGACATAGAATCATAGAATATCAGGGTTGGAAGGGACCTCAGGAGGTCATCTAGTCCAACCCCCTGCTCAAAGCAGGACCAATTCCCAACTAAATCATCCCAGCCAGGGCTTTGTCAAGCCGGGCCTTAAAAACCTCCAAGGCAGGAGATTCCACCACCTCCCTAGGTAACGCATTCCAGTGCTATAAATAAATGGAGATATCCTATCTCCTAAAACTGGAAAATCATTGAGTCAAGCCCCCTGCCTTCACTAGCAAGACCAAGTACTGATTTTGCCCCAGATCCCTAAGTGGCCCCCTTAAGGATTCAACTCACAACCCTGGGTTTAGCAGGCCAATGCTCAAACCACTGAGCTATCCCTCCCCCCAATAAATCCTTAGCTTGCTCCAGCCTTGCTCTTGTTCTTTCCTGAATTTGGATTGCATTCCTTCCCCTTTGTTGTTAATATTAATTGTATTGAGAATCTGTTCACCATTACCCCTTTTAGCGAAGACCTGAAGCAAAATAGTCATTAAACACCTCCGCCATCTTGATCCCATCAATTATTAGCTCTCCTTCCCTGCTAAGTAGAAGATTCTTTCTTTCTTTCTTTCTTTTCTCCCCCAGGAAACAGATTAGTGAACATTTTCTGTGCTGGGCTTTTCACTGCTGTGAAGCATCATGCCAGGTGAAGTATATAAGGTGACTGATTGTAAGCACCACAACAATTAATGTGTCAGGTCAGGAAATTCCACACTGAATAAAATCCCAGTTCAGTCACAAATAGTAACTAGAGTTATAAATACCGAAGATGCGGAATTCAATAGCAGACATTCTTATTATATTTTAGTGAACATTTAAACACTTTTGGGCTAAATCCTTGTCATAATGAAGTGAACTGTAAAATCAAGTTTTGCCTTTTTCCCTATATCTACAGATACTGTTCAGAGATCAAGGTATATATTCATGTGGAACTACCCAGAAAAAATCTTGCAGAAATAATAATAGTTTAGGAATGTGGAGCAGGAATTGTATAGAAAGAATTATTCATCTTATGGGCTGTGTGCTCATCTAATTTCAGCCAAGACAATCTTGCCCCTAACATTGATGAAAGGGATCATCTCTGATAGGGACTCAGAGAAGAAAGATTGGTAGCTATGACTATAGGACTACTGCCACTGAACAACTGTCCTTGTTTCTGTGCAGCAACCACAGCTGACTCTTCTTTCTAGTTCACCCAGCTAACCCCACACCCCCCCAAAAAGTGAGTGCCTATAGTTAGATAGCAATGTCAGAAGCGGAACATTTTGTACCTACAGGTATTTGGCTCATCCTTTTGTAGTATGCATCACATCCCAATTGCTATATTTGGTTAAACAGGTGCAGAGGAGTTTATTTGAAAAAGGGCCTGCAAAATAAGTAAGTAAGATATTTTATTTTCATTTTTTATCTTTGTTTTTTCTCTTTCCTAGTCTGCTAAGTGGAGGGTGGAAGGTGAAGGTTCTGCTTCTTAAAATGGTGCAGTAGTCCGATACGACAACATTTGATTAAATCCCAACCTAACATTTTTAAATAGTTGATGTAATTGAAGTGCTGTGCACGCAAATCAATTTATTTTTTCCTGGAAAACTGACTGGCAAGTTTAATAAATAGATTTAAATAGAAGCTATTTGCCATCTTTAATGAAATGTAGTGTCTCTTTCCAGAAAACTACACATTTGTTGAAATGAAATACAATAAATTAATGTTTTGGAAGATAAGTATAATTTTTATCTATCATCACTCAAAACTGGAAACATGCATACTTAAACTTTGACCCACAAAACTTAGCTACCAGGAATCATAGCTCTTTATTTGTCAGATAAAAGTCCCTAACACATGTCTACAACATGTATTTCATCATAGGTCTCAAAATGTATTTGTAAAGAGGAAATCAACGTTGAGTAAATGTGTTTCTATTGGGGTCCCAGATGATTCAGTTCTTGGCCTTATGCTATTTAACATTTTTATCAATGACCTGGAAGAAAACATAAAATCATCACTGCTAATATTTGCAGATGTGGAGGGGTAAACAATGAAGAGGATAAATCACTTTTACAGAGAAATCTGATCACCTGGTAAACTGGGTGCAAGCAAACAATACATATTTTAATACAGCTAAATGTAAATGTATACATCTAGGTACAAAGAATATAGGCCATACTTACAGAATTGGGGACTCTATCCTGAGAAACCAGTGACTCTGAGAAAGATTTGGGGGTCATGATGGATAATCATCTGAACATGAACTCCCAGTGCAATGCTGTGGCCAAAAGAACCAATGTGAACTTTGGATGCATAAACAGGAGCATCTTAAGCAGGAGCACAGAGATTATTTTACTTCTGTTGTTCCCACTGCTGTGACCGCTCCTGGAATGCTGTGTTCAGTTCTGGTGTCCACAATTGACAAAGGGTGTTGATAAATTGGAGAGGGTTCAGAGGAGAGCCATGAAAATGATTGAAGGATTCAAATACATACCTTATAATGACCAACACAAAGAGCTCAGTTTATTTATCCTAAGAAAGAGAAAGTTAAGGGATGACTTGCTTACAACCTGCAAGGGAAGCGGCAGACTGCAGGGACGGGCTAGCCGCTGCTTCCCGCAGCTCCCATTGGCTGGGAAGAGCGAACCGCGGCCACTGGGAGCTGCGGGGGGCCGTGCCTGCGGACAGTCAACGTCAGCAAAATGTCTTGCGGCCCACAATCAGATTACCCTGCTGGGCTGCAGGTTGCCCACCACTGGTATAACATGATTCAATGGCTGGAAATTGAAACAAGACAAATTCAGACTGGAAATAGGATATACATTTTTAACGATGAGGGTATTAACCTTTGGAACAATTTATCAAAGGTCATGGTGGATTCCCCATCAATGGCAATTCTATAATCAAGATTGGATGTGTTTTCTAAAAGGTACATGCTAGGAATTATTTTGGGGAAGTTCCATGGCCTGTGTTATATAGGAAGTCAGACTAGATTATTACAATTTTCTCTTCTGGTCTTGGAATCTATGAATTGATAATATCTGCAGTAATTATAACTATCTTGCCTTACAGAATCTTGAACACAGATACTGTCAAGTGTAGGGAGAATAAGGAGAGTAGGAGAGGGACACTGAGGACTATATTCTTGGTGTAAATAAAAACTCTAACAAAAAAATTCCCCAAAAAATGTTTCAATTATGTGGTTTTAAATTACTTTTCATTGTCAAATTTCCTTCAATTTTATGTAAAAAACAACAACAACAACAAAAACGTAAAAACATTTTAAAATGTTCAAAGTAAAATAATTTTTAAAAGTTTCATTTGACTCTAAATCAATATTCTTAGTGTAAATCCAGTGGAACAATGCCAATCTAAACTAATTTAGAATAGGGCAAACAGGCAGAAAAAGAATGAAGCTTACGAGCCATCTAGTTTATATGCAATGTCCATAATATATCAGAATACTCAGTTAAAATCAGTGCATTTCTTCTACTAGATACAACTGTCTGTTAATAAGAGGACATTATCCTGGGCTGTGACTCTTAGCATCTTGATGACATTACTACCATATAACCTGCTAAGAGAAAAATGGCCTATTTGGATGCTAGTTTATTAGGAACTGCAGAAAAGAAGAAAGTATCCTTTTATTTCCCTCTAGACATGCAATACTGCACTTATTTCGCAGTTATGTGTTTGGTTTGGAGTTACGAGTAGTTCTATTCACACACATATCTATTTTATCAACATCTATTTCAAATGTACTATTTTGTCCCTTAGATGTCACTTAGAGATGTTTCTGTCTCTTGAAAGCTTCATGATGGTTGAAGCATTCATTAAGCAGAGACATATCCATGGACAATAATATAGTTAAACTTGAGAGATAGCCATTGACCTTTTTTTCTATTAACTAAATTTCTATTATTAGCATGAAAACTTGACAAGTAATTTACACCTCCTTAAAAACAATTAGCAGAACTATATTATTGTATTTATACTTCTGATTTGGTAATAAATTAATCTGTCCATAATGCATATTTGATACATTCTCAAGGTAGACTAGAATTAGTTTAAGAATTAATTATTGAACTATAGAAGCCCTGCATCTTTGAAAACAGAATTGATTTTAGGATTACGTCAGTTGAATGCCAAAGTTGGGTCTGATCAGGCCAATACAAGAGCTGAACAGTCTGAGGAGAGAGGCTCTTTGGGGATATAAGGTGCAGGGTTGGAAAAGAAAAATAGGGAACAAACTTTTTAGCACCAGATTGAATAGATTCCTGAAATAATCCAGGTACAGACCTTGTGGAACATCAGTTAGGGAGAGCAGCAGAAAGGGATATATAGTATGATAAGAACCAAGTAAGGGCAGCAAAAACATAATTGCAGCAGGATATTACCCTGAGAGGCCAAAAGGATGAAAGGAGAGAAAAGGAGAAATCCCTCTCTTGAAATTCAGATCAGTTTCTTTACTACAAATAATTCAATATGTAACTACTTTATTTAACTCTTGTCACCAAGACTAGATATACAATGAATACATTTTCTTTTGTTTCAATCTGAACTTTTCTGACTATTCTTAATAGAGTTTGTTTTTACTTAGACTGCTTGATTCTTAAATTGGTGTAAAGTGACTGTGCTATGTTCTTGAAAGGAAGAACATTTCCCCATACATCCAGGAAGAAAATGGGACCTATTAGGGAGTACTCATCCAATATGAATCCCTAAAATGTGCCACTAACATATTGTTTGCCAGTAGTAGGGCATAGGGAGAGTTGGTAGAACATGAACTGTACCAGAAATGGAGGATTCAGGTATACGACAAATATATATCCTGAAAGAGTAATAAATTAATGGAGATATCCTATCTCCTAGAACTGGGTTTAGCAGGCCAATGCTCAAACCACTGAGCTATCCCTCCCCCAAAAGGTCACCAAGTCCAGCCCCCTGCCTTCACTAGCAGGACCAAGTACTGATTTTTGCCCCAGATCCCTAAGTGGCCCCCTCAAGGATTGAACTCACAACCCTGGGTTTAGCAGGCCAATGCTCAAACCACTGAGCTATCCCTCCCCCCAATAATACTCTTATTCTGACTCAGAGTTTTCTTTCTGAAAAAACAAACAAACAAAAACATAATAATATCAGAGAGATACACGGAAAATTTTAATTGAGAAAGAAAAGTTTACAGTATGGCTGTGAATGAAGATCAAAGGGAAGATTGAAGGGAAATGAGTGGCCTTTGTTTCTCACCTATGACAAAAGATTTTAAGTGCAGCCTGAAGTTTTAAAGGCATCATCCAGTTGTCACTGAAGTCAGAAAAGTCTTTCCAATGATTTCAAGAAGGGATGAAATGGGTCCTAAGTGCATAGAGTTGAATGACTTCTATTCAATCTATATTATGCATGAATCTGTTGCCAGCCTAAAAGGGCCCGAGGAGGCAAACAGCGAGGTTCGTTGCCCGGTGTGCTTGGCACCAATAAAGACACCGAGGTGGAGAAACAAAGCAAATTTATTCAAGATCTCTGAATAGGCATTAGGAGACCAACATATCTCAAATCAAGTGCAGCACATACAAACAAATTTTCCCTTTTATATTCCAAGCAGTTTCTGTGCAAGCCTTTGTCTATTTCACCCTTACCCCTCCCTTCCAGACAACAGTTAAAGCAGGTACACAGTGTGCATGTTAGAAACTTTCCCTTCACCTGCTTATCTTTTGGCCTTGCAAGGCCTGTTTACAGCAGTCTTCCCCCGTCTTATCACTACAGCGTTTGTGAGTGAGCAAAACAGCAGCTGTCTGCTAGAAAAGCTGACTATTACATATTCTGCTTCAGCATCAAGGCAATTAGCATGGAAGTAGGTGAGAGTTCACAAGATGGAGTTCTGTGGTTCAGGTAGGCCCAGAGCAAAAGAGTTTCATCGGCACTTTTGGCCTTCCACTCTCCCGAGTTACCTGGTAGCTATGCCTAGTGGACCCCAACAAATCCATATCATTAATGTACCTCACTTACAGACCTATCCAACATGCCTCTTTTTGTTTCATTTCAACAGGTAAAATAAAATTGTTTGTTTTACAATTCACTTAAACCAGAATATAAATATATTTATTAAACAGACACTTTAGAAAGGGGAATCAGAAGTCTGCACAGCATTATCCATGAATTACACAAAATATTCCAATAAACATTTGATAAAGTAAAGTTACACTAAATTCACTTCTTGGGTTGTAAAGGCACTTGATCTTTGGCCTTTTCATGAGGGAAAACCTCAAGAAGTTTGGCTGTATGGTCTGGATAAGCAAAGTAAAAGTAAAATTTCCAATGCAAAACTCTGAAATCAGCCTCCAAATATCTATGACCTCCCTCTCCCCAGCAGGTAATCCTGAGACCCCCCTGTCAGTCCACCAAAGGCTGAGTCTTCAGTGTCATTACCTTTTCCAGGCGGGAGATCCTACTTTATCGGACTTAGTGAACACAGCAACTGTAATATACAAATGTGACCTGCATCAAAATGTGCCTCACTGCCATCTTAATTTCTGTCAATTTAATGTATCATTCCATGGTTTCACAGATATGGTAGGCCCATCAAAATGAGTCTAACTCCACACTTTTCACCCCAGACATTGCAGGAGGCACATTTTAACAGATAAGGGAAGCTCCCCAAAATATCTCCACTCTTGTTTTCATTCCTCAGACTTGTAAAAATGTTAGGGCTGGGGTGAAATATGGGTCAGTGGGCACATTTGAAAGTTAAAGAGTAGGTGATGCACTTTTTTGGGCGGTAGGGTGACCAGATGTCCCAATTTTTGGGTCTTTTTCTTATATGGACTCCTATTACCCCCCATCCCCTGTCCCAATTTTTCACACTTGCTGTCTGGTCACTCTATTGGGGGGATACCCTGCATTCTTCATATATAACATAGTGGCTGAATACGTGTTTTAAGTATAAAACTCAATTCAGTATTATCTATGGACCTGAGAGCAGCACTTCCATAATGTGAGTTACCAATAAAATAAAATCACAGGAAGAGTGTAAGTTTGTGCTATATTCCATGGAAACTTTGGGTTGGTGACTTTAACTACGCTTCATGTCGGAAGAGTTTGGGGGTAGGCAGGTCATTTGTTGGTTTTAAGCCAGACTGTCCAGCTTTTATTTGGTGTGTCCCCTGTCCAGTACTGATGTAAAACCAGGCATGGTTTTGTCTAGAATCATGCACTGAGGATGCCATTTTGAAGAGCACACTGTTCTACCCACACTGGCATGACCTTGATTGCACAGTGTGTGTGTGTGAGTTCATGCTGTTAGGGGAGGCATGGCATACTCTTAAAAATTGCATCCTGCATGCAGCATGGCCACTCATACACAATGCGTGTGAGATCATGCAGTTGGGGTGGGACCACACAGTTCCTGTAAGTACCAGAATGTCCAGTATTCTGGGGGAGCTTTGGTGGCCACCCTATTTAGGGGTTGTATGTCCTTTCCTCATTGGTTATGGAATATAAGGTTAAATCTAAGGCCAGGTGTCCATAACAATGAATCATTTCACCGTTTTAATCATACATGCAACTGAAGTTCTTCAAGGATTGTGTTATGGTTTTTGAGAGGACCAAGGGACACTTCAGGAAGAAATCTAGGGTTCTGGATTTGTCAGTCCCTGTTGTGATGAACATGTGGAGTTCAGAAAGAGAAGAGACCATTTTCTGGACATAGACCTGATAATTGACATTTAATATCAGTTTTCCTCGGGTCTCAACTATGGAGCACAGAGCTGATGTGGAAACTAATCAATAAGGTTTATTTTTTTCAGTGCAATTTCAGTGGCTAGTTAGATTACAACTACTCATATTTCATTGATGCACAAGGCCACTGGTTTTGCTTGTTATTAAGAACTAGCTGAATGAGTAAGCTGGGCCTTTCTTCACCTGAATCTCTTCAGATGGGAACTTGGCTCATCATGACCACAAAACAATTAGGTATGTGATGTTGCCTTGCTACTTACCTCTGACCTTAGATGCCATGTGTCATGTGCCAAAATGGAGCTCATATGAGTGTGTCCATTTTATATGTGAGTCCTGCAGATCCCCAACTACACTCCTAATTTCCTATATAAAGTCACTAAGGTTTTGCCTGTCAAATCATTTAGGTTTATTGCCAAAAGTGATTTTTACATCTATGTGAAAAACAGTGCTTATTAATTGGCTCAGGGAGGGAAAGAAGGACTAGTTCTCCAGGAAAGGGAGATTTTCAGTTTTAGGTTCTAGTTAATTGAACCCACATCTCTAACTCAAGCTTGATCACTAACAACTAATGTTAACCCAACTGCCCGTTTTAGATCAGTAGCCTCACATGAAGCTCACTCATTCCACAGGATCCTAGAAATGTAGGTTTAAGGCATGACCAAGTAAATCTAGACCATCTATGACAGGTGTTTTTCCAACCTGTTCTTAAAAAACCTCTAATGATGAAGATTCCACAACTTCCCTTGGAAGACTATTCCAGAATTAACTACCCTTTATAGTTAGAATTTTGTTCCTAATATCTAAACTAAATCTCCCTTGCAGCAGATTAAGCCGATTACTTCTTGTCCTACCTTCAGTTGACATGGAGAATAATTGATTACCTCTTTATAATAGTTCTTAACATATTCGAAGACTATCAGATCCCTCCCACACGCCCCCCCCCCCCCCCTATTTTTTTTTCTCAACTCAAAACACCCCCTTTTTTTTTTTTTTTATTTCCTCATGTTAGGTTTTCTAAACCTTTTATCATTTTTGTTGCTATCCTCTGGACTCTGTCTGCAATTTGTCCACACCTTTCCTAAAGTGTGGCACCCAGAACTGGACACACTACTCCAGTTGAGGCCTCACCAGTGCTGAGTAGAGCAGGAAAACTACCTTCTGTGTCTTACATATGAACATCTGTTAATACACCTCAGAATGTTATTTGCTTTTTACGCAACTGGATCACTTTGTGGGTACATATTCAATGTGTGATCCACTAAAACCTCTAGATGCTTTTCAGCAGCACTACTGCATAGCCAGTTATTCCCGATTTTGTAGCTGTACATTTGATTTATTTTTCCTGCCAAGTGAAACACTTTGCTCTTGTTCTTACTACATTTCATCATGTTGATTTCACACCAATTCTCCAGTTTGTCAAGGTTGTTTTGAATTCTAATCCTGTCCTCCAAAATGCTTGCAACCTTTCCCAATTTGGTGTCATTTGCAACTGTTATAATCAAACTCTCCACTCCATTATCCAAGTCATTAATGAAAATACTGAACAGCACCAGACCCAGGACTAACCCCTTTGGGATCCCTCTAGATTCACCTTTCCAGTTTGACAATGAACTTTTGATAATTACTTGATGAAAATGGTCTTTCAACCAGTTGTGCACCCACATTATAGTAATTTCATCTAGACTGCTTTTCCTTAGTTTGCTTGAGAGAATGTTATGTAGAACTGTGCCAAAAGCCTTACTAAAACCAAGATGTACCACATTTACTGTTTCTTCCATATCCACTAAGTCAATAAGCCAGTCAAAGAATGAAATTAGGTTGGTTTGGCATGATTTGCTCTTGACAAATCAGTGCTGGCTATCCTTAAAATCCTGTTATCCTCTAGGTGCCTACAAATTGATTGTTAAATAATTTAGTCAAGTAATTTTACAGGTTTCAAAGTTAGGCTGACTGTTGTATGATTCCCTGGGTCCTCTTTGTTCCTCTTTTTAAAGACGGATACTTTGTTTGTCTTTCTCCAATCCTCTGGGACCTCACCCATCCCACAGGAGTTCTCAAAGATAATCATTAACAGTTCTGAGATTTCAGTTAGTTCCTTGACAACTTGAATATATCTGACTCATCTAAATATTCTAAATTTTCTATTCTTTCCCTATTTTGGATTTCTTTCTTCCCCCTGGTTGTTAATATTAATTGTGTTAAGTATTTAATCGCCATTTACTTTTTTAGTGAAGACTGAAAGATGCTTGTCTGGTCAAGACCCCAGTGGTGCAGTCAGAGGCAGAGCTAGCAATGGTGTTGGTAAAATGCATTTTTCCTCCCATTGAGGTTCTTCCTTGTAGAGCAGGGATCGGCAACCTTCACCCTGCGGCCCACCAGGGTAAGCCCCCTGGCGGGCTGGGCCGGTTTGTTTACCTGCTGCGTCCGCAGGTTCAGCCGATTGCGGCTCCTACTGGCCGTCCCAGGCCAATGGGGGTGGCAGGAAGTGGCACGGGCAAAGGGATGTGCTGGCCGCCGCTTCCCACCGCCCCCATTGGCCTGGAGTGGCGAACCGCAGCCAGTGGGAGCCACGATCGGCCGAACCCGCGGAAGCGGCAGGTAAACAAACCGGCCCGGCCCCTGACGGCCCACATGCCAAAGGTTGCTGATCCCTGTTGTAGAGTATCTGCATCAGGAGCGTAGCTGGGGGGGAGCAGGGGGAGCGGCTGCTCCCCCACTGAGCACATTCTCCAAAAGTGGCGCCTTGGCCGTCCACTCTGTTGGTGCCCCAGTCCCCGCCCCGCCGAGCTCACCTCCGCCTCCTCCCCTGAGCCCCCGCTGCGTTCTACTTCTCCCCCTGGCGCCTAGCGCTTGGGCCGCAAAACAGCTGATTTGCCTGGCGCCGGCAAGCCTGGGAGGGAGAACCCGGCGCGCGGGAGAAGAGGCGGGGCCAGGGCGGGGATTTCGGGAGGGGTCCAGTAGGGGCAGGGAGGGGGTGGAGTTGGGGCAGGGGGCGGGGCGGGTTTCAATAGGGGCAGGGAGGGGGTGGAGTCGGGGCGGGGACTGGTGAGGGGTGTTCGGGGAGGATAGTTGCTGCTGGAGGTGGGAAACGACCAGGCACGCTGGGGGGCCGCGCAGGCAGGGAGGCGTGGAGGAAGGAGGTGAGGACCTCCTGGCTCCCAGCCGACCAGATGCAGCCTCGGCTAACTGTGCAGGCAGGGCTCGGGGGCTGGCAGCCTGAAGCTGGAGAGCCGAGGCTGAGGCCCCGCGGGCAGCCCAGAGCGACTGGAGCCTTAACCCCGAGAGCCTCGGTCTTGCCTTTGCCCACCACCGCCCAGCCCCTGAGCTCTCCCTTTCCCGCCCCCCAGCCCCTGCTTCAGGGTCAGTGGCCACTGCCCCCGAGCCCTCACCGCTGAGCCTCCCCGTCCACCGCACATAGGCGCGTGCCGGGTGTGCCCAGGCAGGCACACCCTAATGCAGGGGTGGGCAAATGGCTCCACTCCGCGGCGTGGCAAGCCGCGGGGTCCGCGCTCCCGGGCCTGAGCGCCCGGCCGAGAGCAGCAAGCCGCCGGCCCCTCCCCCGCCTTCCCCACTCCCCTGGAGCCATGCCGCCGCGTGCAGCACTCTGGGGGCCGGGGCTC